>NC_143395.1:256228079-256530806 GCF_052110815.1 Crocodylus siamensis
GCATCCCATGTGTCCTGCTAGCCCCAGTTGGTGCCTGGCCATGCCACCTCTGCTCCAGCAGGGAGGGGTGAGAGCCTTGGAGGACGTCTCTGTTCCCTCCCCTTTGGCAGTGGCTGGCAGGCATGCTCTAGTGCCCTCCAGCTTCTGGCTTTAGCCACTGCAGGCATGTGGCTGCATTTCCTGATTTAACAGAGAATGTCTGTCCAGTTAGTTTTCAGTTTAAGCTGTGCAGCTTAAACTAACCTGCAAAGAGTGAATCAATTCAGGCTCAGGCTTTTTGAATGCCTGTCCCTAGCCTATGTGAATGAGAGCAGGATTTGGATCATGGCCTTGAAGATGTCCTCAGTCCAAATTTCTTGAAGGCATTTTGTGGTCTTTTCAAACTCCACTAGTTTCTCAGATATTTCCTTTTAAATTCCAATTGCTCCAAAATGACATCACCAAACTTTCAAAACCTAATGAAGAAACACACAAATGAAAAACCAACCAGACACTTGACCTTGATGAAGCAAACAGAAGAAAAGTAACTTAAAGTTTTTTTCAAGCCAAGGGTTCATCAGTGGAAGGTCCTGTCAGACCAACCTGGTGGCCTTTTACGATCAGATCACCAGATCGTTAGACGCAGGGGTAGCAGTGGATATAATCTTCCTGGACTTCCGGAAGGCTTTTGACACTGTCTCTCACCCTGTTCTCATTAAGAAACTGGGGGGCTGTGGTGTAGACACCCACACAGTCAAATGGGTCGCCAACTGGCTGGAGGGCCGCACCCAGAGGGTGGAAGTAGATGGGTCCTTCTCAACCTGGAAGGACGTGGGCAGTGGGGTTCTGCAGGGCTCAGTCCTCGGGCCCGCACTGTTCAACATTTTCATCAGTGATTTGGATGAGGGGGTAAAAAGCACCCTGTTCAAATTTGCTGATGACACTAAGATGTGGGGGGACGTGGGTACATTGGAAGGATGCAACAGGCTACAATCAGACCTCGACAGGTTACAAGGGTGGGCGGACGAGAATAGGATGGGTTTCAACACAGACAAGTGCAAGGTGATGCACCTGGGGAGGAACAACCGGCACCATACCTACAGGTTGGGGAACTCCCCTCTTATCAGCACGGAGGCGGAAAGGGATCTGGGGGTCATCATTGACTCCAAGATGAACATGGGCTGGCAATGTGGAGAGGCAGTTAGGAAGGCCAACCGCACCTTGGCATGCATCCACAGATGCATCTCGAGCAAGTCCAAGGAGGTGATCCTCCCCCTCTATGCGGCACTGGTCAGGCCGCAGCTGGAGTATTGCATCCAATTCTGGGCACTGCACTTCAAGAGGGATGTCGACAGCATGGAGAGGGTCCAGAGGAGGGCCACTCGTATGATCAGGGGACAGCAGGGCAGGCCCAATGAGGACAGGCTAAGGAACCTGAACCTGTTCAGCCTCCAAAAGAGAAGGCTGAGGGGGGATCTTGTGGCCTGTTATAAACTAGTCAGGGGGGATCAGCAGGCATTGAGGGAGTCACTGTTCCCCCGAGCACCGCCAGGAGTGACCAGGAATAACGGTCACAAGCTGGCAGAGGGTAGATTTAGGTTAGATATCAGGAGGCGCTACTTCACAGTCAGGGCGGCTAGGGTCTGGAACCAGCTTCCAAGAGAAGTGGTGCAGGCTCCTACCTTGGGGGTGTTTAAGAGGAGGCTAGATGAACATCTTGCTGGGGTCATTTGACCCCAGTATTCTTTCATGCCATGGCAGGGGGTCGGACTAGATGATCTGCTCACGGCCCTTCCGACCCTACAAGCTATGAAACTATGAAACTATGTTTTTGATATACCAGGCAACAGAAAAGCTTAGGAAACCATTGAGAAATTGAATCACTTCTCTTTTTAAACTGTCAGATATAGTGCAAGAGGCAAGGATCTTTTATTGGACCATCTACAGGGCTGGGATAAATTTGGACAGGCTTTTGAAGGATGGGCACCCATCCCTATGGTGGATGGGTGCCCATCAGACTTCTTCCTTGTTCATCTGCCTTGATTTTGTGGCTTATTATAATGGCAGGGCCAGAAGTAGGCAAGATGTGAAAATATTGTCATCTCTTTAACATAACACACATACAGGGTGAAGCTTGCTGTTTTGTATAAGGAAAGTATAATCACTGGACCATCAATCCAACACTATCATATTTAGTGCAATTGTTTGAATAATCTTATACTTTCCAAAACGTATCTCCCTAGTACTATAAAAGTACACACACGAAATTTCATGGAAATCTATTTGCATATGCTAAACTGATATGGGTTCAAAAGCCTACTGTAAGTGGTAACATGAATTAGAGAGACAGCAGCCCTTGTTTAAATGTTTGATTGCTGAACAGTAAAAGTTCACTACTGGTGTTTTGGATTTCATTGTTTCATATGGACAGACATTAATACACAGTATTACTCTGCAGTACTGTTTTTGTTGTAATATCTCTATTTTTAATCTCCCCTTATAATTATGCCATGACTTTAGAGATACCAAGAATGCAGGAAAAGCCTGGTTACTATGGATACCACATTGTCATAAGTTAAGTGGTTCTCACAGTCCAAGAGGCCTCTGTCCTAGGCATTTAATTGGTGTAACAAAGACTTTTCTGTGTTAAAGTGGGTACTGACAGGAGGCTGATTGTAATATTGGTAGTGGCACATTTTGAGCCTTAAGACCACAGGAGGGCAAATGTGTCTTGACACAATTAATTACTTTCAGATTTTTAGGCTTATGTGAGCCAAAATAGTTCATGTCTTTAATATCTGAACAGAGCTGAAGCTTCCTATTAGCTGTAGCTTTGAAGTGAATGGTTAGTTGAACTGTATATAAGGAGTCTGCTCCATAAATGGAGCAAAGATAATTGGAACTCCATTCATGGAGCTCCATTTAAAAGCAATACACGTACACGGGCACAAAAAAAATAAAGAAAGAAAAACCCCAAAGGAAAAGAGAAAACAGGTGGTTACTTTAACTGATCAAAGGAAAAATAATTACAAGGAGGAATACATGTCTATTCATTTATAATTCATAAATATTTTGTTATAGTGTGCTAATATAATGGACTTAGTTTAGGGTACTGCTGCAGTTTGGATGGCTGCATGCAGCAGAGAATAGGCAGCCTTCCCTACCCCTACCTTTTGCTTGAGCTCTCTGAGGGTCCCAACTATATTTTGGCGGGTATCTTCTCTCTGCCAAAACTTTGTACTCCATGGCTGAGCCCTGTTTCTTTCTTCATGGAAAATATATAAACTGAAATTAAGGGGGGTAAAAAACTGTCAATAACTTCTACACAGTAGTGTAACTTAGGGCAGGTTAGAGGGGGCCCCATTAAATCTCAGCTTAGTAGGAGCTACTGAATAGATACCATGCTGCTGCTATAGAAGAAAGAACAGATGCATGCAAACCATGTCATGGCAGCAGCAACACCTGGGAACTTTTTCTGAGTCTCTGTAGCAGGTAAAACACTTGTTTCCTATCTCACCATCTATGTGTGCATGCACACACACACACTCCCTACTCTCCAGCAGGGTTTGCCCAGGGTGCAAACCCTGCTAATTATGCCTCTGATTAACCAACAATTTAAGTCAAAGAAAATTTTGAAAGAAAAGGTCTTTTTTTTGGACACAATAGAAATTTTTGTGAAAGATGCTAATTTCTGTCAAAAACTTTTCAGTACCTCAGCAACCAAAAATTAATATATGTATTAAAAAATCAGTAGGCCTACTCTGCTGTGGTTGCACTGCCATCAAGATGGATTTTATGGGCCAAAAAGGAATTTAAGTACCCAAAATGGGACTTGGTACATTTCAGGCAATTCAGTTCAAATCTGACTACCTGAAAATCTCTGCTCAGCTGTAGCCTAATCCTGTAGGCATCTAAAATCTGTAAGTGCCCCACTATATGCCCCTAAACATATCCATGGTTCCCTATGCAGAAGCTGCCACTGCGGGGTTCTACTGGATGATGAGCATCTTGTAAAGGGTGCACCAGGCCTGGTGGGCTTGTTCTAGTGTTGCTGCCACTAGGTGCTACCTCCCTTTTGTGTTGAGGTGGAAAGGAAGAATGTGAGCTTGATACACTTTGACTGTCCAAATGCACAGTGCCTCCCAGACAGGAACTTAAAGTAAATCCCTACTCTGTTCTCACTGGACATGGGGAATGACTGTAGGGTTTTGGGCCCACCATTATTATCAATGTCAATTCCCAGAGAAATAGCCAATGATAGGATGGACTATCTAGCAGGTGCCATTGGGGAAGTCCTGTCATATGGGGAGATGGTCCTCCAAAGCAACAACAGCATCTGCAGGAAAGGGAGCCTTCACTTCCGCCAAGAGGCAGGAAATAAAGCAGGCAGGTGGTGGGGGGGGGGATGAGGGGAGGGATGGGACTGGTTTTGCAGCACTCCATGCACCCGCTTGCTGCTCCTTCCCACTGTCTGCCGCAGCCATATCCCTGTTCCCCCTCCCCAACCCTGACCACTCCAGTACCACATGGTTCCCAGCTGCAGTTCTGGGACCACAGGAGCCAGCCTAGTCTGGCTGTGCCTGGCCCTGAGGACTGGGGCGATCACCCATGGTCCTCTCCTTCCTCTCTCCCCGCTTCCTTCTTTTTTGTATTTCCCTGGGCGCAGGGAGGCAGGAACAGCCCCAGGGTCCCAGGCCAGAAGCCCCGGTAGGTAGAGGCTTCCGGCTGGGGCTTGGAGTGGGGCGGGGCTGGGTCGGCCTTGCTGCTCCAGCTGCTTAATACTGCTGTTGGCTTCCCCTGGGTCTACTGCCCCTGTCTCCTGCCATCTTTGACGGGCAGCCGGGGGCAGATAAATATTAATTTTCTCAATGTTTTGGGGATACTGCAGGCTGGATAGAATGGCCTGGTGGGCTGAATCCAGCCCATAGGCTGTATTTTGCCCACTAATCTGAATTGGTTTTGATTTAGCGCACCTCAAATGCAATCTATTCTCAGTCGCACATGTTATTTTTAGACTGGTTTATGTGCAGTGAATATGTGTACTGTTACAGGTTTATATTGATTTATAGTCATTTAGACCCATTCTAAGCATAACATCTGTACATGCCCAGATTGTGTACTGAAGACAAAAAGGAAGAGAGAGGGAGAAAAAGGCAGGGAAATAAATGCTTTTTTTTTTGGTTTCTAGAATCTCTTTTGCTGAGAACAATTCTCTTTGGTAGGATAAAGGGATAGACTATCAGCAGTGTGTAAAATCAGCATTCACTACAAGCTATGCCCATTGACACTTATTGAAGAATGGGTTTAAAGTATTGAGATGCTAAGCCTGATTTGGATTTTACTTTCACTTGTATAATTCTTCTGGGGGCTACTCTTATTTATGGTGGTAAAATCAGGCCATCTGTTTTAATTTTTTAAACATATTTTTGCATAGGAAGAAGAAACACTAGGTTGTACAGTATCAGGCTACTGTTAGCTCTTCTTGGCTGCGTCTACCTGAGATGTTACTGTGCAGTTGTTACTGCACATTTACTTAGTGCTTGCATAAAATAAAGTACTAAATAAATAAGTACTAAATAAAATGCTAAATTAATGCACAGTAACCTAAGTTACTGAGCAGTAGCATTGATGAATGCCTTTCTTATGATGCTACCAAGCAGTAGCCTAATACTACTGCACAGTAGTGTTGTGTCATGGTTTCTGCCACACGATGCTACTGTACAGTAATATCAGGCTACTGCTTACTCAGCATCTTGTGTAGACACAGCCCTTGTGTAGTTGAAGGACCCACTGGATGCCTATACATGTGCAGGATGTCTGGTCCGATGAGTTCTAATTAGAACACATCAGAGCAGACTCAATTAATCAAGTCTTCTCGAGCATTCTAATTAGAAGTCTCCAGGAGCCTCGCTGTTACATGTATTCAGCATCCTCACATTTCAAAATGGTGGCTGGGGTGTTTTAACTAAAACTTGTTGAGTAAACTTTAAGCATCTCTGGGCATGTGTAGATGAAACAGGGGCCCTAAATTGAAGCAGTGGGTTTTAAAAGGCCCTTTGAACCCCCGTGTCTTGCACACACCCCGCACTTACCTGCTTCTCTGGTGGCAGGGAGGGCAGGGCAAGTTGTTGGTGAGCAGACCGGTCCCTGGGCTGCAGGGGGGTGTTAGTGTTTCCCTCCAACACCCGCCCACAGGCACCTGGCTTGGATGGTCCCGGGAGCCACTGCAGCCACAGAGGGAAGCACCAGGCCCCTGCACAGCTCAGGTAGGCAGGCAGACTCCATGTGGGAAACAAAAAGAAATCAGGGTTGCTGCTTTTCTTGGGTGGAGCCTGCCTTCCTGGGTGGCTGCCTGCAGGGCTTTCTGCAGAGCTGTGGATCTGCATGGAGCCCAGTGCTTTGTTCCACAGCTGTAAGGGCAGCAAACTAAAACTCTTCATAGGGGTTTTAGTTTGCTGTGTCCCACGTCATTTAAGGCGCATTACACAACTGAATTTCCCACAGTGGCTGGAATTAATGCGAAATACGCCACTAAGGCATGCAAACACCAATACCATTAAAGTGGTGCAAAAGCATTTAGCCTGCTTTAGAGTGTCATGCACACATGCCCCTTATTTCATCTACACACAGCCTCTGCCACCAATTTGAAGCACAGAACACTGAATACATGAGACACTGTATTTTAATTGGAGTAGCTCCCAAGAGCCACTCTAATTAAAATGAACCCCTCATCCCTGACCTGAACCATGTGTATAGACTCCCTCTGTCTTTAGTCTTAAGGTTTCTGAACACAGCGGAGGCTTGTACTCACAGGCTGTATCCAGACAAGCAGGGTCTTGTGCTTGCAGCAGCACAAATTTGTGCTGCTACTTTCTGTTTTAGTGCACATCCCTGCACATGCACTTTGTTATGGGACAAATTGTCCTGCTGTGGGCAAACTGCCCCAGCCCAGCTTCTCCCAGCTCCTGGTGTGTAGGAGCAGCTGGGGCACAAGCAGAGCATAGAGACACTCTGGCCAGTAGCCAGAGCATCTCACCAGAGAAACAAGCCTCCGTTTATTCTGGTACACACTATTGTAGTATGCTCTGTGCTGCTTTCTTTCCTGGCACTTTTTTTGCAGCACAAAGACTGTTTTAATATTCCATGTATAAGGTTTGTGGCACCACATACCACATGGCCCTGCTCATCTGGATGCAGCCATAGTCTACTAATATACATTCAATGACCTATAATTACTATAGATTAATACATCTGCCTTAGGATTGAACTTAATTTATTTCTTAACTACATATCTCTCTCTCTCTCTATATATATATATATCTATATCATAGTATCATAGTGCTTGGGGTCAGAAGGGACCTAAACAGACCATCAGGTCTGGTCCCCTGCCCTGGGCAGGAACGGATGCCGGGGTCATATCACCCCAGCCAAATATCTGTTCAGCCTCCTCTTGAAGACCCCCAAGGTAGGGGAGAGCACCACCTCCCTTGAGAGTCCATTCCAGAGCCTGGCAGCCCAAACTGTAAAGCAATGTCTTCCGATGTCCAGCCTGAACTGTCTCGCTAACAATTTGTGGCCATTATTCCTTGTAATATATATATATACACCCCCCACCCCCTCCCCCTAATATATATATATATATATATATATATATATATATAATTTTCTTAGCTCGCATATAGAATTCATTAGTACACACTTTAGTTAACTCCAATGAGTTAAGTTAGGGCAAAAAGTTACAAATTGCAGCCTGCCATTTATACATGCATGACACTGGTTTAATGGTGCTGCTTTTTTTAAATACTATTTCATAGGGCTGTGTGAAATGGCACTGTTCACACTGTTCTGACTTCAGCTTTGAGGTCTGGACAGAACAGTGTTTTGTATTGAATATAATTTCGAGCCGATACAGCCTCACTGTTTCGATTTGTCAAAACAGCAAGTCTGTTTTGACGCTGTTTCAACCGTTTCGCCAGACCATGGGGCTGGGGAAAGGAACTCAGCCCAGCTGGGCTGACTTCCCAACCCCAGCTGGGCTGACTTCCCAGATCGTGTTGGGGGTGGTGAGGGAACCCAGCTGCAGTGTATCATGGGAGATGACAAGGCAGCCCAGCTGGGCTGCCTCCTGTTTCCCTGCCAGATCTTACACTGGGGATGGGAAGTCAGCCCAGCTGGATTGACTTCCCATCCCCAGTGCTATGATCAAAATTTTAAAGAAAATTGAAACATTTGATTAGCCTCATTTTGTTTCAAGGCTATTTTGACAGCCTTTGTTTCATTTCAATTTTGCTGTTTTGACTTCTAAATGAGTCGAAACAGTGTTGAAATGACATGGCCATCGAAATTTTGCACAACCCTACTATTTTGTGGCTTCTTGCTCTTGTCCTTCTTTCTCTATTGCTTTTGGGGGAGAGTTCTTCTGAAGAAAACTGTTTTGGGGGTTTTTAGGTTTTGATTAACTTCCCCTTTTTTCTTTACTCCCACTCTCATGTTCAGCCAGCTCTAAATGTGCAGTTTAGACACCTTTCTCTTTGTGCACAAACACGTTGACAATAAATTGTAAAATTCATTAGGTCTGAGAAAACAGTTTGCCAGAACCATAAAAGAATCACCAATTTTTTGTCACTGTGATCAAATTGACATCAAAACTGAAGCACACAGTGGCCACATCCAGATGAGTGTGGATGTTTGTTCCCACAGCACAAGTAGCAGTGGCACACCTTGGGGTCTGTGGTGCCACATACTGCATGTTTGTGCTCGTCTGCATGTGGCCACTGTGTACTGCATAATGTACTGACATAAATCAGCACTTATAAATTGCTGGCTGGAAAATGGGATTGAAGGAGAGGAATTAATATTAACTTTGATTTTGAATTAGTTCCCAGGACTGCATTACTGCCTGGGTGGCAATGTTCCTCCACAGCACATTAACTTGCTATGCACCAGTTTGCCTGATCTGTATCTCTTTGATTATGGCTGGAGCTCAGCAGCTGTTCTCAAGCAGGTGGAAGTTCTGATTTCAAATAGGAATTCAGATTGTCAAACACATCATGACCTGTTGTGTGCTTTCTGAATTCTTTGCAACAGAAGAATTTTTCTGTTATTTTTCTGTAGTCAAAAACAAGCGAAAACTAAAAGCTGACATTTTCTGAAGGGTGACTCAATTCTAATAGGGAGCATTTTGAATCTAATGAGGGGCATGTTGTGTCTGAAAAAGTTGAGAACTATTGCTTTAGCAGGATTCACAAATTTACCCTACCTACCTTACCTGCACAGCCCAGTCCAGGGGGTACTGTAGCATGTGGGTGGCCAACCTGTGGCTCCAGAGCCAAATGTGTCTCTTCAGAAGTTAATAGGCATCTCCTTGGATCTTTGCAAGCACATGGTGACCAACTTCCATAGCTGTTACATCACGTTGTGTGCTTGCGCAAAGATTGAAGGAGACACATGTTAACTTCTGAAGAGCCGCATATGGCTCCACAGCCACAGGTTGCCATCCCTGCTCTAGCAACATGGTTAATTCTCAAAAGTTAAACAGTTGCCCTCCCCTCCTTTTATCCAATACTCACTGGCTAGGCCACTCACTTGAGAAATTAGCAAATCAGGTTCAAATTCCCTTTCTTTCTTATTCAGAGTGTAGACTTGATTCCTGTCAGGAGAATGCCCTAACCACTGACCTGTAGGGCACTCTGGGATGGAGTGCTTGCAGTTTCTCCTATGGCTCCTATTCCACTTTGAATACATAATTAAATAGTTTGGAGCAGGAACTGGCACCAAATTCACCTACATCCCAAGTGAGTGTCCTAACCATTAGGTTGTAAAGTAAATCCCTCACTGTGGCCCACTGGTTATTTACTAATTTAAACAAAGTGGAACAGCTTCAGCAGGGGAGATTGAGTGAGATCGACCCCAGAATTATGCGGCCATGGTGGGAAACATTGATTCAAATTCCTATTTGGAAGCAGGTAGAAAGGGATTTAGATACTGGACTTCTACATCCCATACAAGTACTGTATGTTAACCTCTGTTCTGTTAGTTAAAAGGGGATCACTCTTAGCAGCCCTGTTTTGTGTAAGAAAAAGCCGACATGACTTAGGTGCTTAATTCTAAGAAACAGTTCACAATTGTCAATCCCAAGTAGAGGTAAGTGCTGTTCTGCAGTCAGGATGTAGATGCCTAAGGGTGGTTATACATATGCCCTGAGAGTGGGGGGTGTGTGCTTTAATTAGAGCAGCTCCAAGAGCTATGCTAATTAAAGTGCCCAGAGTGTTTCGTGTATCAGTGTCCCTGTGCTGAAAAGTGGCACCAGGAGCACTTTAACTAAAACTTACAGAATGAGCTTTAGTTACAGTGCCCCTGCTGTCATTTTTCATTTAGGGGATGCTGATACATGAGATGCTGGAGTCTGCTGGACCACAGTAATTACCATGCTCCAGGATACTCGATTAATTAAATCTTCTCCAATGCACTGTAATTAGAGTGCATCGAAGCAGCCTCACTGCTGGTGTATAGGTGCCCTATGTTCTTCTGTGGAGCGAGACCTGAGATACATCCCTTTCCTTAGTATTTCTTAGGGGCTACCATGGCATCTCTGCCTATTCAGTGCATTAGCTTTCATACATTTATTCTTAGGTGCTAACTCTTCTCATGCATTGTACTTGGGAGCTTAGTTGGAGATGTCCGGGCACATAAGATTTTATGCTGCCACAGTGCATCTATATACCCTCTGTAAAACCAGCTCATTACAACCTGAGAGAAAATGTACTATCCTGGGAATATCAATAAAGCAGACAAATATTTCTTTTGAATACTAACATTTAATATAGGATACTATGAAAATCTAAGTCACATCTGCACATCCTTTGCTTCCACTGATTTGAAGATGTTAAGGTGGAGGGTTGGTATGCCTGCTGGGGTACCATAGATATTTTAATTCTAAAATGTAATGATTGTGAAATATTACTTTTACTGTTTCTAAAATGTGACCTGAGAACCTGGATTGTCTGGTTTGTCACACTGAGGTGAGTGAGAGGGTACTGGAGGTAAAGATGTATACATGGGTTGTATACACAAGATGTACACGTAAGATATATACAACCAGAGGCTGCTCAGTGGCCGCTGGTAGCACAAAAAAAGGAGGAAGACTGTCTTCCCCTACAATGGCTTCATTGTGTTAAACAAGACTACTCATCTGGTGAATGCTGTTATATACATGCAAAATATCACAAAATCAAGGTAGAGACCTATTAACCAAGCAAGTGAAAAGGGCAGGCAAACATAAATTAATGTTAATATAAAACAATAGACATTTGGGAAGGAAACAAATTCTCTAGTTCTACTATAAAGTGGTTATGAATATGAAGAAATGAGTATGAAAAATTACTTTCCTTGTATTTGGTAATAAGTTGGCTACCAGAATGGATAAGTAGGTCACCCTCAAAATTAAGGAAAATGTTATCCACATGCTTTTTATTCAACACTCAATGTAATATAACCTAAAAAAACACAGAAATTTAGGAAGTCTGGCTATTACAGAGAAAGCAAGCAATGTGGGATAACCCATCCCAAAATGTACCTCTGTGAAAATGATACATTTATCTCATCATTCTGAAGTGCTACCAACAGGTTTTAGAGGATGGACTTTAAGCACAGACTAGATGAACTCTATGTAGTTCTGAAAAAAGTCTGTATGTTCAAAGATTTCAGAGTTTGAAGCCAGAGGAGGGCATATCTTCTCATTTGACCTCCTGTATATCACAGGCCATTAAGTTTTACTCAGATACCCCTATATTAAGGCCAATGTCTTTAGTTTGGTTAAAAGCATCTGAGTCGGGATGGGCATTTGTACACATGACGAGGGTTTAATACTCAAAGTTTTATTCTATGCCCCCTAAATTGAAATGATGGGGCATAGAATAAAACTCTGAGGATTAAACTGTTTCAGTTTTTCCATCGTGCTATGGCACGGTGCCATATCCTTTTCTCTTTTTTTGTTGGAGCCAGAGCCTGCCCACAGCTGGGGGATGAGCTGCTGGCAGGCCAGACAGCCCCTGAGTCGTGGGGGCCCAATCCTTTCCTCCATGGTGGCGACAGAGTTGTCCCTTGGGGGAGCTAATTGAGGTGACCACCCCAGGCCCTGCACTTTGGGGGGCCCTGCAGACAGTGCTGTACAGGCCCCACGGACAGCGTCATTGGCACATACCAAGAGCACTGTGGGGAAGGGAGGGGAGGCGGGTCTGCAACAGCAAAGATCAAGCCTCTCACCTCTTCTGCTTGAAAGCAGGGTCCTGCAGCCAGTAGGATGGCTGGGGCCACCTGGGAATGGGCTGGCTTGCCCCTGCGGCAGTGTGTGGAGGTGGCAGGAGGATGGCTGGGTGTGCTTGCAGCTGGAGGAGGTGGTGGGAATGGTGCATGGGGTGCTGGAAGCCCAGGTGGGATTGGGGAAGTGTTGGATAAGGCGCCTCCAAACTGAGGCAGCACCTTACTAGCACCTAGCACCTAGCTAGTAACCCACCTAGGCTTCCAGCACCCTGTGCACCTTCCCTGCTGCCTTCCCCAGCCACCAGCAAACTCAGCATTCCTCCTGCTGCCTTTTTGTGCTATCCCAGGGGCAAGCCAGCCTGTTCCTGGGTGGCCCCAAGTGTCCTGGCAACTGCAGGAGCCTGCTGAAGGCAGAAAGGGTGAAGTACCCTATCCTTTTGTTCTGCGGAATCTGCCCACCTGTCCCATGGCTGAGGGGGTGAGCTGACAGCTGCATCATTGCAATTTGCAATGTTGCAAACGAAATCACATCCAGATATAGTTTAGTTTACAATGATGCAAAGCCATTTAAACAACCAAAAGTCTTGCATGTGCTCACCATTAAGCCACACAAAGTGACATTTTTGTCACGTGTACATGTTAATGGCATCACATGTATGAGCACCCCAAGAGACTCATCTGTGTCACAGGAGTAGAATAGAAGAGATTGAGGGAGCATAGATACCTATCTCCCTGCAATAGCAGTGAATTGTTTAGGTGAAATTTGTTTGGAATCATAGAAAATGAGGGTTAGAAGGGACCTCAGGAGATCATCTAGTCCAACCCCCTGCTCAAAGCAGGACCAACCCAACTAGATCATTGCAGTCAAAGCTTTGTCTAGCTGGGTTTTGAAAACCTCCGAAGTTCGAGATTCCACCACCTTTCTAGGTAATCCATTCCAGTGCCTCACCACCTTCCTAGTGAGAAAGTTTTTCCTAATATCCACCCTAAACTTCCCTTGCTGCAACTTGAATCCCAGCAGCCTATCCTGCTATACCCTTCCCCACGGTTCTGCTAGTCGCACATAGGGAAAATTCCTTTCTGACACCAAATCTGGACACCCATATCCCCCTGAATGTGTGATCAAGGCACATCATTTAAGAAAGGGGATTTCGTTCTTTCTGGTTACCCTACTTAGCACCCACTTTCCAGTTCTGCCAGTCTATGATGCAGAAGAAGAAGATGATAACAACATCTGGCTATTACTCTATTGGTTGAGGAAAAAATTTTTCCTGCATGTCTGCAGGCAACCAGCTGAAACCTTGAAGCATGAGATTTGATTAGTATCACTGCCTTAATGGAGAGCTACAAGTATTAGTATGCTTAGGGCAACACAGACAATCTTTCTCTCCCAATGGCCCATGAAGGAAGGGGTTAAACAAGGCAACTCACAGACCCCCAGGTCACAACCCTCCATCTTGGTCCTGTCCTCAGCTTACACAAGCCTCATAACTTCTTTTAGAAGCTTCAGCATCTCCCTTAGCAAGCTAGTCTATAGTTTAATATTCTGCCCTTATTGCTAGGAAACTGAGTCTTTCCTCAAAGATGCATTTGATTAACTTCAGCTTTGAGCCAGTGTAAAAAAGGGAATTTGAAGCACAAATGTGGAAATGATCTTGCTTCTATACAACCTGATAAGATTGTTAGAATATGTTGTCTAGTCCTCATATCCACACTTGAAGAAAAATGTAGAAATACCTAAAAAATTCAAAGGAGAGCCACAAAAATGAATAAATGAACAAAGAAGTCTTGACACAGAACTTTATTGTTTGATTCAGCTGATCAGAGATAAGGGTGGGAAGTGACTTAATCATTGAATATTGGCTGTACTTGGGAGAGTGTGTCTTGAAAAACAGTAAGACTGACAAGGATGTAGGGGTTATTAGAGGCAAACAACTGAGCCCACATCGGGATAACATGATCCTTGGATATATAAGCAGGGTAATATCAAGGAGTATGCAGTTGGTATTACCTCTGTATTTGCACTGGTAAGATCAATACTGGTATATTGTATATCATTTTCTTGTCCTCACTTCCAAAAAGTGTGCCAAATTAGAAAGTGTTCAGAAAACATTTAAAACCGATGGCTGAGAATCAGAACAAGATAAATTCAAATTAGAGACAAGCAGGGATCCTGGTTTTTCTATTTAAAAAATAGCAAATTCCTGATAAAAAAAAATTCAAAATTCTCTGATTAACACCCCCACCCCAAAATCCATGTTGTTCCATGATTAAAATGAAGAGGCAATATATATTTAAGGTATCAGCTGAAAATAATGTTTCATTGATATATTTACAATTTTAAAGCAATTTGGAAGCCTACCAGTGCCTCAATCTTGATAATAAAATAAATTCTAAATACCTATATATTTTGGTGTTTGATTTTGGACTTTTTATCATGGAAAATCAGAGCTCCCCCTGCCATCTTCCCTCACCAAGATGTGGATCCAGCTGTGGCTGTCTGCCCCACCACCCCTTCTGCTGGTGCTTTGGGGCACTGAGTAACACTGATACGCCAGTGCCCTGCCTCTGCCCATGCTGTTGCCCTTTACTCACAAGCCACAGCCCCGCCAGCCCTGCTGGTGCCCCTCACTCCTGGCCCATAGCCCCCTGGTCCTACTAGTGCCACTCACCCAATAAATGGCGCTCCACCCCCCAGCCCTGTTGGTGCCTGTGACAGGAGTATCCCTATTGGAGCCTTTCTGGGAGTTGCTCCGCCCTCCTGTAATGGACCAACCGCCTGCTTACTCACCTGCCACACCTTGATCTTATTTGATTAATGGATTGTTGTAATCAGTGGGAGGCTGCCCATTTTACGTGCCCCGATGACAGGGGGCGCTACCTGCGGCTCCTTTTCCTCCCCTACATCGCAGCCCAAGCCTCACAGATGGTGCTGACGTGGTTTGACTTGGGCCCTGTTATGTCTTGGCCCTCCTCTTTACTCCTGGTACTCCTTGTTGTCCCCTCTCGCTTGGGGCTCCTCGCTGCCCTCCTCTCGCTCTGGGGATGGGGCCAATGCACCCCCAAGATGCTACGCCCTCTCTAGTGCCAGGACCCCCACGCTACCATGGGGTCCCTATGAGGCCTCCTCCAAACCCTAATAGCCACACCTGGTCCTCCGGTAAAACAGGAAACACAAAGCACAAAGCCCCCGGGCTATAACATAAAACTAGACCGTCCGGTCAAACAACATTCGGTCAAACAACATTTGATCCCTACTGGGAAAAATACTCCAGCCCATGGCAGCAAACCAGTGGATGCTCATGCAGTCAATCCTTGCCCTTCTCTTGGCACCTGTTGAGCTCCCCCCTCCTTGGCTGCCAGAGGGGAACTGCCACCTTGGCCTCCTGCCTTGGCTTAAGAAGGGCTAAGCCCTTCCCCTTCCTGTCAGTAGGTTTCACTGGTTGCCCCAGCAACCAGCACCTGTGCTGCCCTGGTGATTGGCAGCTGCACCTCCCCTTTCTCACTGCTAGGGGTCTCTCTTGAGCCATCTCTGTTCTCAGGTGCAGGGCACCTAAATGCTCTGTGACACACCTCCCCCTCTTTTACTCCAAACTCACTGAGTCGAGTATTTCTTTCACCAGGTGTTCCATCTGCCTGGGGTTCTCCTCTTGGCTATTTCCTCCAGCACCCAGCCATTTAGGTATAGGAGATGGAGGTTTTTAGGCGCCTCCTACTCGCCTTTTACCCAAGGTGCACCGTGTGGGATTTGTTGGGAGTAAGCCACCACAGGTAGTCCCCCCACACTAGCCAATCTTGGTAGAGCGCCGCTTAGGCCGGTCTTCTCTCCCTCTTTTAAACATTCATGAGGATAGCCCTGGGTAGGGCGTGTCCCGCTGACAAAGGTGGCAGGCACATTATTATCATTGTTGGGAGTCCGCCTCCCTGCTGCTTCCCTGTCTAGCTCCAGTCGTCCTTCTCCAGGTCTTGGCTTTCCTTCTCCGGTTGCCCCACTGGCTGTCCCCCCTGGGAGATCCCAGAATTGGATGGGTCACACTGCCTTCTAGCAGCTAGGTTGGGGCCTCTAAATATATGCCTCCTTCTTTCTCTTGTCGGAGGTCCTTCTGTTTCTTCTGGTCCCTCTTCTTCCTTGTACTGTCTTGAAAGAAAGTCAGCATTTCTATTCTGGGTTCCTGGGCGGTGTTCCACCTTAAAACAATACAGTTGAAGGCTAAGGGCCCACCTCATGAGTCTTGCATTATCGGTCTTCATACTCTGCAACCAGTGTGGGGGTGCGTGATCGGTGATCAGTGTGAACTTCCGCCCTAATAAATAGTACCAGAGTGTTTCAATGGCCCATTTAATTGCTAGACACACTTTCTCAACCATGGCATAACTCTGCTCTGGCAGCTGTAGCTTCCTACTTATGTAGGCTATAGGGTGCTCATCTTCTCCTTCCCTTTGCACCAATACTGCACTGATAGCCACATCTGACGCATCGGTCTGCACCAGGAAAGGTTTGTTAAAATTGGGTGTATATAAAAGTGGTTTTAAGCACAGCACATCCTTCACCGCTCGGAATGCCTTCTCTGCCTCCAGTGTCCATCTTACTTTGGTTGGGGCCCCTGCCTTTATCATCTCCATTAACGGTACAACCACATCTGCAAAATGAGGTACAAATTTCCTGTAATAACTGGCCAGCCCCAAGAAGGCCCTTACTTGTCTTTTGGTACAGGGTGCCTGATACCTCCGCAATGCTTCCACTTTGCTCAGCAGAGGACTCACCTTCCTGCTTCCTACTAGGAACCCCAGGTACTGCATTTCCTCTTTTCCTATTGTACACTTCCTGGGATTGGCTGTCAGCCCCACTCTCCTTAAGTCTTGCACTACTGCTCTCAGCGTGGTGAGGTGTTCATCCCAGCCCTCAGTATATATAATAATATCATCGATATATGCCACGGTGTAACCCTCATGGGGAGACAGCACTCTGTCCATTCGCCGCTGGAACGTAGCCACAGCTCCATGCAACCCAAACGGCATCCATCGGAACTGGAAGAGCCCCCACGGGGTGGCAAATGCTGTTTTTTCTTGATCCTTGGGTGCCACTGGGATCTGTCGGTAACCCTTTGTCAGGTCCAAAGTGGAAAAGTAGCATGCCTGCCCAATGTTTTCCACCAGTTCGTCTACTCTGGGCATTGGATAAGCGTCAAACTTGGCCACTGTGTTTACCTTCTGATAATCCATGCAGAGACAGATTTTTCCATCAGACTTAGGTAGCGTTATGATGGGGCTTCATCAGTCACTGTGGGATTCGCATATTATACCTTGCTCCAGCATCTTTGCCAGCTCTGCTTTTATCTGGCTCTGGAATCGCTGAGGGATCCGTCTCCAATTCTCACATATTATCTGGCCCGGAGGAGTTTTTATCTGGTGTACCACACCTTGAGCTTCCCCCGGGGTTCCCCGGAATACATCTTCAAATTTCTTGACTAGCTCAGCAGGCTGTCTCCTCTGTTCTTCTGACAGGCGCAGGGCCAGCTCTATGTCACCCAGTCCACTTTCCTTCATTAACATGGGTCCCAACTCTAATTCCTTGGGATGAGGGGTTAAGTACATACACTCCCGGACCTCCCACTTCTTCAACATGTTGACGTGGTATACGTGCTTCTTTTTTTGCTTATCTATCTGGTGTACCTCGTAGTCTATGGGCCCCACTCGGCGTATGATTTCATAGGGTCCCTGCCACCAGGCAAGGAACTTACTTTCGCTGTCCGGCAGTAGGACCAACATGTGGTCCCCTACGTCAAACTCCTTCTCCCAGGCAACTTGGTTGTAGTGCCTTACTTGCCATTGCTGGGCTTCTCTGAGGTTTCCTAAAACCATGTTCCGAGCTGCTTCAAGGTGTTCCCAAAGTTGGACCACATATTGGATAATGTTCTGGTCATTACTCTGTTGTTCTTCCCACCTCTCTTTAATCAAATCCAGGATTCCCCTTGGTTGCTGGCCGTATAATAATTCAAAAGGTGAAAACCCAGTGGAGGCCTGGGGTGCCTCTCTTACTGCAAACAACAAAGGAGGTATCATTTGGTCCCAATTTTGAGGGCTCTCAACCACGAACTTTTTTAGCATTTTTTTCAACGTCTGATTAAAATGTTCCACAAGCCCATCTGTTTGGGGATGATACATGGCCATCTTCAGATGCTTAATCCCCAAGGCTTTACTCACTGCCTCAAACACACGTGGTGTAAAGTTTGTTCCCTGATTGGTTAGTAGTTCTTTAGGGAGTCCTACCCAGGAGAATATTTTCAGAAGTTCATTCACCACCTTTGACGCGGACACTGTCCGCATTGGCACAGCTTCCAGGTACCGTGTCGCATAATCCAGTAAGACTAATATGTACTGGTTTCCCATGCTACTTTGAGGGAGTGGCTTGATGATGTCCACCGCCACCCTCTCAAAGGGAACCTCTACCAGAGGCATTGGGACTAAAGGAGCTTTTGCGGGTGGCCTTGGGTTTGCTTTTTGGCAGACAGGACACAAAGCGCAGTATCTCGCAACCTCCCCCATCATACCTGGCCAATAAAACCTTGCTCGAATGTGTGCTTGTGTCTTGCCCTGGCCTAGATGCCCGCCCGTGGGGAGCTCATGAGCCACCTTCAACAAAGTCCGTCGATACCACGGCGGGACCAACAGCTGAGCAACCTCCTCTCTGTCTGGATTCCCTTGCTGGATCCAATATAGGAGGCTGTTCCTCACCTCAAACCTTGGGGTTATTCTCATCAGTTCCGGCCTCAATACCTCATTGTTTCTTCGAGTGAGGTGTTCCTGCAGCGCCCACCGAAAGTCTGTCTCTCGACTTTGTTCCAGTTGAAAGTTTTCGTCTTCTCCCAACTGAGCAATATCCACCCTCTGTCCCGCTTCCTCTTTGGGGGTGGGGGGGTGGGGTTGCTCAGTTTCACCCACAAAATCCTCCGCAGTCTCTTTACGACACACGCCAACTATTTCTTTTAACAACTTGGGCCAGTCGCAGCCCAGTACCACTGGGTAGGGTAAATGTTCTGCGACCCCCACTAGCATCCGGCGGGTCTTATTGCCTACGCATAGGGTGACCCTCACCCTGTCAAAATCGAGGGGGTCCCCGCATCAACACTGCACCCTCGCATGATCCACTCTTCTTATCTCCCTTGCCAATAACACATCGCTCTGCACCACTGTCTGCACTGAGCCCGAGCCCAGCATAGCCACTGCTCTTTTTCCCTCTATGGTTGCTTCTACCACCGGTGCGGGCAGCTCATCTTCTGCCTCACGGCCAACTCGGGCTACATAGCTGCACATTCCTACCTGCACCGTTGGGCCGGGTCTGGTGCTTCCAATCACACTGGCTTGCAGGGTTGGTTGTCCTGCTGCTTGATCCCGTGGGCCTTGTACCACTTGGTGTGGTCGACCCAAATCTTGTTTCCCCAACTGTGGGCCGGGGGTTAGCATCCGTCCTTGTTTCTCTCCACGTGGACCCAAGAGTTCTCTTCTTCACACCGGCAAACCAGCATCTTATAAAGCATACCACCCTATAAACCTTTCCCGGCCAATGCACCATTGTGACAGGAGTATCCCTATCAGAGCCTTTCCAGGAGTGGCTCCGCCATCCTGTAATGGGCCAACTGCTTGCTTACTCACCTGCCACACCTTGATCTTATTTGATTAATAGATTGTTGTAATCAGTGGGAGGCTGCCCATTTTATGTGCTCCAGTGACAGGGGGCACTACCTGTGGCTCCTTTTCCTCCCCTACACCACAGCCCAAGCCTCAAAGATGGTACTGATGTGGTTTGACCTGGGCCCTGTTATTTCTTGGCCCTCCTCTTTACTCCTGGGGCTCCTTGCTGTCCCCTCTCACTCGGGGCTCCTCGCTGCCCCCTCTCGCTCTGGGACTCCTTGCTGCCCTCCTCTCGCTCTGGGGATGGGGCCAATGCACCCCCAAGATGCTACACCCTCTCTAGTGCCAGGACCCCCACGCTACCATGGGGTCCCTATGAGGCCTCCTCCAAACCCTAATAGCCTCACCCGGTCCTCCAGTAAAACAGTAAACACAAAGCACAAAGCCTCCGGGCTATAACGTAAAACTAGACCGTCCGGTCAAACAACATTTGATCCCTACTGGGAAAAATACTCCAGCCCATGGCAGCAAACCAGTGGATGCTCATGCAGTCAATCCTTGCCCTTCTCTTGGCACCTGTTGAGCTCCCCCCTCCTTGGCTGCCAGAGGGGAACTGCCACCCTGGCCTCCTGCCTTGGCTTAAGAAGGGCTAAGCCCTTCCCCTTCCTGTCAGTAAGTTTCACTGGTTGCCCCAGCAACCAGCACCTGTGCTGCCCTGGTGACTGGCAGCTGCACCTCCCCTTTCTCACTGCTAGGGGTCTCTCTTGAGCCGTCTCTGTTCTCAGGCGCAGGGCACTTAAGTGCTCTGCAACAGTGCCCTTCACTCTCAACTTGCAGGCTTCCATCCCTGCTGGTGCCCCTCACTCCTGACGTGCAATTCCCTACCCCCTCACCCTCCTAGAGGGGCCCCGCAGATGCCATAGCTATGGAACTAGGGCCAGGGCCTGCAGTCCCCTTCCCCACAGCAGTGCCTGAGCCCTGGCTGCTACACCCAGGAAGCAGAAGCTGCTGCAGTGAGAGTGGAGCATGGAGCCTAGCCCACTCCTTGCAGGCACCATGGCCAGAGCAGAGCCAAGCAGGGGAGGATGTCAGCTGTCTGCTGCAGGGCTCAGGGCTCTCTAATCTGCTGCCCCCTCCTCCACCCCAAGTGGGGGCTTCTGTGGCCCAGTGCATGGGACCCAGCACGGGAGGGCAGAGGCTCAGTGCTGCTGCCACCACCACTTTTGCCAGGAGTCCCACACCAGTCATACTGCCATGGTGAGGTGCCTGATACCCACCCAGCAGCAGCAGGGGCACCCTGATGCTGGCAGCACAGCTGGTGCAGGGCTCCCGACAGGACTGAGCCTCCCCACCCCACTCTGCCCTCCCATGCTGGGTCCAGGCCTCTGAGCTGCAGAGGTCTCGAGGGGGAGAGAAAGAGGGTGGGGAGCCCTGAGCCCCACAGCAGGCAGCCCACATTCCCACACCACTTCATGCATAAACCTGGGGGGACATATACCCCACCATGCCCCTTTCCCCAGGAATGCATGCAGCGGTGGGGAGCCAGCCCCCTGCCATCCCACAGATGAGCTACCTGTGGCTCCCATCCACTCCTTCATCTGGGCCCTGTGGCTGTGCATTCCTGCCCCAGCCTCAGATCCCATGCACTGCCCCACCAGGGCAATGCCCCCAGCCCCAGCTGCCAACTCTGCCCCACTCCTTTCTTCATCGTGCGGGCCTCAATCTGTCCTCTCCTGCTCCCCCTGCATTGCTTATTCCTCCTCCCCCTTGTAGACTTACATGCAGACAACTGGGGAAGCTGCTCTCCATTGCTGCCTTGCTGCCTTGCTGGCCACGTGCATGTTTGCATGCACAAACATGCACATGACACCCCTTGTGTCCTGTTCCCCCAGCCCCAAGCAGCACCTTGCAGGATGGAACTCTGCCAGCCTGCAAGGGGGAACCTACTGTTTCCCAAGTTTTTCTCCTTTAAAGTTTTCTTTCTGCAGAGAACAGAAAACCTGGATTTTAACAGCAAGGAAAATTAATGACTGAAACAGCTTTTCAACGGCTGTGGTAGATTCTCTGTCACTTGTGATCTAAATCAAGATTGGATATTGTTCTAAATGATACACTCCAGTTCAGCCACAACTTATTAAACTGATGCAAGAGGCATGGTTTGAAATTCTCTGGTCAATGATAAGTAGTAGAGCAGAGAAGATGACAATATTATAGTTCCTTCTGGCCTGAAAATATTAATCTATAGTCATGCACTTAAATGGGTGATAGATTTCTCCAAATTGAGTTTTTCAAGAGCACACTGGCAATTAGTTGTTCATAATAAACTCTTTTTACATTTGCATTATTATAAGACAAGTGCATGGTTGCATAGGTATTAGTAACATTGTTTTCCCATAGTCACTGGGTAAACTGCTACAAGGTATACCAGCAATTAGCACTGTGAAAAATCATGGGCTGCACTATCGATATTTGGAGGCAGATTTAAATATATAGCTAGTCATAGAGGATGGAATTTTATTTTCTTTACATGTCTAAATGGCAATTTTCTAGCCATCTACCTGGTCATTTTTGGCCCATGCTTTATGTTTTGAAAACATAGAAGATAAAATACATGTGTAGATTATGGATATGTGCAGCCATGTGGGTGTGGGACTACACACATGCTTTGTAAGCTTGTGAGCAGGACTTGTGCAGGGCTGGGGCCTCAGGGCTGCATAGGCAACTCATACATACATCTATATAAATATATATATACACCACACACATATACATATTTCATACATGCACGTGTGTGTGTGTGTGTGCATACAGATGGTTATTGGATGCAAATACAGGAGCCCAACAATGCATCCTTCTGATTCTCAGAAATTGAATTGGAAAAGAAATTAATTCCTACGTGTGAATTAATTAAGTACCTTACTGATGACCTTGTTCTTGAAGCATATAATGCATACTGCCTCCATGTAGAGCCCCGATGAGACCCATGGGGCTCCTTGCAAATGTAATCCTTGCATTTACTTTCAAGCTACAGGTGATTCTATGATTCTGTGATGTCAGAAATGAGTCCTGTGGCCCAGGTTCAGAAGAGTATTTAAGAACGTGTTTATCTTTAAGAACTTAAAAGTGTTCCTTTTGAAGGACTTCTTACTCTTTCTTTCTGAAAACATTTTCATTTTAGCACACGTTCCATTAGTAATGACTTATGGAGGTGTCATTGATTAGCTATAAGGGGAAAAACAAAAAGTACTCCTAATGCAAGAATTGAAGACACCTACATATTTCAGAGAAAGAATGCGTTAAACAAAAGGCACATCACCACCAAGGCTCTCTGCAGGCTAATGTATAGGGTAAGTTAGTCCACATCAAGTGGGAGAGACATTGTTTCCCCTAGCACCCCTTGGCATAACAAGGAATAACGGCCACAGGTTGTCAGAGAGTAGGTTTAGATTAGACATCTGCAAGAACTACTTCACAGTTAGGGCGGCTAGGAGCTGGAACCAACTTCCAGGGGAAGTGGTGCTGGCTCCTACCCTGGGGATCTTTAAGAAGAGGCTAGATGTCTGCCTGGCAGGAGTCATCTGAGCCCAGTTTTTCTCTTGCCCAGGCAGGGGGGTCAGACTTGAAGATCTGCAAGTTCCCTTCTGACCCTACTTCTATGATTCTATGATATGATTCTATGAAGTTTCATGCAACTATATAGTAACCTATTTTTAGTACCTGAATTAATTGGCTTAAAGCTAGAACAGGTGTCTACAGTGCAGTCTGCAATGCAGACATACCCTAGAGCCCATGTTAGTTTAGCACATGCTGTAGAGCTGTTCTCAATAGGGGTGCTTTCATGAATCGGGATTGATGTGTCAGAACAGATATAATAAGTTGCCATAGGAATAAGGTAATCATAGATCTAAGAAAAAAGATTGACTCTTTGAACAAAGAAAAGAAAACAGAACAGAAGATGGAAAAATGAGGTTGGTCACATGAGATCATTATTATTAGTTTTGGGGTCATGTTGCCATGTGCCCCCATTTGAAACTTTCATTCTGTTGTGGTTCTCCATTGCAGAAATTCCCATGATTCAGAGAGTCCTTCAGTGCTGCCTCTTTAGCAGAAAGTGATTTCTTTTCCACTGTTACAGTTACGGTGATGCCACTTTCTATTAAGAGAGCAGAGTTGAGACTTTCTTTGTACTCATTAACAAAGGGTTACTTCCTTTAGGACACATTTTGTTAGGCATTGCTATTTGATCCAGTGGTGTATTTAAGGTAGAAGGACTTGGGCTTCTTGTTTTCCCTCCACCAAGTATAAAAGAAGAACATTGGCATATAGTTCTCAAATCTCCATTTCCTGACAGTCATGCTGCAGTGGTACAGTTAATCTGAAAAAGAAAGAGAGGCTGACGGAGGGAGGAGGACCCAGAGGCATATACAACACAGATCAGGTTTCCATTACTGCATCAGTGTGCTCTCTGCCTCTTCCATTTGTAAATGCCTAGGAAAGGGAAATTATCATTCATCCTGTTTGAATTTGTTTGACCACAACGAGATCACTCACCGTTGAAGAGCTGAGACTTTGCTTGCTTCCCGCTTGCTGCAGCTTTTGCACAGGATGGCTATGAAAGCATTGGGGCGCATTGGAGAAATGTAAGGTAAGGATTTTTGCTTATTATTCTTTTATTTTGTGAATACTTGCATCTATATGATTGACTTTCAAAAGTTGTAAATATTGCAGTTTGCTAGGGAAAGGACTGTAACTCACACTAGCGAGCAGACCCCTTTCTGATAGGGAATAAAGGGAAAGGTCATGTATTTGGTCCTACTCCCACTGAAATCAGTGGCAAAACTTGCTTCAGAGAGAGCAAGATCAGGACTGAAAAGCAGACCACCTTGCTCACTTAAGCAAGGCGAGCAAGTTGTGTCACTGAAATATCTCAGAACCTTTACATATGTTAAAATATTTTGCTAAAATTGTTTCTCACTTTAGGGTTTTGCAGTGTATTTATAATAGTGCATTAATGTAAGAAAATACATTCACACAATATTTAACATGCAGCATTGGGACTATATTGATTCACTATTGCCAAAATAATGCTAAATAATCTAATTTACAAGCTTCTGTGTTTGTGTGTCTGCGTGCATCTATGTATGTGACCAGGTGCTTTTGCACACACATGTGTTCACGTGTGTGTATGCTGCTCTTGAAGGATATTTTAGTAGTCTTGGAAATTGTGCTGCTTAGACATGATGAATAGTTGGACGCATGTTCTCCAGGCTGGGTTTAACAGCGATGGAACAGTAAGGAAAACCTGCAGTGCCACTGTCTGAGCCACATTTGGTCTGCAGTTGGCTGCCCAGTGTTCAGAATCATTACTCTTAAAAAGTGCCAGACTCTCTCTTTCACACACGGTAGTTAAAATATTTAGAAAATAGAAAAACAGTTCAGAATATTAAGAAACACATGTACTAAGAAGCACTTTAGAGTGAAAGAGAATGCAGTGGTTGGAGATGTAGTGCTGAGGATAAAATAGGGGAACAAACCTTCCAAAAGATAATTGTTCTGAATAGTTATTATTTAAAAACAATTCATAGGGTTGAAAGCTCAGTGGTCTTAAATTTCATTCTTCATTAAAAAGGAATAACAACATGGTAGCTAGTATACATATAATTTTTTCAATTCAGATTGGTGGTTTTTTGTATTCCTTTTTTTCATCTTTCTTTCTTTATATGCTTTCATATCACTCTCAAGTAATAAAAGACATTTCCTGATTTTTTTCTTTAATATTATATTTCTTTTTTGTCTCTTTCACTGAGAAATCTAATAGTGAAAATACAGTAGATGTTAGGGTAAACGTCTGTGAGTGACAGTAGAATAACTAATCTTCTGTAAGAAACTGCAAGGAGAGCTACTAAACACAGGCTGATTGTTTTCAAAGCATGGTGCATGTTTCATTTAGTAGTTCAGTGCTCTTGTACTTTAGTAGCAGTAATGGTAGCAGAAGCAGCAAAAAGAGTTTCTGGTAATTGTCTCTCCTTAATTGCAAAGTAAAAATAGCTTAAGAGGATTAAAAAAATAGTTTGTACTAGACTGTACTAATGTGTACTGTGAAAGAGAACCTACTGGCTTCTACCAATTAGGATATGCTTTTGTTTCTGAAGATTCACTTCCTTACAGAAAACTATTCCTCATTTTCAGTTCGGCAGCAGTTCAGAGTATAGCAAGTACAATGACTGAGACCCTTTGTTATTTTAATTTAAAAATAAAAATATAACTTTCAGGAGGAAATCATTTGGTGCCTTTTAAAGATGGAAATATACATGGCTTGACTGAGAATCATAGAAGCACAGGAAAGTTGGAATAGAGGGGACTTCAGGATAGCCCCTCTACTTAAGATAAGACCATCTTAGCCAAATGCTCATCTAACCTGATCTTAAAACATTCTGGAGATTCCACAATCTCTCCAGGTAATCTCTTCCTGTACTTAAAACATAGACAGAAAGTTCTTCCTCATACAGAATCTAAATTTCCCTCCTGCTAGCTAATAGTTGTTATTTTTAGTCTTGCTTCCTGTGGTCACAGGGAATAGTCTGAGAAGCGTGTCCAACTTCTCAGACCTGAGGCTGCACTAGGGGGACCAGACAAAGTAAGCCAAGGGTCACTGGTTGGCTTGGACACTTCTGTTGCACCCTGCACCCACATCAACACCCGTCTCTCCGCTGCTGCACAAGGGTGTCCCCCCATCACACTGAACTGTATGCATGTATGAGTGCAGTTGTTTCCTTTCTGCACCATATGCCTGTGGAAGTACCTCCCACTGTAGCACTACCTGAGTGTGATCCCTACCCCCCGCATGACCTTGGACGCATGCTCAGCTTCCAATGCCATGCACTGCACTGTCTCAACCCCAGCCAGAGGAGGGAGGGGGAGCCTAGACACTTAACCCCTTACAGACCACTGGTGACCCATGGGCCATCGGCTGAAAAGCCCCAGTCAATCACCACCCTCTTCATAAACACCTTATTTGTAGACGGTTATTAAGTTCCTCTCTGCAGTCTTCTCTTCTCCAACCAAAATTGTTTCCAGTTCCTTCAACCTTTTCTTGTGAGTCACACTTTCTAGGCATCTAATAGTTTTTGTTGCTTCCTGATGGTGTCTTTCTAATTTGTCCACATCCTTCTTGAAGCACAGTGCCCAAAAAAGGACACAGTACTCCAGAGGAGGCCTCGTTAGTGCCAAAAACTGTGAAATAATCATTTCCTTTGTGTGGCAGGCCTGTTATTAGAACCCAGTGCACTATTGGCTTTTTCAGCAACAAGAGCACCCTGGTGATGCATGGGCAGCTTACTGTCCAATACAACTAGAAAAAGCACAAAATATGTATAAGCTGCTGCAGGACTGGATTAATTTGTCCACATCCTTCTTGAAACACAGTGCCCAAAAATGCATTGTTTGGCTAACAGAAGTGCTTTATTTTTCATGGCCATAGGAGAAGAAGCAAGGGCAACTAATTCTCAACAGAGGCAGGGTGCAGACTCTGTTACATATTTGTGAGAAAAAGACACAGATCAGCCTGCTCCCCTTAATACACTCTTGGAAGTCTGACAAAAATTCACCCTGGAGTCTTGCTAGACTAAACGCATTTTCTCCAGCTGTCTCTTGATAAACTTATCTCAAGGTCTCTTTGCTTTTTGGACTTCACTTATGTTCCTTATTATGTCCTAACTTTATTTTTGCTTGCTCCAGTACTTTTCCTTATCATTCCTCCCTTGTAAATGCTTGTGCTTACATCTCTATGTCCCCGAGACTGGGGTGACACAGGAAACTCACCTGCAGCAGGGGACGATGAGCTGGTGAAACCTGGGCAGCTCGTGAGCCAGCTCTTTATACAGCTGCAGCTGGCCGGTGACATCAGCTCCAGACACTGGCTGGCGAAGATAAAAACAGCAGCGGCTGCAGCAGAAGGGGCGGATGGCCCCGAAGCAGGAGATCCGTTGGTGGCGGAAGAGGAGGTGAGGCCCTGCGGCGTCCAGGGAAGGACGGGGAGCGAGAACAGGGAGAGCCGAAGAGAGGGAGCCAGCAGCAGCTCCTAGGAGCCGGCGGCAGATGGGAGGTGCCCAAACGGGACAATGGCGAGGAGGAGCCACCGCAGAGGACCCTCTGGAATCAGGTGCATGCCAGGCATGGAAGGGCAGCAAGGATCCCAAGGGAGGATCTTGATCGGGGCAGGGTCGCCGCCGGGACCACTGGCCCCCGAGTCTATTAGAGCTAAAGGGACAGAGGGTCCGGAGCCAAATCTGTAACCATAGAGGCTCGACCCATTAGGTATAAGGGATAGGAATAAGGGAAGGCAGCGAATGGGCAAGAGGAGCCACGTACCTCCTCCTCAGGGTCAGCTCCAGAAGGTGGCGTGAGGCCGGGGTGCAGGGGTGGTTGGAGCCCCGTGTACATCCGCCGAGTCAGACCCGGGCAATGAGGGACCCACTAGACGACCCCCACCCCATTGACGGTATACCAAGATGTGGCAGGCGAGAGCGGGGGCAGCGACGCGGTGAAAGAACACCCGCATTGCCCTCAAGGGTCCTGGGGCGGCGCAACATCAGAAGGACAGTACCCTCAGGAGTGAATAAAGCCCGGCGGGCACAGTACCTGGTGCATTGGCCAGGAAACGTGGTTTGGGACACCAGAGATGCAGGCACCTGAAATGGGTCCTGCCAATTTGATCGCCCAGAATCTGCAGGCCTTAACCCAAATCATGGGGTTGCAACAGAGGTGGCTACCCCAGTAGGGCTCAGCAACCTTGGGGATGCTGAAGATGTCGGTGGAGGATGACCCTGAGGCCTTTATAGAGGCGTTTCATAGTTTCATAGTTTCATAGTAGCTAGAGTCGGAAGGGACCTAGGTAGATCATCTAGTCTGACCCCCTGCCTTAGCAGGAAAGAGCACCGGGGTCAGATGACCCCGGCAAGGTGCTCATCTAACTTCCTTTTAAAAATCCCCAGGCTAGGAGCCTGCACCACTTCCCCTGGAAGCTGGTTCCAGGCCCTAGCCGCCCTGACTGTGAAGTAGCGCCTCCTAATATCTAATCTAAACTTACCCTCCGCCAGTTTGTGACCATTATTCCTGGTCACTCCTGGCAGCGCACGGGGGAACAGGGACTCCCCCAATACCTGCTGATCCCCCCTGACCAGTTTGTAGCAGGCCACAAGGTCCCCCCTTAACCTTCTCTTGTGGAGGCTAAACAGGTTCAGGTCCCATAGCCTCTCCTCATAAGGCCTGCCCTGCTGACCCCTGATCATACGAGTGGCCCTCCTCTGAACTCTTTCCATATTGTCCATGTCCCTCTTGAAGCGTGGCGCCCAGAACTGGACGCAGTACTCCAGCTGCGGCCTGACCAGTGCCGCATAGAGGGGGAGGATCACCTCCCTGGACCTGCTCGAGATGCATCTGTGGATGCATGACAGGGTACGATTGGCCTTCTTGACTGCCTCCCCACACTGCCGGCCCATGTTCATCATGGAGTCAATGACGACTCCAAGATCCTTTTCCGTCTCCGTGCTGGCAAGAGGAGAGTTCCCCAACCTGTAAGTGTGGTGCCGGTTCTTCCTCCCCATGTGCAACACCTTGCACTTATCAGTGTTAAACCCCATCCTATTCTCATCCGCCCACCGTTGCAACCTGTCAAGGTCAGTTTGTAGCCTATTGCACCCTTCTAGTGCACCCACATCCCCCCACATCTTAGTGTCATCAGCAAACTTGAACAGGGTGCTTTCTACCCCCTCATCCAAGTCACTGATGAAGATGTTGAACAGTGCAGGCCCGAGGACCGAGCCCTGCGGAACCCCACTGCCCACATCCTTCCAGGTCGAGAAGAACCCATCCACTACCACCCTCTGGGTGCGGCCCTCCAACCAGTTGGCGACCCATTTGACCGTGTGGGCATCGACACCACAGTCTCCCAGCTTTTTGATGAGGACAGGGTGAGAGACAGTGTCGAAAGCCTTCCGGAAGTCCAAAAAGACTACATCCACAGCAACCCCTGCGTCTAATGATTTGGTGACCTGATCGTAAAAGGCCACCAGGTTGGTCTGACAAGACCTGCCACTGATGAACCCATGTTGGTTGCCCCTGAGCATGCATTCCCCCGCAAGGCCCTCCTGGATGTGTGCCAGGATAATTTTTTCAAAGAGCTTACCCGGGATTGAGGTCAGACTAACTGGCCTGTAATTTCCCGGGTCCTCTTTTTTTCCCTTTTTGAAGATAGGGACCACATTGGCCCTCTTCCAGTCCTCCGGCACCTCGCCAGAGCACCACGAGTGCTCATAGAGCCGCGCCAGGGGTCCCGCAATGACCTCAGCCAGTTCCTGTAGAACCCTAGGGTGAAGATCGTCCGGACCAGCGGACTTGAACACGTCCAGCCTCTCCAGAAGTACCCTAACTAACTCCTCGCTAACCCTTGGCCCAGGCGTGTCTCTCTCGGGGCCCGAGGGGGGCCCAGCAGGGAGGTGGCTGAACTGGTCCCTACTTAGGAAGACAGAGGCAAAGAAATCGTTAAATATGTTAGCTTTGTCATCTGGCGTGATGACTAAGTTGCCCATCGTGTCCTGCAGGGGCCCCACATTACCCGGGACCCTCTTTTTACCCCCTATGTATTTGAAGAAGGACTTCTTATTGTCCTTAATCCGGGAAGCTAGTCCTATCTCCAACTCTGCCTTGGCCCTCCTGACTGCCCCCCTACATCCTTGGGCCATTGCAATGTGCTTGGATAAACGGCTATGGGCAAGCCAACTTGGAGCACTGCTAGTAGGGAAGGCCCAGGCGGCGTATAGGTCCCTAAATCAGGAAGAGGCCCAAGATTATGGGGCAGTGAAGGCAGCAATATTGTACTGCCTGGAGTTAAGCCCGGAACACTTCTGGCGGCTCTTCTGAGTTCGTAAGGCTGAGGAAAGGAGGCCACGGGTACTCCTCCAAAGGCTACGTGTTCTATTTGGGAAGTGGGTCAACTTATCGGCATGTATGATGGCAACTCTGATGGACAAGATCATCCTGGAGAAGTTTGTTAATGATTTGGAAGACTGAACCCAGCAGTGGTTCCGGCAACTTGCTCCGGTAACATGTGAAGAAGCCTTAAAAGTGGCGGAGGACTTTGCGACCTCTGAGTGGTTCTACCCACGGGAAGGGAGAGGAATCTTGGGAGCGATGCTGGTATCAAGGGACACCAAGCGTCTGAAGATGGGGTATCGGCCCCAAAGCCGGGATATGGTGTGCTATCATTGCGGGAAAGGGGGCCACTTTGCACGAGAATGTCCCGGGCGTGGTTTGGGGAAAGGTAATACTTTGAGTACATCCAAGGGGATGAGGGAATTCCCCAGAGATTGGAGTGGTGGGGAGCCGATGGATTGTAGCTTTGGGGCTGCAAATGAGAGCCCCATGTGGGAGTGCCCTGTAGTGCAGGCGTGGATAGAGGGCAGACCAGTGCGAGCCATATTAGATTCTGGCTGTGCCCAGTTGGTGATTCAGGCTGATCTGTGGTCTAGAGATGATGTTGGACAGGAGGACTCGGTAAGGGTGTCCTGCCTTCACAGCGACACCCAGGTCCTGCACCGCGTTAAGGCCTGGGTGAAAGTAATGGAACATCAAGGAGAGTTGGTGGTCGGGTTAGCACCACGCCTTGTGTGTGAGATGCTGCTAGGGTGAGATTGGGCCCCATTGTATGAGGTGCTTGATAGGGTGCAAGATGTAGAGATGGCACGTCAGAAGTGGAAGTATCAGGAAGGTTGGCTTGGAGATGTGGGTGGCCAGGCCAGATTGACTGAGGAGGAGGAAAGTTCCTGGGAAGGATGGAAAGATAACATCAGTGGACCTCAGTTCCAAGAAGACCAGGGAGAAGATCCGGAGTTGCAGGAACTATGGAACAGGGCGGCAGATAGGGACCAGCGAGCATCGATGACAACGGGTGCTGCAAGCCACTTTGAGGTGAGACATCACCTTCTCTATCAGATAACCCCAGGTAGAGGGGGACGGGAGAAGAGAGTCCAGTTGGTGGTGCTGCGGGAGTGTAGACAGGCCATGTGGCGCCTGGCCCACATCATGCCCATGGGGGGGCATCTGGGTCAGGAACAGACCGTAGATAAAATCGCTCGGTGGTTCTATTGGCCTAAATTGGGGGACGATATTGCGTGGCATTGCACCGAATGCCCGGTGTGCCAGAAAACTCGAGAGGATAGACCCCCCCACGCCCCACTTCAACCCATGCCCATTATAGATCAGCCATTCTCTCGAATAGCGATGGACGTGGTGGGACCCTTACCGCGGAGCAGCACCAGGCCTGGTGTTCAGCAGAGCTGCTCGCAGCAGTCCCATCCCCTGTGAGTCTGGCGCTACACGCAGAGGATGGGTCTGCACCAGCCAAGTGCTGAGCCCAGCCAAGCCCAGCCCCTTCCTGTACATCCTCATCCCCATCCCCCATCCTTGTTGAACCTCATGAGATTTCCTGTCCTTGTTGAATCTCATGAAATTTCTTTTGGCTCAACCCTCCAATTTGTCTAGGTCACTCTGAATCCTCACACTGCCCTCCAGTGTATCTACTACTCCCCCCAGCTTGGTGTCATCTGCGAACTTGCTGAGGGTGCAATCCATTCCACCTTCCAGAGCATTAATGAAGATATTTAACAAAACCAGCCCCAGGACCAAACCCTTACTTGATACCACCTGCCAGCTAGATATTTAGCCATTAATTACTATTTGAGCCTGACAATCCAACCAGCTTTCTATCCATCTTACAGTCCATTCATCCAACTCCTACCTCCTCAGTTTGCTTGCAAGAATGCTGTGGGAAACACTATCAAAAGCCTTGCTAAAGTCAAGGTATAATATGTTCACTGCTTTCCCCACATCCACAGAGTCATTTATCTCAGGTTAGAAATCAGATTGGTCAGGCATGACTTGACCTTGTTGCAAGCCTCCACTTGCATCTCAAAGGAGAAAACAAAGAAAATCGTCATGGTTTTGCTTTGCAGTTAGTCTTTAAAAATGTTTAAAGGCCAGATCCGATAAAGATATAGGTGCCTACCTGTAAAGTGTCATATAACCTATTAGGTGCCTGACCCTTGGTTTGGAATCTAGGACCCAGAGTTAGGTGCTTTGACTTCAGACACAGTGCAGGGAAGAGCTAGGTACCTCAATGATGATCCGGGTTGGGAGGTACCTTGAGCTAGCAAAAAGGGAATTATGAGCAGAGGGATGTTACTGAACTCTTGCCCCTACTTTGGAGTTTAAGCATCTGAGTCAAGGCCAACAGGCATATCCATCCACTCAGGACAGAGATCCTGGAACCCTTTCCTGAGGATAGGAAACATGGCGCTTAATTTTTTTCAAAGTCTCTATCAGTTTAAGAGTAAAGCCTATGGATTTACATTTAATTGTAGCATATTTATTATGTTCTATCTTTTTTTCTTAATCAAACTATTTCCATACAGTAGGACAGTACAACTGGTAGCCCACAGGCTATATTGTGGCTTGCAAAGGGTTAATACACAGCCTGCGGGCCCCTGCCTGACTGCCGCTGCTTCCATTGCTTTGACAGCAGCAGTCTGGATCTCCAAGATCCCTATTTCTCCTCTGACTTCCTGTTCCTGCCCCTGCTCAGTGAAATGGATCCAGGTTGCCCAGGCTGTGTACTGCATGATGTTTGCAGTCAGAAAAGGGTGAGGGTGCTATGCATGTACAGGCAGGGTGGGAGGCAGGTTGCTAGTGCAGGGTGTATGATTGGTGGGGTGGGCTAGAAACAGGGTGTTGGGCTTAAACTTAAGCCCTACTTCTTTGTGGGCAAGGAGAACTATGCTATTAACCCATGGTACTCATCCAATATCAGTCAGAAGCTTTATTAACTATAAAACAATTCACTAAATACAAAGCAATTAATCAATGGGGTCTACCAGTATATAAGTAGTCAGATTTACTGGGTTTACCAGTATATAAGCAGGCAGTCACAAAAACTGAGTGTGTTAATATTAGACCTCACCGCATCACAGTCTTTCTAGAGCTGTTACTTAGGAATCACTCCCCTCAGTCAGCTGCACTGGGTGAGCTCCCTGGGTTGCGCTGCTTCAATTTTGACGGCTTGATCTTCCCTTAGAAGTCCATGCAGATGGTATGAATGGCAAACAATGAATGATGAACAGCACTCTCACTTACTATTTAACCTTTTAGGCTAGGGACAGACATTCAAAAAGCCTGAGCCTAAATTGATTCAATCTTTGCAGGGTAGTCTAACCTGCCTAGGCTGAACCAGTTTCTAACCAGACAGAAATTCTCTCTGGACTGAGGAAATTAGAAGCCAGGGGACACTAGAGCAGCCCTTCCTTCCATTACATAGTGGTAAGCTGGGGTGGGGGTGGGGGCGGGGACACATGGCCAGGCCCCGGCAGCATGTTCTGATCAGGGAGGTCTGCCTGCACCTCCCAGGCTTTTCTCCACTGATTGCTCAAGGGGTGGGAGTGTTTCCAACCTCCATCCCCCTCCTAGCACTTTGAGGGTGAAGTGCATGCATCTCTTGATGATACAGAGCTTTTCAGTCTCCCTCCCTGCTTCTTTAGACTGTCTGCAGCAAACTGATAGGCAAGCAAGCCAGCAGGGGGATGATGACAGTGTTTATCACCTGATCAGCAAAACAACAGCCTCTCTCCATTACTTCAAACTCTTCTTAAACAACTTACCAGCTGACTTGCTGATTAGCTCCAAACAGCACTAAGCAGTCACTGTTCTGTCTGCCTGTTCCAGTGAAATTGGAGACATACACACATCTGCATACCACATGCCAAGCATACCACATGCCTAGGGTCTGTGGGGCTGAGGTCCCTGCTGTGGGAGATGGGAGGGAGCGGGGGATTTCTTGCTTGAGCAGCAAGGAGCAAGGGGTGAGTAGGGCATGCAGAAACCAGGCACACCCTGTTGTGCCAGCCAGGGGGCAGAGGGGAGGGGCCAGCCCTGCTGTGGAGCAGAGAGCTGGGAGTGTCTGGTTTATCTTAAACCATCAAAGGGTCTCGGACAGACATTACATAAACTGGTTTGAGTCAAATCAGTTAAGTTTGATATTACATTCAACCAGGTTTATCTCAAACCAGTTTCAGCCATTTTCAAATCGGTTTATGTGCACTGAGCATCTGTTCTGTTTCAGGTTCAAACCAGTTTCTGATCACTTAAACCAATTTATGTGTAATGTCTGCTTCTAGCCACAAACATTCAGGGCAGTTAGATCACATTAAAAATGGTTATCTGATCTAACTTATTTCACCCATGTGTGGACCTTACCCTTAGATTTCTAGTTAGGTTGATCTAAGTGCAAACTGTACAGAAGTTCCCAGTGATGTAGAAATTTATACAGGATAACTGTTTGGTTAACAGAAGTGCTTTATTTTACATGGCCACAGGAGATCAACAAGAGGCGGCTGTTCCATCCACGACCTCTTCCCCCCCCCCCGTCATTACCGCAGCCAGCAGCGACACTTGTTCCTTTATATCTTTCTGTCTCTCCTTTCTTCTTTCCTTCTCTTTCTTTTCCTCTCTCCCGTTAAACACTCTAGTAGCAATACTGACTACCTCAGGTAAACTTTTCCCTTGCATGCCATCTGGGTGTTCTCTGAACCTTTTTGCAATGTCTTCAGCACATTGTGACATAAAAACCATTTTGATCATTGCCTTTCCATGACCTGAATCAGGATCCAGGCAGCCGTGCTTTCTGATTTCACAAGTTAATCGGGTGCAGAAGTCAGAGGGGTGTGTATCTAGGCATTGTACACAAGCAGTCACTTTACTCCAATTCGGAGTAGCCTCCCCTGCTTCTTTAATGCCACTTAAGACAGCCTCTAGAAATCTATCCAAGTCCAACTTTTGGGTCCGACCGTTAGGGTCCCAATTAAGGTTGGCGGTTGGCCAGCCATTAAGACTCCAATTTCAGACTCTCAAATAAGCTGTTGCTTTCTCCTTTACCTTCTGCCTCTTATCTTCAGTCATGAGTGTATTTAATAGCTGGTTTACATCTGCCCAAGTGGGCACATGAGTGGAGAAGATTGTAAGAAACATTCTTTCCACTGCCTCGGGATTATCCCGCAAGCGTGGCATAGCGCGTTGGCAATTGAGCAAATCTGAGGTTGCAAACAGGGTATGGGTGAATACCATTTGATGTCCTCCAGTGACCATCAAAACCAGATAAGTTCTCAATGGGGCTTGTATTACCGGCTGTGTTTTTGGTGCACCCCGCAACCGTGTTTCAAGAGGACTGGCTGGTGTTCTTAAGGGTGAGGGAACACTTGCTCCGGCTGCCGCTCTTTCCTCTTCTTTCCCTACTCTTTCCCTGTCCTGTTTCTCTTGCACCCTCTCACTCCGCCGGACAGGTGGGAGAACAGGAACAAATTCATCCTCCTCCCTGTGCAGCTCTAAGGCATAGGGTGGGGGATTTTTACATGAGTCTTCCATACAAACAGCTTCAAAAGCCACTCGTCCCTCCTTTGGTTTATAATTATACCATACATACAAATAATTCATTTGTCCTCATCTGAGATCAACCAAAATATCCCGTAAGAAATTCATTCTCTCTGTGGAAAAGGTTCCACACTCCGGCCAGTCTCTAGTCAGGGACAAATGAGAAGTAAATGACGGCCATTGGATCCAACACAAATTTCTCATCTTAGCTTGGACAATCCGGCCGTCCCGGATATATCCTTCCAATCCCTTAGGATGAGAGACAACAGGGCGTCCCCCAGGCATTTACTGCCGCCTTGTCCCATTTCTCTGTACTGAGCGCTCACTTACCTAGTTCCAACCGGGTCCTGCTCAAAGGGCAGGCTGACATTGCTGGATTTCTACGGGCTTCGGCTGGTTCATGGGACAACGCCTTATCACTGATGCAGGATCCAGCAACCAGGCAAGGCTCCTCAAAGTCTGAGGACGCGTGTTGCGTTGCTTTGGAGTCCAATCCTCCACTGGAGAGTCAGATGAGTCCCATCTGGGGTGCCAAAATTGTCAGGGACTCGAACCCCAACTTCCCAGGTCCGTTGTCTGACCGCAAGAGACAGGCAACACCAGCAAGGTCTTATCTCAAAGCTTTTTATTGAAGCAACCCATCTCCTCCAAGAAGCAGCCCCCCTTGATAACAAGTAAGCAAGTTTATATAGACAGTTTTGCGTCACAGATTCTACACCTAATTGACTCAACCTCCATGGTTAGTTAGAAACTTCTAGTGCTCATGACAAGATATGTGCACAGGTGGGAATTTTTCACTGTGAAAGAAAACAAGATATCAGGTCAGTGTGAGAAAACTCCTAATTAGTTCAAACTGGTTTTTGGCTACATGCTTGTTTTGAAATGCTAAGTAATAGGGAGGAGGGCTACATCCTCGATTGTTTCACCTGTGTCTTTGAAGCACTGAGTCTGCTTTGAGGTTAACTTCTACACTATTATCTATGGTCTTGTTAGTTAATTTCTACAGCTATACAATAAGAGGCTTTGAGCAGTTCTTACATATAAGCATCTTCCTTAACATCAAACATGCAACTTTCTTTTCAGCACTGTTACTTATGCTAGTGGGTTCAAGGTAGGTTCAGTTTGTACCACCCTGTTTATCAGTTCACATTCCAATTGTCATACTGCATATAGAGAGCTCATGATTATCCTTTTTGTGGCCTCACAGCAGTATTTTCTTTGTGGGCTTTTGGGCCTGCTCTCAAACATCCTATATATCAAAGCCAATTTGACAGAATCAAAATGTCCTGTGGAAATATGTCAATTTTCCTGAAACTTCCAGTGGAAGCCAGTGAGGCCAGCTAACTCTGAAAGTCTCCAATGTACTGGGGAGTCAGGAAACAGCTGCCCTGGGAAATAACTCCAAGAGCCGTTGCCTCTTCTTGCTGTTTAAGACACCAGATGGAGACAAAGACCCCAGTCAGCTCCCCAGGCAGTTGAAATGCCAGGGGAAGGCTGATTATTATTATTAACAACTCCTTTGTTTTTTGTAAAAAAGAAATTTTCAGGATTTTTCTTCCCATGGACAAAAATTCTAATTTTATTTTGATTCAAGATTAATTTCTTTTCAAAACAATAAGAGAAGGATTTCATTGTCTGGCCTGTTCTGCTCCTGACCTCTTCACTGAGTGGAGTTGGATGTTTGAGGTACTCCATTGCCTGATTTATAGTAATGGCTACAGGTCAACCAGTGAGAAGGGCAACCCTGTTTAGCACACAGTACAGAAGAAAAGCCAAAGTTGAGATGAGAAATGATTTGTGAAGTTCTGAAGGTTTTAATGAAAACTGTTTTTTTCTTTCCCAGGTTTTATCTTCTCCCTGGTTAACAGGGAGAAAGGGTCCTATAGTTAAAGCTCTGGACTGAGACTCTGCACATTTAGGTTCTCTCTTGCCCCAGTTGTCCTAGGGGATCTTGAGTAAGTGAGAGTTTTATTAAATAAGTGCTATTTTTGGGTGCCCAGGTTGTGAAATTGGAGCCCCAGCCCTTTGACACAGACTTCTGCCCTAGATAGACTCCTGCTGATTTTGATAGGACCGACTCTGTAGAGGTCTGCTACCATGGATCATCTTTGAGGATAACACTTCAATCTCTCTCCATATCTTATATCTTATCTGTATAATGAGGCTTCTATTTTACAGGATTGTTGTGAGTATACATCTATAACTCTTGCTAATATGCTCAGGTACTACAGTGGTGAGCACAGTAGCAAAGGCATCCTATAACAAATCTGAAATAGTTAACCCAACTGTCAGGCTTGCCTGCCTTCTAAAACTACCAGTAGGAAGTAGGATTGGAAGGGCTCTCACAAAGTCATCTAGTCCATCTGCTCAAGGCAGGATCATCCCTGACTAAACCACTGCAGACAAGTGTCTGTCCAATCTGCTCTTGAAAACTGCCAGAGATGATTCCAGAACTTCTCTAGGGAGCCTGTTCCAATGATTGACCAGCCTCACAGTCAGAAAGTTCCTCCTAAACTCTAACCTAAATTTCCCAGCTGAAGCTTGAGGCCATTGCTCCTAGTCCTATTTCCCCTGGTCATAAAGAAAAGCCCGTCTCCATCATCTCTGTAATTGCCTTTCAGGTATTTGAAGACTGTTATCAAATGCCACCTCAGTCTTCTCTTCTCCAAACTAAATAATGTGAGTTCTTCCAGTCTTTCTTCATCAGTCTTGCCTCCTCATCCCCTAATCATTTTTGTTGCTCTTCCAAACTGTCTACATTCTTCTTGAAATATGCCCAAAACTGGACATAGTGCTCTAGGTGAGACCTCACTTATGCTGAACAGAGCAGAAGAATCGCTTCCCTTCATTTGTGACATGCCTGTTAAGGACATGGAGGCTGGATGAGAGAATAAGATCTCACCAACACAATTAAATTAGCTACATTGATCCAGGTATGAAAAATTAGCGGAGGGGAGGAGGGGGAATCTTCAAGGGTCATCTGGTTTAACCCCTGCATGGATGTAAGAATGCTACTCCTTAATCATCTCTGACCACTGCTTATGCAGCTCCCTTTGGAAACCTCCAGTGAAGCAAACGATAGCTTCCCTGGCATTGTCTCACTTCTAACAAGAAGGAGATATCTGCTGATATGTAATCTGAATCTGCTTTGCAGTTTTGAAGCCATTGTTTCACATTCTGTTATCTGTGGCTCGAGGAAAAGTTGTTCTCCTTCTTCTTTATGGCAGTCTTTCCAGATATTCAAAGACTTCTATCACGTCTCACCTTAATCACCTGCAAGCTAAATCTGCTTAGTTTTCTCAGCCTTAACTCATACCGCTTGCTTTCCAATCCCTTTGTTGTTTTTCTGGTTGCTGTTTAAATGACTTAAAGTGTCTCAGAAAGAAATCGTGCTTTGATTTCTTTTTTCCTTTTCGGTAGCTTGGCTATATCAAAATCTTATGTTTGCAAATGTTCCATGTTAGGAAGCCCTAGGAGTTTAGAGTCTTCTGAATGCCCTCTTACTAGCATGTGATAGGAACAAATCTTGATACACATAATTTCCTGTAGCTCTGTTGAAGAATGAGGAATTCTGCATGTTATGATAAAATATGATTTTAAAAATTGTTTTCATGACACTCAAAAGTCTGGGAGAAGCTATACTAAAAAGGCATAACCCTGAACAGATGAGTATATCATGGAAAGGCAATTTACTGGCAAATGAGTGGCAGAAGGAATGTGAGACAGTTTTTTTCTCAACAGTCCGTAAAGTGCATTTGTATTAACAATAGAGTTGAGTTAAAAATGAATGGCATTGAGGACTTCAATCTAGAGATGAACTGTAATAAACAAATAGGTAATTTTGCTTGCCTTATGCATGTAAGAAGTCATATTAGGGTTAGCAAGACCATACATACGTGTGAGTCATCTGGGTTTTACTCCAAGAACAGTTATTCAGATTTGAATGTACAATTATACTGACAGAAATTTTCTTCACCATTGGGAAAGAAAATGAATTCTGGGCACATGTCTGAATCCGAGTGAAAGAAGGACATTAAGTTAGTACTGGAAATTCTAGGGAGAACTGTCCTAGTCAGAAGGCTTAAATCAAGATCCCATGAAATTTAGAAGTTACAGACATTTTTACACTTGCCTGTGTGTCTTTATATGTTTTTACAGGTTTCCCTCAGTTTATGTGGCTTCACTATATGCGAATTCACTCTTATGTGATGAGCATTCTTAGATCCATAATTCATTATATGTGAGGTAAATTCACTTTTATGCAGTCGACATAGGTGCTCCCCACCCTGTCCAAGCAGGTAAGTCTGTAGGGGGAGGAGAAAGGGCTGTGGGGCTGGGGCCTCATTCACCCCAGCCCTAGCTGCAGCAGCCCTTGGAGCAGCTGGTGCCAGCTGCCTGCAGCTGCTGGGCTGCACCGTGTTCCACCTGTCCCCTCACATCAAGGCTCTTCCTGTCCCCACTCACCCCAGCTCCTTGGCTGTGCTGTGCCATGGTGCAGGTAGCTGGTGTTGGCTGCTTCTGGGGCCACTGCAGCAGAGGCTGGGTGAAATGGGAACAAGTAGGGTCCCAGGTGGCATGGGGCATGGCACTCACCCCAGCCCTGGCTGCAGCGGCCCTGGGAGCAGCCTGTGCTAGCTGCAGAGGGAACTGTCAGTAGGTGGGGTGGGTATGCCTCTTGCTGCTCTGCACCCCCCGGGAGGGCTGCGGGCTAGGGGGCTGTGCCGGGCTCTTCCTGGGGGGGGGGTGTACCCCTATATCTGTGCACAGAATGACAGCATGGCCCACCCTAAGTGCTGGGAAGAACCCAGTGCCCCCACTGGCCTCAGTCTGCAGTGGCAGCCTGCTGTTGTCCTGCACACACACCTTGGGGCACTCACCCCTGGGAAGAGCCCAGGACAGCCCCCCAGCCCACAGCCCTTTTGGGAGTGGGTGTGGAGCAGCAAGAGGTGCTCCCCCCTCACACTCACTGACAGTTCCTTCTGCAGCTGGTGCAGGCTGCTCCTGGGGCCACTGCAGTGCTGTTCTCCTTGACACCTGGGGCTTTGCTTATTCCTACTCACCCCAATCCCTGCTGCAGCAAGAGCTGTGGCCCCCCACTCCACACTCACTGACAGTTCCCTCTGTTTTGCTCCCTTGTGCAGCCCTGGGAGCGGCACCCCTCCCCACTTCCCTTCCCTAGTCCCAGCCTCACTTCCTCCCTCCCTCAACACCATGGGAACCTATACCTATTTATTACATTATAAAGTGGGTATACATTATGTGAATTCGATTTATGCGCCATTCTCCAGGATCACATGTACCACATAAATCAAGGGAAATCTGTAATTCCTTTCATTGGTGGAAGGCCAGAACAAGTTAAACTAAATCAATGAGAGGTCAGCCAAGTTTAGTCTTTTGTTACAAGCATGAGTGAGCCTCTAAAAAGAGAAGGAATGAAAATGTACAACTTTTGTTTCTACTCTTTGTGTTTAAATGAGTCTCATACATATAAATTAAATACAAAACTGTACAAGAAAGAAAAATGCTACTCAGCTTATATGATGTTCTTTCTTCCTAAGATGGCCAATCTCACTCTCAAATCCACTACCTACAGTGACCAGAAATGGAGAAAAATATGGGACCCATTTTGGATTAATAAAAAAAGACTGCTGGACAAGAATGGAGAGAAGATAAGGAGAGAACAGTCTAGTCTGGCCAGACTTGCGGGCTCAGGACATGGTCATCTTTCAAATGAATGGAGAAATCAGGTGTATGTGGAGATATTGCTTTTATCCTCTGTTTCTTCCTCTTATTGTAAATTCCCTCTTGATGGAGGATTATGGGAGCACTGTCTTGTGTTGGGAGGGTGATTTTCTTGGCAGCATGGCTTCTCATAGTCATGTTTTTTATGGCATGCTCAATGGGGGACGCTGTAAGGAAGTGTGCCACATCAGTGCTGATGATCATGCCATTAATGAGTCTACCTATGTGGGTCTTGGAGGATGTGCTCAGTCTTGGGATCAGAACCCTGATGGGTTCACAGCTGGGAGAGTGCCCTCCCTGAGGGAATGATGCTGGGGAAAATGTGTTTGGACATTTCTGCAGTGTTTTTAGTTTCCTTATGTGTGCGATTGCCATATATGGGTACTACACTTTAAATATGGCCCTTAATCCCTAAACAACAGCATGTATTTTGGTGTACAAAAGCGAAAGGCTCTAAATTTTATTTTTATAATGTAGTGTTTGCTCTTGTTTCTTTCAGATGGCTTTCAAGGTATCCAGAATGTTTATTTGCCTTATAGCAGTTGCATCTTTTTTGTGTCTCTGTTTTTACACCACCCTCAACTGGAGCGATATCTGCATACTCTGTCCAAAGGGGGAAGTGTTTTCATCAGTGACTCATTTTAAAAAAGACACTGAACGGTTCCTGCAGCTGCCAGATATGGACTGCAGTAAGAATCCTCCATTCCTAGTACTACTTGTGACATCATCATGGGACCAGAAAGCAGCTAGGATGGCTATCCGTCAAACATGGGGGAAGGAGAGACTAATCGCTGGGAAACGAATTATAACATTTTTCCTCCTTGGAAGCACGGAGAATCAAGATGAGCAAACTGATGTTCTCACTGAAAGCCAGGCATACAAAGACATTATCCAGAAAGGTTTTATAGATACATATTATAATTTGACTTTGAAAACAATGATGGGAATGGAATGGGTTCACAAATTCTGTCAGCAGTCCAGTTTTGTTATGAAAACTGATTCAGATGTATTTGTCAATGTCTTTTACTTGACTGAACTTCTTTTAAGAAAAAACAAAAGCTCTAACTTCTTTACAGGGTTTTTAAAAATGAATGAGAGCCCAATACGACAGGTGTTTAGTAAGTGGTATGTGAGTAAATACGAATATCCTGGGAGCACTTATCCTCCATTTTGTTCAGGGACTGGTTATGTTTTTTCTACTGATGTTGCTAGTCAGGTTCTTAATATTTCAAGAAGCATTCCCTTTCTTAAACTAGAGGATGTTTACATAGGACTGTGCCTAGCCAAACTACAAATCAAATTGGAGGAACTTAATTCAAAACAGACATTCTTTCCAATCAAGCTTGAGTTCTCACTTTGTCGCTTTGTGACTTGCCACTTCATTACACCTCGTGAACAGCAGGACTATTGGTCTCAATTAGAGAAATCAGTAGATAATATGCCCAGCTGCTTGACACAGCTGAAACAAGAAAGTGACACACAAAAATCCAGAGGGCCAGTCTTTACCCAGGCAAAACTCTCCCTGAAATCAGGACACGGACCCATTCACTGAAGAAGACATTAAATATTTCTGTTGGCATTTTTGTTACCTCCATACCTGTCTAGGAATGTGAAAATCTCCATCTGACAGTTTACAATTTTGCTTTTCTTTATTTTCAAGCACTTTGTTTTCTTTCAAGGTTTAAGTGGATGTGACTGCTCTGCTCTGTCTGCACACCAGCATCACCACCAACAGGTCCAAGAATGACTAGTGATATTATATATAGACAAATAAGCAGATACCTGATAGATAATTTATGTGTTTTTGAGGGTGGGTGGTGGAGGTTAAAAATGTTTACAGGCCAAAAGGATATTCCCACATTTCCTGACAGGCCACACTCCAGCAAAAGACTTGCATACAGCCCTACTGAAATCCACAAGGCTTTGCTCAGGTGCAAGGATATGTCTATGCAGAGCTCATTGCAAGACATTAGCCTTTGGTATGGTGGGTGAGCTCAAGAGCCTTTAAGGACACCAGATTTGCTTTCTAGGTACACTCCACACTGAAAATTGAGCACATAGAGCTTTTTCCAAAGTCCAGTGGAGAGAGTCCCACTCACTTCCATTGACTTGGATTAGTTCTAGAAAGGATTTTATGAATCCAGGGATCGCTATCACAGCATTGCCTTCTGAGCATTGTACCATGTTTTCTTATGTATAACCTATTCTTGAATATAACATACACCCTGTTTTTTAAAAGGTAATATGTACAAAAAAGGGTCTAGGGACCTGAGCCTGCTGCCAGCCCTGGGTGCTGGATGGGGCTCATGGACCAATCCAGCATGGTGGGTTTGGGGCTATGTACCAGGTCTGACCCCACATGGTAGGTCTGGGACTGTGTGACAGGCCTGATCTGGCACAGTGGGTCTGAATCCATGTGGCAGGTCTGGGACTGCACAGCCTGAGGGCATAGCCAGTTTGGGACTGCATAGACCTGTGCCATGTCCAACCCCGCACGCTGTCTCTGGGGCTGAATGCCAACCATGCCCTGGCCATGCTAGGTCCAACCTAGAACATGGTCCAAGAGCCAGTGCATGGTCCCAGATTCAGCATGCCAACTCCAACCCAGCACAGCTTCATAACTAGCGTGCAAGGCACCATCTAGCATACTAGGCCCAGACCTGTATGCTAGGTTGTACTTGGTGCACTGGCTTTGGCCATGGACCAGCCCTGCGCACAGGCCGAATCTGGTATGTGGATGGGGAGAGTGGCTCCCCATGGCTCTGGAAATCTGGTGATGTGGGGTGGGGAGCAGTGGCAGTGTTGGTACCTTGGTACTCAGAGCTACAGCAATGAATGCTCCCACCGCTCCTTTCCCACTCCCCAGCCAAATTTCTGGATCCCTAAGGCTCTCTTTTTCTTGCACGTAATATGCACCTCAATTTTCCCCAGGTTTTTTTTGGTGGGGGGAGTGGGGGAAGAAGGTGTTGGTTGTATGTGAGAAAATATGATAATTTTATAACATGGTTTATTGGGACTGAATTATGATAGCTTTAAATCAGTGAGACACTGTATTATAAACATCTTCCTTCCTGTCATGAATTCAGGGAGGAGGAAAAAAAATCTGCTGTAATCAAACATGCCCACTTAATGTTACAGACCAAGAGCCTGTTCTTCTGTTTTTTTTAGCATCCAGTGTTTCTAGAGATCCGTGGGAGCTTTTGGTGTACAAGAAACATAGGACTGAGCCCTTACAGTACATGCAACTAATAAATAAAGTAAAAATGTAGAGGGTAAATTCTGTAGTCACAAGATCTGCAAAATTCCCACTGATTTATGGGGAATTATGTTCCATCATGGCTAACAGATAAAAGATTGACTCCAACCTATCAGTTTTATTTACAAAATTATACCACAACCCAAGGCTATATTTAATAGATGTTTTACTATAAGTACTTTGAATGCTCATAAGTACAATATTCTGATACAGTTATATGAAATAGTATGATGCATTTTGCTGTAAGTCACTAATTATTGTAGCTTGGGGCCCCAATTCATCTAGATGCTTAAATACATGCCTAACTTCAAACTTGATAGTTTTACTGAAATCAGTGGAATTACTCCTGCTCAAAGTTAGGTGTATGCTCCAGGATTTAGATTTGGGGCCTGGAAAAATAGTTATTGACTACATTTACTGTATATTTTCTGTAAGGGAAAGTTACACGGCTAAAATGAACATGAAATTTCCAGTATTTCAACGATTCCAACATCAGTTTCATGGCATTGAGCTTAAGGTAGAAGAATAAGTATACCTTATCACATAGTTCTCTCTAAAGGTGAGCATAAGTATCTCCAGATCTGGGAAGTGATACATGATAATTGTAATAACAGGAATAAGAACAATGATTTGTTCACTTCTGGTGCAGTGCAACATGGAGTGTCACATCCTTAATTTGCATATCACAGGAGAAGCAAATCCCTTCTGTTTCTTCAGCAACAGGGAATACACCACAGCTATATCTGAAGTTATTTTGTTGGTCATCTCGGTGGGAGAGGTGGATCAGGGTCCTTAAGCCAAGCTTCAGTTTTTTCACCACTTTTCTTAACTGTCCTTCTCAATGTAAAGAATTTCTAGGGCTGTCATAGGACATGTATACACAAGCTGTCCATGATGCCAATGTAAAGATTAAAGACACAGGGCAGGTTCTGTCCTGTGCTTCTGTAGAGGCCAGAAGAAAGAAGGAGACAGGGGACTCAAAATGGCTAAAATTGATATTTGCATAAGTTACAGCATTCCTGGAGGATGTCCCCCTTTGGGATGACATATTGATATGCTGTCAGTATATGCTGATACTGCATCATGACATACTATGGAATTCCTGTAGCGCTGAGTTTTAAGGGAATGTCCCTGGTCTGTCCATAGCCTTGCCCCTGTGCTGGAGACTGTGAAATGAAATATGGTAAGACTATTTACTCTGCTGCTCTTGCCCTAAGGAAAATTCTTCCTCAGTTCCTTGTAGCCAGGGCCGTCCCTAAGGGAGGGCGAACTGGGGTGACTGCCCTGGGCCCCACACTATGGGGGGCCTTGTGGTCAGTGCTGTCTAGGCCCCACCACGGCTGCCATGTGCTGCCACTGCTGAGAGCTGCTGGCTCTGCCAGTGTGGCTGCTTGCCACACCCCCCAGGCACCGCACAGGCAGAGATGCCCCAGGACCTGCACACCCCTAGGGCAGCTCTGCTTGTAGCTCTCATCCCCCATTCACTGTTGGATATCTCATAGCCTGATACTATTATTATCCTGTCCACTAGGAGCAGCCTTGTCCTTTATAGTTAGCAAAAAGTATCCCACATCTGAAGAATGATTTTTTTGTGCTAGACATTAAAATCTAGTAGCAATGTTGTTGCTGTAGCTGTGATGGTCCAGGGAATATGTAAGATGCTAGATTTCTAGGGTGAGATAATATCTTTTATTGGACCAGCTGTGTGGCTAAAAGAGAAGTTACACAAACCTTTTCCTCAGATCTGGGAAAGAAGCAGATACAACCCAAGCTAAATACCAGGTAGAAAAACAGCTCTCATTTAACCTTGTTATGTTAATGAATATGATCCTTTAAAACAGTGTTCTCCAACCTTTTTATGGTGAAGATCACTTTTTGGCACCTGGGGTCTACCTGGGCCTATCTCACCTCCACTCCCTCCTGATCCCTGCCTGGCCCCAGCCCCAGCCCCAGCCCCAGCCCCATTCCCCCGCCCACCGCCTCTCTCCCTGCAGACTTTCCACCGGGGAGAGGGGGGCACAAGCTCAGCCTTGCTGCCCTGCCACCCCCCCAGTTTTCTTCTCCCTCTGCCTATAGTTATATGTGAGAAAATTTAGTGGTCAGTTCTGTTAGATGGTGAGGCTGTTTAGCCTCAGGTAGGCTGAATTTGTGCACAAAGACTTAGGCCTTTCCCTTACAGGCATATTTCTGTGCCGCTTCCCTGAAGTGAATGTAGGTACTGAAATCCCAGTATCAATTACAATTCGTACATAATTCTGTAAAGACTTTGTGATCCTTTCTTATTGTGAAGAGAACAGTCACCTTTTGAGGTCCAGATTCTGGTACCCTTTCTCAAAATGGATGGGTGGTATTTTGGACCAAGAGTAGTGCCGGTATGTTCAACAGAATCACTAGTGAAGTACAGCTTAATGTGAATCAAGATTGATTCAATTGCCCTAATCCTTGTAAAAATGGGATTCACGTTAAGTTTATGGTCACCATGTTACTGGCAATGAATTCTCTGGAGATTCACAATAAGCAGAGAGAGGGAGTTTGTTAGTTCGAAGTCAGGAAGAAGGCAGGGTGTGCATGAATTCACTTAATCAGATGATGATACCATGATAAAGTGCTGACAATGTGAACTCAGGCTCACAGAAGCTTATACATGTCTGATTTAGTTAGTCCATAAGGTGCAGCTCAACCCTGCCTTCTGACTTCCCAACATGAAAGCTGTTTCCTCCCCATATATTTGTGTGGTTCTAGCAACTTATAGAAAGATGGATTCCCATCACTACTTCCATTTAAAATAATATTGCCCTACATTATGTTCAGAATAAAACAGGTGTTTATCTAGATCTCTATATTATTAATATTATAGTGGCTAGTTGGCTAAATTGTTTGAGACATTCATTACTGAAGACTAGCAAATGGTCTCAATTAAAATAGTTCAGCTGCCCCTTCTGCATTATCTGAAGGAATGGTTTTGGCTGATATATCCTACTTTCATCACAATTATTGAAGTTATATTTTGAATAATTTTTTTAGTTCTATGCACTTGATAAATCTGCTTTGAACAGTAATAAATGAAAGATATCATTAGAGACTAAAACATTAAGTTACATTATTACAAAAACCATAAGAAAATAATTGATCAAAGGTGTAGCAAATTCATTAGTTTAAAAACTAACACTTGCCGATTTTGGTATTAGCCAAATGAAAAGAACTCTTGCAGTTTAAGTCACTGATAATGGTTTTAGCAACATTACACCAGAACTGTGTACTAATGAACTTTGCCAAATTATTTGTATTTTGCTAATAGTGGTCAGTATGGAAAATCTGGAAACATTTATTAGTAGGCTTGGCAGAATTCAAATTTTACTTTTTAAATAATGTTGGTGGCTAAAATCAGTGTTTATTTCTAAGCCTTTATTTCAATTGTTATCTATTTACATTTTCAGGATGGTATGAAATTAGGGGTGTGGGTGCAGGCAATGTAGTAATGAGAGGATACTGTTAAAAGCTTTATAAAATCACACATCAAAATATAAAAAGTAAATACCCATAAATCAATAAATCATATATGCTTTAAATCATTCTGTTCATTCATCAGGAAAGAGCTGAGTGATCAGGGACCAGAGAAGGAGGGAAGCTCTTAGAGCTCTGGGAACATGGCCCTCAGCGCCCACCCCCCTGTTTAGCCAACCCAGGCCAGGCAGGACCCTGCTGCCACTCCCCCTCTGGTCACTCCCCACCCCCACCTCTTGGCTTTGGGTAGGGGTTTGTTTAAGTAGCCTGTTATCCCCCTCCAGGCTGCTTCCAAACCTGTGAATAAGCAGCTAATTACTTAATTGATGAGTCATTAGGCCACCCCTTGTTTTCCTCTTTAACCCCTTCACACTTTGTCCCACCATTTCTTTTTCTCCACTAGCAGGAACAGGGGTAAGTGTTCCCTACTACTGTCCCTTTTCTATACATTTTGATTATTACCAGTGGAAATATTTTTCCATTGGTCTGTGAGTGTGTGGTCAAACTGACATTTATCTCTGTTGATCAATAACAACCAAATCCTGCCAAGGCTATTTATTGGTTTTGTAAGCACAAATTATGCAGTGCTAGATGTATGATTTAAAAAAAAAAAATCTGATGACAAGTTTCAGAATGAATTATTTAAAAAGCTTATTTGCAGAGGCAATGCTATATTGTAACATTTTTATACTTGATAGTTCAGAAAACAATCAAGTCAGGGTATTTTGAATACCTCTAGAAATCTGAAAGGTACTCTGCCATGTTTCAGTTTAGCCCTTGAGAACAAACAACAAAGCTGACAATGGATTACAGTTGATTAAAATATATGTCAGCATCCTAAAGTTTTCAGTCCCCTCAACACAAGCTCTTTTTAAGAAAATACAGTGATATTAATAAATAATGTAAATCCTAAACTCTTTGAACAACTTTTTATTTCTTTTTAAAAATTTTGGCTGGGATTTTCATAGGTGCCTCAGGGTCCACATCTCATGAATGTGAATAGGGTTTGTGAAGATGAATCTCTTAGGCTCCTCAGAAAGTCCTAGTCTATATTTTTGTAATCATTCATTGGCCATACATAAAAACTCAGTGTAACAAAAGGGCTAATTATGCATAGCATATCTGATGCCACAAAATATGATTGTACTTGCACAGGTAACTTTTTAGTTCTAATATAAATATGCATGACACTGTTTACATGATTTGCACAGGACATCTAATTGTTAAGCTAACAAAAACTGAATGTCTGATGATATTTTAATAACATTTTTTATCACAGCCTTATTTGTCCATTTTGTTTATGCTTTGAAACTCAGATTGTTTAGAAAGAGGTTTATTACAGATTAAAACAAATTATCTTCACTTCCCTATAATGCAGTGGAATGGAAAGAGTCTAAAAAAAGGGTAGGTTCCTTTATACAGCATAAACACACAACAGCCATGGGGAACAAGTGAATGAGGGTTTCATAGATTTCATAGACATTAGGGCTAGAAGGGACCTCAGAAGATCATTGAGTCCAGCCCCCTTCCCCAGGGGCAGGAAGTTAGTCGGGGTCACAGGATCCCAGCAAGACAAACATCCAATTGACTCTTAAAGGACTCCAGAGTAGGTGATTGCATTACCTATGGCAGCAATCTCTTCTAGGCCTTGAGGGCTCGGACAGTAAAGAAATTCTTCCTTATGTTCAGTCTGAAATGGTCTTGGAGGAGTTTGTGACCGTCTGACCTTGTCATCCCATGGGGTGCTCTGGTGAACAGGCATTTCCCCAGATCCTGATGTACACCCCTTATATACTTATAGGCAGCTACCAGGTCCCCCCTGAGCCTGTGCTTTTCCAGGCTGAAGAGTCCCATAGCTCTCAGACTCTCATCATAAGGTCTGTTTTCTTGCTCTGATCATGTGTGTGGCTCTTCTCTGGACTGTCTCAAGCTTCTCCACATCCTTTTTGAATCGTGGAGCCCAGAATTGGATGCACCAAGGTTGAGTACAGCGGGAGGTTGACATCCTGGGATTTGCTAGAGAAGCATCTATGGATGCAAGCCAGACTTTTGCTTGCTTTGCTGGCTGCAACATCACATTGATGGCTCACATTCTTCTTGTGGTCAATCATGACCCCCAAGTCCCTTTCGGCTATAGTCCTAGCAAGCGTAGCACTGCTAAGCCTATAAGCTTGCGGTGGGATTTTCTTCCCAAGGTGGAGTACCTTGCATTTTTCGGTGTTGAAGGTCATCATGTTTTCATCTGCCCATTTTCTGAGCCTGTCAAGGTTGGCCTGGACCAACATCCTGTCCTTGGGGGTGGATGCTTTATCCTAAAATTTGGTGTCATCAGCCAACTTGGCCAGTCTGCGTCTGATACCAATGTCCACATCCACTGGTCATGGTGCACCACAATGATTGACTTCACAAAGCCAGCTCATTCTTTAAAAGTATTTTCAAAATTGTCACAGGGCACAAAGGCATGCTTGCTCCTTTAAGGGCAGAAGCAGCTTAGCTAGAGAGCCCTGAGAGCTAGGCAGAGCTTCACAGCAGCAGGTTGCCATGGCACCAGGCTAATGAGGGAATTAGCTGGCACCTGCAGCCAGTCAGCTGGCTGGAAGGAGGTAGGACCCTGGGCATGTATAAGCCCAGGGCTGAGGCTAGCAGGAGTTAGTTCTCTGGCAGCTGCCAGGGGAAGGAGCTCTTGCAGGAAAGAACTACTTAGAGATGTTTAATGGCCTGGTCTGCTGCCTGCAAGGTTATAGAACTCATAAGGTACCTGGGGCTAGGAGGCACAAAAGAATAAGAGAGATGCTTACCTTTTTAAAGGGGCAGAGTGTGGCCTCCATTATTATTTTTATGTTGTAGCTCAGGGGCTTGATTTTCTGTTATCTTTTATACTGGTGGATGGGAAAGAGGCTAATAGGGGAGGAGGAGGCCTCACCGGGGCACACAATTGTGCAGAGCCCCAGCACCAGAGGGGTGCAGTCACAGGGGCCACAGAGCCCAGTAATCATGGGAGTTCCAGTTAAGCCAAGATGTTATTAGAAAGATAATATTTAAATATCACCTGTGGGGCATGTAGCATGGTAAAGGGGAGCTTAGGGTGACCCACGAGGCACTGACTTAGAGCAAGACCTGATAAAGGATTCAAGAACACGCAGGGTCCAGTGGGGTTCTACAGGATCGTGACTAGACAAACCTTTGGACAGCCTCCCAACTTATTATTTTAACCAAGACATGCAGGGAAGATTAGAAGGTATCTGCAGGGCAGAACTGGCATGGTCATGGAGCCCTAGCCATCCCTGGGGACTCTACACCATGACAAAAATTAACAATAAAAAGATACTCTGAAGGATGAATCGCATCTAACTCACAAAGACCTAAACATAGGCAGTGCCCAAGACATGTTATTTAACACCGGTACAGTTGCTGTTATACAGTAGTACAAACAATTCAGCTTTATTTTCATACTATCTAAGATCCTTTAGGATGTTGGGAAGATTCAAACACTCCTATCTAAGGTACTTAAATATCCATGGTACAATTACCACAGTACTTGAGTGCACTGCTGTCTCTTGGAATGTAGAAGTACTTTTGGAAAGAAGCACTGCTGTCCCCATTTTACAGATGGGAATCTGAGGCACAAAGAGATGTGACTTACCCAAGGTCACACAAAATCTGTGGCAGAGCAGAGAATTGAACCTAAGTTTACTAAGACCCCATTTAGTGCCCCAATTGCTTGGCCATCCTTCCTTTTAAGAAGCCATAATTAACACTGCCCATCTTACATTCAAGCCAAACTACTCAGAAATTCAGAAGTATAACATCTTGTCACAGAACTTTCCTGGTGTGAGGTTTGGGGCCTCACGTGTCGTACAGCCTGTCAGGTGAGTAGCCCTGCCCCCTGACTCGCCTGCCACAACTTTGATGTTGATTAATAGAGACAGGGGGTTCAGTGTAGCTCTTTCTGGGAGGGCCTTCTGACAATGGCAATACTCACGGTTTTTCAGTGCAATGTTCCGTGGGGCTCTGCCTCCCCCACACCCCGTCCACTTGCCAACCAGATGGATATTTGTAAAGAGGGGATTTTTTGGCCCTGTGGAGTCACCCACAGCTTGCATTGGGTGAGGTCCCACACTGACAGGGATGTGGAAGAATCATCTCCATTTGACCTCGAAGCTTGGTCCGCCTTTTCCTTTTTTTGTTTTTTTCTCTCTCTCTTCCTTCAGAAGAAGTACTCCCTGGAGGAGGAGAGGGCTGTGGAGCTGCCTTCTCCAGGGGCCTCAACTGCCTCCTTTGCCCTGCTCCCTACAGGGAGCTTCCATGCTTCCCACCGGTTGTCTTTGGCGGGGAGCTGGAGGACATCCCCTGCTCTGCCTCCTGCAGGGGACTCCAAGGTTTGGCCTGCGTTGCCTGCAGGAGCTGTGCAGGCTGCGCCACTCCTCTCCCATGCCAGAGCCTCAGCGTGCCTAATGTGCTGCAAGCCAGCACTCTCTCTCCCTGGCTCTGGTAGGGCTTTTCAACTTTCCCTTGGCGGCCAGTACGGCCACCGCGATTGGCCCAGCTGTTCCCCAGGCAAGAAACAGCTAATTAAACACGGCTGTGGCTGCGGTTTCGGCTTCTGCTCCGGTAAGTTATCCCCACTGGGGGTCTGTTCCCGGGGTTTGAGGCCCATGAGGTTGCCCCTCTCCTTTTCGGGAGCTGGTGGCAGTGTCTCGCCACCACACCTGGTTCTGCTGACAGTCACAGAAGTCCAGTCATTGAAGATTTTAAACAGACAGGTTTTGTAAGTAAACTTGTTACTGCTTCAGATGTCACAAACTGGGGGTGGGGTGGGGCAGGAACAACAAAACAAACTTTTTTCATTATGAAGATTCCACCAGACTCTATCTAGGCATTAGCTGCTAAAGACATACATCATTCTTTGTGTTTGATTAGGTTGAACAGCCTGGCACTGTTTAATTTGTGGCCTTGGAAGGATCACAAGGCTCTGAATGTGAAGACAATAGCTTCCTGCTTTGTTGTCATGAATAATCCGTAGAAACCAAAGGCCTCCAAATACTTAAAACATCAGTATATAGCTTGAAGGCATAGAATATCATAAAATAGCTATATAGTGTATTATACACCTTCATGTTGTAAACCGTCTAAGCAGCAATATTCTCTTTCTGTTTAATTGGGTTGTCATCACTGGAACAGCAGGTTTAAATTAAATTTTTGACTCCTGTGTATAAGGGACCTCCAGCTTTTACATGTGCTCTTGTTAGTAAAGCTTCAATAAGGTAGTTAGGCAAAATTAAGAAGGAGTGAAATGAAATATTAGGCAGTAGTGGGAGGTGTAGTGTTCTCCGGGTTCTCTAAACCTGCAGCCAATAAGGAAAACTAAACACGTTTATTGTGGAGCAGTGGGTAACCTCTGCAGATCCCATTGTCTGTCTCTAACTAGCTTAAATGAGGGACCTTCTTCAATTCCCAACCTCTGTAGTCTAAGTAAGGGAGCATCTACAAACTACAACATCTATCACCACAGGATGCATTCCTTGTGCCCATCGGTAATGCAACTTTCTTCTGCTATAGGAAGAGAAGCAGTGTAACTGCACTTTGCCACTTATGGTTGTGCTCTGATAAAAAAAGAGATAATGTGACACAGCACTTGCTTACTAATGAAATTCTCTGCTGGGTTTGGAAAGTGCTCGGAATAGCCAAAGCCTATGAAAGCTTTGGTCAAAGCCCTAACCTATCTAATGTGCCTACATCTCAGATGGATTCTTTCCACAAGCAATGAAAAGATGTTTTTTGAAGTGATATCAAGAAAATCTAGGTACACGTTCACCAAAACCAACCCCCCACCCCCCATTAGATTCAGTATAGATTATAGCGGGGTAGGTAATTAATTGGGCTGGATTTAGGGAGGTTTGGTGAGCTGTTGCAGGTTAGATCAGCATCCCCCACCCCTGAACTGGATCAGTGTCTCCTCACCCAATGACCCTGCAACCTCTCACCAAACCTCCCTAAGTTAGGGGTGGACAATTAATGAGTTTTGGTGTCCTCTCGAGGGCCACACTTCTCTGTCTGTCTGTCTCTCTCCCTCTGTCTCTCATTGTCATTCTCATTATGATCTCCATGATGCCCAATCATGATACCTGGAGCTGTAGCGCACCCTGATCCCTACCTCACCCACAGCTGCAGCACACTCCAATCCCCATGCCAACCAGCCACAGCTGGAGCCACCAGCTGCCCATGGGTTGAATTCCATGAGTTTGTGGCTGCCAGCCTATGGGCTGGACACAATCAGTCAGTGAGCTGGATCTGATCTGTGGGCTATATTTTAGATTACAGGTACTTCTTTCTGCCCTTAGCCAAAACGTTCTTCTTCTTTTAATGATATCATACTTTGCCAGACTGATCAAACTTGGCCAAAAACACAGCGTTCTTGCTGTGTCCTTGGCCCAGCTGAATGAGTGATCATGGTCCACAGGCCAGGTGCCCAGAGATTAGAAACTAGCTAATGTGGTCCCCATTTATAAGAAAGGGAGAAAGGAGGACCCAGGAAACTATAGGCCCATAAACCTCACATTTGTCTTGGGGAAAATCCTTGAAAAAATTATCAAGGATCACATCTATGAGGGGCCAGCAGGGGAGATCATGCCCAGGGGAAATTGACATGGGTTCATCAAAGGCAGGTCCTGCCAGACCAACCTGATGGCCTTTTATGACCAGGTAACTAAATCCCTGGATGATGGCATCACTGTGGATATAGTCTTTCTGGACTTTAAGAAGACCTTTGACACTGTCTCTCACCCCATTTTCATTAATAAATTGAGCGACTATGGCATTGATACCTACAAAGTTGGATGGATCAAAAATTGGCTGATGGGGCGCACCCAGAAAGTGGTGGTGGGTGGACCGTACTTGACCTGGGGGGATGTGAATAGTGGGGCCCCCCAGGGCTCGGCCCTGGGACTTACACTGTTCAACATCTTCATCAGCAACTTGCACGAGGGGGTGGAAAACACGTTGTCCAAGTTTGCTAATGATGCCAAGATGTGGGGAGAGGTAGGTACACTCGAAGGGAGAGAGAGGCTGCAATTAGATTTAGGCAGATTACAGAAGTGGGCAGATGGTAACAGGATGGGGTTCAATGTAGATAAATGCAGGGTGCTGCACCTGGGGAGAAGGAATCCACAACATACATACAGTCTCCCCCTTTGTGAGCACAGAGGTGGAAAGGGATCTTGGAGTCATTATTGACTCCAAGATGAACGTGAGCTGCCAATGCCAGACCGCAGCCAGCAAAGCCAACTGCACCTTGTTGTGCATCCAAAGATGTATCTCAAGCCGATTCAGAGAGGTGATACTCCCCCTCTCCGCGACATTGGTCAGGCCACAATTGGAGTACTGCATCCAGTTCTGGGCACCGCACTTTAAGAAGGATGTGGCCTGCCTTGAGAGGGTTCAGAGAAGGGCCACCCGCTTGGCTGTAGGGCAACAGGGCAGGCCCTATGAGGAGAGGCTGAGGGACCTGAACCTGTTCAGCCTCAGCAAATGGAGGCTGAGGGGGGATCTGGTGGCTGCCTACAAACTCGTTAGGGGAAATCAGCAGTTTACCCCTGATCCTATTCCCCCCAGCAGCACCTGGGGTGACAAGGAAAAATGGCCAGAAGTTGCTGGAGAATAGGTTCAGGTTAGAGATTAGGAGACACTATTTCACTGTTAGGATGGCTGGGATCTGGAACCAACTTCCTAGGTAAGTGGTCCTGGCTCCTACCTTGGGTAAATTCAAAAAGAGTTTGGATGAACACCTGTCTGGGGTCATGTGATCCAGCGTGTGCTCCTGCTAATGGTGGGGGGTCAGACTAGATGATCTGTTCAGGTCCCTTCTGACCCCAAACTACTATGAAACTATGAAACTATGAAACAGTGCTTTTCAAACATGGGCTTTAAAGCAAAGGCACTTTCCATCTCTACCAAGAGCTAATAGAACACACCAGTGGAGCAATAAGGCATCAGTCATGAGACTGTGCTTCTGGGAGCTGCAGAAAGCACAAGGGTTTTCTGACATGCTGTCTGATCATGCAGTGATGACATGCTCTCTGATCACTTCAATGTGTTCTTAAGCCATTTATCAAACATTAACTAATTCCCATAGAACAATTTCCAGTTTTCTTGCACCTTTCAGAAACAGCAGTCTTGGAAATAGAGCTCTCAGCAGTCAGAGAGCAATTTTATAACCCACAGACCAGCTATCTCAAGGGCAGGCAATTATTTTGGGTGGAGGGCCACTTACCCAGTTTTAGCAGGCTGTCCAGGGCCACGTGGGTAGCCCTGCCCCTTGACTGGTGTCCCGCCCCCTGGTCACCATCTTGGGACCAATGTCCCAGGGCCAGCACTGGTGGGGCCCAAAGTGGGACACAGCCTGGCAGGGGTCTGTGGAGCTGGGCTGGACTGCACCAGCAGGCAGAGGGGAGAGTTGGCCCAGCTCTATAGAGCTCCTGCTGGCCAGGACCCCGCACTTCTGCCACCTTGCTCTGGGCCCTGCCGGCACTGGCCCCAGGACACTAGTGCAGGCCCTGTGCTCCCTCTGGCTCCCGCACCTGCTCACTCCCAGTGCCCCCCAGCCCCGCGGTACAAGCAGGGGACAGCACACAGCCTTGACCCCCTGCTCACTGGCAGGGAAGAAGCTGGTGCTAAGCATGTGGAAAAGTGGCCCCTCGCCCCCCCGATGGCCAGTGCTCCCTGTTGCAGGTCCTCGCAGCCCACACAGGGCTGTCTGGAACAGGCACAGGTAGCCCCACATGGGCTGCAAGTGGCTGCAGCATGGGGTGCCAGCTATGGGGAGAACAAGGGGCCATTTTTCTCTGCTTGTAACCCACCCCTGCTGCCAGCCTGGGCCCCGTGCCAGCTCTGGGATTTCCCATTGGCAGCAACAGCTGTGGCCTCCCCACTTGCCGTGCCGGGCAGCATTGGCTGCTGCTGCCTGCCTGGAGTTTGTGCACTCAGCAGCAGTGTCAAACACTGCCTGGCATGGCAAGTGGTGGGGCCGCAGCTGCTGTCACCATGCACAGCCCCGATGGGTGAGGCTGGAGCCGGCGCAGGTCCCAGGCTGGCAGTGGGGCCAGGTTACAAGGTGGTGCTGAGTGCTGGTGGGGGGAAAGTGGCCTCTTGCCCACCCTGTGGCTAGTGTTCCCTGCTGCAGCCACTCACAGCCCGTGTGGGGCTGTCCAGAGCAGGCACAGGCAGCCCTATGTGGGCTGTGAGTGGCTGCAGTGCAGGGCACCATCCACAGTGTGGGGGAGGGCTGCTCCCCCCCCGCTCAGCTTTTCCCCAGGCCACTTTTCCCTGGGCTCTTTCCCTGCCCGGGGTCCTCCCCTGCCTTTTCCCCCACTTCCCCCTTACCTGTGGTTCCAGTGTGGGGCAGCCACGTGCTCCCAGGCCAGAAGCCCCCGCTGGGGATTCTAGCTGGAGAGGCGGGGTTGGGCGGACCCTGCTGTTGTGGGCACCTGCTGGACTTCCCCTCAGTTCTACTTTCCTTGGCTCCTGTCATTTTTGATAGGAACCAAAGGCAGATAAATATTAATTTTCTATATATTTTAGGGGCCCTGCAGGCTGGATAGAATGGCCTCGGGGGCCAAATCCGGCACACAGGCCATATTTTGCCTCTGAGCTTGACCTCTGAGCTATCCTGTGTCTGTAACATTTTCTCACTACTTGATCCCTTTGAAGAAACAATGTATAAATGAAAGTGCAAGAGGGCTTTGAAGGATGAAACCTTTAGGAAGAAGTTGTATATAAGAATACTTACATTGTCCCAGCAGTCTACAGTATGCTAATAGCTATAAAGCCCTTTCCCAGAAGAAACTGGATGATAGCCAGAGCATTGTAAAACTTGACAGTGTGGGGCTAGGTTTTTTTGGAACATAGCTAAAACATTTTTTAAAGTGAATTCACAGGGCCTTGTTGCACAATAATTTTGGGCAGCTCCTGAAGCTCTTAAGATCTGGATTTTCTGCCCATTAACACCTGGAACTAATTTTAAGCACTCATTATGCAAGTCAAAGTTACATCACCAGGGTAGGATAATCTCTGATCTGTACTGCCCCGCCCAAGCTATACCTTAGTATAAACACCCTCCCCACCCTACCACCCCTGCTGGCTAAGAGGTCTTATTTCTTAGTTAAGAAATCCCTTATCACAGAACGATATTAAATTACTTTGACACAGTCATCCATTTATAAACCCATGTTATGTTTTATAACTGACTGAAGAGGGTTTCTTGCTATTTTGACTATTCCTCACAAGGTCAAGCTCAGGTAAGCCTTTAGCCATTCTTATTTTGTTCTTGCATTCCTCTTAGTGGCGCCATAAACTGCACGTGTTGCACATTAAACCATATGTGGTCCTACTAATGAGCAGTGCTGGTGTAAAATGTGTTACTGGGATTTTCCAGTAGCAAAAAGCAGCACAAAGCATGCCAAAATGCTGTGTGCTGGGATAAATGAGGAGATGGGGGAACAGGAAGCTCAGGGCTGCTCCCCAGCTTCCTGACTGCCTCCCACTCCCCAGCTGCCAGGAGAGCAGTGTGCCTTGGGATGGGGGCTCCACATGCCTCAGTGTGGGGGCTTTGCAGCAATGTAGGGGCTTTGAGCCCCCAGGCTGAGGCATGCAGAGACAGGAGAGCAGCCAGCCTAGGTCTGCCTGCTCCCCCGTCTGAGGCATGCTGCACCCCAGTGTGCAGGGTCTTCACAGCATGTAGAGATGGGGGAGCATGCAGCCCTCATCTCCCTGTATTGTTCCCAGGCTGGCTAGGGCACAGGGTGTCTTAGCATGGGGGCTGCCTGCTGGCTAGTCCTGCACTAAGGCACCCTGTTCCCAGCCAGCTCCACCTTGCCCACCAGTACATGGAGCAGCAGGACAATGTGTTCCACTGCAAACCACATGAATAGGGGTGTGCACTGCTGCACAAAGTAGTAGCACAAATTAGTGCCACTACTATTTGTGGTGCTGCAAATAGATACCCCTGCTCATGTGGATGTGGCCTCTATGCTCATTTTTATTATTCCTCTCAAATGTGAGCCTCACCAAAATGGATTTTGTTGTTTCTATAACATCTTATTTCCCCAAAACCTACCACTTCATTAATGCACAGTGCTACCCAATGCCTTTATTTTTATTTCTATCACTCCTTAAGAGTTTGTTCCTTTTTATATCTGTATTCTAGTCATGGTTACTATACCACTATGTGTTCATTTTCCCTATAAGATCTGATTTAGTGTCACACAACAAGAGTTTCAGTTTCTCCATTTTATTCACCAGACTCCTTTGTGAATAACTGGTCAAGTTATTTCTGTGTCTACTTACTCAAGTTTTCCAGTTGGAATGTGCGTGACTATCTTTCTGCCACTAAAAGTGATGATGTTATCCTCTATAACCCTTCCAGTCCTGGGTGCCCTTTCCTCCTGGACTACATTTTTATTATTTGGACTCCCTTTCTTGTCGGTTTATTCTCAGCATGAAAATTTTCAGAGTTCTCTCAGTCTTTTCTCCTGAGCTCCTAGTTTAAAGTTCTTATCAGTTGTATCAGATGGTTCCAAGACTATCTCTTCACTTATTCAAGTAAAGGCCACTCCTAGAGAAAAGTCCAGTATCCACAAATCCTGCACTGAGTTATGTATCCCAAAGTTTTCTAAGCAGTACCATTCCCTGGCTTATCTTCACTATACTGTCCTGCCTTCTCCCTCTTTTTCTTGGGCCAAATAGCAGTCCACTGAGAATGATAAGAGCTTCTAGGTTTTTAAGACTCTTCATTAACCTAGTATATATGTCCTTGTCTGAAAGGGCACATCTATATGAAATGTGTACTGCAGTTGCCTAATTGGCTCTGCAATAAATGTCTTGGTGTCTACACATGTGGTCCTATTAGTCTGCAGGAAATTAATAAACTCCTCAACAAGTTAGTACTTGTAAATACAAATACTATCCTCCTGCAGAGTTTTTTCATGTGCAGCAGTGCATGTCATGGCATTGTCACAGGTAGGTCTTATCTTACCAATCTCATCTCCTTCTATGAACAGGTCTTTTGCCACCTGGACATGGGAGAGAAGGTCAACATTATATACCTAGACCTTCAAAAGGCTTCTAATCTAGTATTCCATGATATACTTGTGGAAAAATTGGAATATTGTGGGTTTAACTACTCAACAGTTTAATGGGTGGAAAACTGGCTGCATGGTAGGACCCAGACAGGTCTCATGAATGGATTTGTGTTGTTCTGGTGAGAAGTGGCCAGCGGTGTCCCTCAAGGGTCTGTGCTTGAACCAGTGCTTTTTAACATCTTTATCGATGATTGGGAAGTGGGGGTGAAAAGCTTGCTGGCCAAATTTGTGGATGACACCAAGTTATGGGGGAGTGTGGCCATGCCAGAAGATAGTTTGCAGATATAGGTGGACCTGGACAGGCTGGAGAGTTGGGTGGACTGGAACCAGATGAAATTCAATACTCAGAAGTGTAAGGTGCTCCATCTGGGGGCAGACAATCCCCAACATACCTACAGGTTTGATGGTGACAATTCGACTTGCACCACGTCCAAAAGGGACCTAGGGGTAGTGATCAACCATCGCATAAACATGAATCGACAATACAATGCTGCAGCCAGCAGGGCAAACAACACACTGGCATGCATTAACCATTGCATCTCATGCAAAACTAAAGAAGTGATACTCCCACTGTACTCTGCAGTGTTGAGACCGTAGCTGGAGTGCTGCATCCAGTTCTGGGTGCTTCAACAAGGACATGGAAAAACTTGAGAGGGTCCAGAGAAGAGCCACCCATATGATCAGGGACTTGCAAGACATGCCATACGAGGAGGCTGAGGGGGGACTTGGTAGCAGCTTACTGCTACATTGGGGGAGTACATTAAGAATTTGGTGAACAGGTGTTCACCAGAGCACCCCTGGGGAACACCAGGAGCAATAGATACAAACTCCTGGAAGGCCACTTCAGGCTCAATTCTAGGAAAAACTCCTTCACAGTCAGGGTGTCCAGAATGTGGAATAAACTCCCTCCAGTGGTGGTACAGCCATCTACCCTGGATGGCTCCCTCTCTTCAAAGGGAGACTGGACATGGCACCCAGGAGTAATAAACTCTGGTGTGATAAGTGCTGGAGTTTATTGTGTCACATTAATATGCATGTGTAAACATGCCTAGAATGTAGTTCTTTGCTACCTTCATGGCAGAGATAGCCTTTAAAACTCTTAGTTTGCTTATCTCTCATGTTATGCCCTTTAATGTTTTCCATATTGTCTCATATTTCCTGCTGGAGACAAATATATTTTCAAATGTGGCACTATTGAACAAAGACATTTTTAATGCTTCCCTCAATTAAATTGCCATTTCCAAACCAAATCTTTGTGGGAAATTGAAGGGTTTTTATCTTGCTTGTAGTGCAAATCACAATGCAACTAAAATTCTGTACATATTCATGATGTATCTTTAATATGAACAAAGAAATGCACTGTCCCTGATATTTCTGTGCACGGCTCCTTTCATTATTATTCTGAGCAAGCTAATGAACTAGTATTAAGAGTAGTAAGTACTTGTTTCCTCTACTGTGTTTTCTCTCATTAGAAGCGTTTTGCAAATGAGTTAGTCAAGATTTTTTGTTGCATGCTTTTGAGCACACGCACCCTTCTTCAGGCTGAAGAGAAATCAAAGATTGTAGAAGTCCTTTTAGGTAGAAAATAAACTTCCTTTTTTCACAGGGGAGATAGAAGCTGAAAGTGTATTCCTCTGGGTTTGAGAGGCCTTTTGTGAGAATGTTGCTCTGTGATGTGCAGATTAGGTTGTCTTCATCCCTGGAGGTGTTCAATGCTAGAGGCAGCTAGAGAGGCCAAAAATCCTTCTTTCTTGTTTAGCAACAAATTTTATATTTCCAAATGGCTCAAATATGATATCTTCCATGTTTCAGGGATCAATTTTATAGCCATGTTGGTCTGGGAAAAAAGAGATACACCAAGCTCTTGGATCAGAGGTGATATCTTTTATTAGACCAACTAAATAGTAGCAAAAAAAGGTCTTTTGTTGCAAGCTTTTGGGCACGTGCACGATTCTTCAGGCTGAGGAGAAACCAAAGATTAACTGAATCTGTACACTTACCACGGAGCTGACAGCCAATTCTAGCCCCTGCTTACCCAGATGGTGGTTTTTGAATCTACAGATCCAACTTCCTAGCAAAGTGCTCCAACCACCAGGCTAGGAGAGAAGCACTGATGAGAATCTTCTCTAGCTCACATTTTGAAACTGGACCACTGGGCATCCAGGGAGGCAAAATATCCATGGCCAGAATGAGGGTGGTTTGGATACTGTTCTAGATGGGAAGAGGCCCTTGGTTTTGCCCCTTCTCTCCATATGGCTTTTCTGTGCCTTGCATTTAATAATCCTTTTTATGAAATGAAATTTTTCCTGCCTTACTGGTGGGCAGGGGACATGGCCCTCTCTTTTCCAAAGCAGTGTCCATATCACTGTGGCCAGAAACAGAAATTGCCAAATGATGCAGATCAACTGTGCTGGGATATGTCCCAGCACAGCTGATCCACTTTATTATGCGAAACATGCTTTGCCTGCTGTCCTGCCCATTGATACTATGGGATGATGGATGATGTGTTTTTCCAGGACTTGAGGGATCCTGTGTATGCCAGGAATTCCTGCACAGGATTGGGCTCAACAAGCTCTGCAACTGCCTGCCCAGCTTTCCTCCTTACAGACCTGCACCCCGGAGATCCCAGGGCCATATCTGTAAGTGGGCAAACCTCAAATTTCCTCACTTACAGAGATGTGCCATAAGATTCCCCAGGTTGCCTCCTGGTAAGCAAAAGCTGAGCAAGTACTCCCAGGGCTTAAGGGGAGTCCCTCAAGCCCCTGAAGCCCCTGCCTGAGGCAGTTAGGAAGGGCAAGCAGCTCAGGGCTACCCACAAACAGGAGACTGCTGCTAAATAGCAGCACAGATTAGTGGCACCTTTGTCATGCCCACACATTTTGGGCATGTGGCACAACAAGGGTCATGGACATTGGTTTGCTTGGTCTTTGTGCTGCTACAGAAATTTTTATGGTGGCATAAAGGCAATGAATGATATCTGTTTCCATCCTGATTCACCCTCCTTCTGGCTTGTTTTTCCCTCCTGGTCCCAAATATCTTGCTCTCCTTGTTAGGAGTCAGGGCAGCAGGATAGCTAATTTGCCCTCAGCTGGCCCTGGTTACCTGAATGGGCCTGTCTGCCAGCTGCCTGCAATGGGCATGGATGCCTCAAGCATCAGCTCTTTCATTGCCCAGCAAGTTACTGTATAGGACAAGTGTTTCTGTCTAGCTCCAGACTGCTGTGGCCTGGTCCTTGGTTTCCTGCCCGCGTTTTCCTAATTCCCCGGCTTCCTGGCTCTATCACTCTATTCCTGTTCTTGCTCTCATCTTGTTGGTTCCTAGTTCTTGCCTGCTGACTTTTAGTTTCAAATTTTGGTCCAGACTCTTTTCTTCTAGGCTGACTTGCTGGCTTCTTCTCCTTTTGCTCCAGGCTGCAGTTTAAACCCTTGTGTTCTGAAAGCTGGCTCCCGCGGGGCTCGGGGCTTTAATTTGATGATTACTCATGTCTCAAGTTTTGTAAAACTACCTGCCTCAGATTCTCTTGGGTAGTGACACTTACTTCTTGATCTTGTCCATTCACCTGATCACCTGGGTTGTGATCCTCTTGGGTCAATCCCTGACTGCCCATGTTCTGGTTGTAACATTGATGCTCCTGGCTTGTCAGCTTCAGAAAGAGAAGGGTCTGGGTAGTGTCCAACTTAGGGTTAGAAAAAATTGCCAGAAAGTGGGAGATGCATCTTCACACTTTCTTTGGGTGAGGGGCTTAGAACGTGCGTCTCCCGCTTTTTGAGCAAATGTCCTAACCATAAGGTTATTGGGATAAAAGGTAGGAAGGCTTTCCCCCTCTAATGGTAAATACTTGCTAGTTGTGTTTTTTCTGTGACTAAACGTTTGGGACTTGTTCTACATGATTCTCTTCTACTCCAGAGCCCAGACAGGCCAAGTTTAGAAGGCTTAACATGTTCTGAAAGGACTGGCTTAGTTATGCAAATACAAATGGAATCTAAATTTTGTACGAGTGCCAACAATTGAGCTTTCATGGCACATAAAGGTAAAACAGGATTTCTCTTTGTGTTAGATCAGGGATGAGCAAAAGATGGCTTATGGGATGGATCTGGCTCACTGAGGGGATTTTGTCTGGCCCACAGTGGGTCCCTTAGTCCTGCCTGACCCAGGCAGCTCGAGCTGTGGCTGGTCCCACCACCTCTGGGCACACAGTGGGGATGGGGTGGCATGGCAGCTGGACTCAATTTCCTGGCAGCTCTGGTGGCAGTGATTCCTTCTGGCTACCGCTGCTGGACTCAGCCCCTCTGTGTGGGCACCTTGGCCCATCCACCCACACCTACCACTGAGGGGCAGGACTGCACAGGCCAGACAGCTGGGGTGGGACCATGGGTAAGCAGTGAGCAGTGTCCAGGAGTGAGACAGGTGACTGGGGGTAGGGAGACCCCAGGATTTTGGGGTGGTAACAGTGTGGGACTGGGGCTGGTGCCTGGGGCAGAGTTGTGATCCACTGTCCACACACCTCTGTGACAGGAGCCAGCTCCATGGGCAGGGGAATGCAGGGCGCAGATCATGGCTCTGCCACAGCTCTGGCCCCACACTGTCCATGGAGAACAGCTGGGACACAAATGGGCAGGCAGACAGGATAGGACCATGGGCAGGCAGGCAGGTGTGTGAAGGGCTGGGGCTGGGACCTTGGATGGTGACAGCATGGGGTCGGGGCCAGGGCTGGGGCAGAGCCATGATCTACTCCCTGCACGCCCCTGTCCATGGAACCGGTGCCTGTCGCAGGGGTGTGTGAGCAGCGGATTGGTGCTCTGCCCTGGGCCCTGGCTCTGTGCTCTCACCGTCTCATGACTCTGCTCCATGATCCCAGCCTTACCCACTCCGCCTATGCCTGACCATTGCTTCCCACCCACCACCCCACATAGGTAGTTTTGGTAAGTTGTTGCGTGGGTGGGGAGGGGCATACAACAGCTCAGCAAAATTACCTATGTGGTCTGTGGACTCAATTAATTGCCCACCCCTGTGTTAGATGTTACTCTGTTCAACTAAGAAAGGCCTACATTCCTGTAGTGACCTGAACCTGACCTGCTCTTTGATGCACTGAATATGTGACTCTCATCATGCACCACCTGAGTTCAACCAGATCAGAAATCAGGATGCAAGTGCAGCCCACAGGGGAGAATGGAGCCACTAGGCATCCCAGCTACAACTGCCAGGAGGAACTGTGGCAGTGCAGGTGAACACAGATTAGAAGCAGATTGACTTGAAATGGTTTCATCTGATTCAAACAAACCAAAATATAATATTTTGATTTGGGTGACCCCAACCTGAAACTAAATATTTTAGAGAATATTTCTTGACACACAATGAAGATTTCAGCAAAAATTGTTTTTTAAAATTTCTGGATTTTGAAAGCTGCATAATCCTGCAGGGGGAGGAAGGAGGTTTTAAATGATATTTCCTGACTAGCTCTTTAAATAATACCAATTTCTATTCTGTTAGTTCAATGTAAATCAAGTAAACCTCCACAAAACAATAGGCTGATCCTGGATTTATAGCAGTGTGGTAAAGGGAAGAATTTAGCTATTAAAATATAATATTTTCAGTGTCATAAAATAATTACACTGAGTGCTAGTCTTCACATTGAACTGATTTGAAATTTCAACACCAGGCAAAGTAACTGAGCAATGTTTAGTTATGGCAATCAGTGTCATCACCAGCCTAACTTCTCACGTCAGATTTATGTGAAGTTTGTTTGTCTAACTAAACAATAGGCTTGGGCTTATTCATTCATATTTGTAGACCTGCTCTGCACATGTCTTATCATAGCACATGACGAAGTAAACACTTGCTCACAAAAGCTTATACATCTCTTATTGGTTTATAAGGTGCATCTCTATTCTGCTTCCTGCCTGATTGCAGATTAAAATGGCGAACTACTTCTCTCTACACCATACGTGATTACTTCATTCTTTTTGTTAATTATTAATGAAGGCCTCTGCACGTTGGTTTTGGAACAGGGCCTTATCTTATCACAAAATACAGTGTCACTGCAAGGCACAGGCCTGAAAAACCCAGCAAGCAAAAATTACATACAAATACTTTTAAGATCTTCCAGTCAAATCATAACAAGAAGCTAACACTTTTGAGAATTAACTGAAGCTGTGGGTAAAAAGTTATTTGCCACAGAAAAAAAGATTGTTTGCGTGAGAAAACCTGGGAACATATCTAAGTCTTTTACAAGGTGATCTTCAAATAAAAAGGTAAGAAAAGATTCAGTCTCTTTTTACTGTTGTAATGTGGATTACTGATTTTGTAATGGATTTTTCAAAGGAAATCAAATCAAATAATAGGAATCAAGCTAAACTGGGTTCAAAACATACTTCCTCATGCTCGAAATGGCATCTGAGGAAGGGTTTTGGTTTTCCAGGTGTATTACCACCTATAGCTTTAAATATATGTGTACACACACACACACACACACACACTATGAACAGTCACATATGGGACCCGGAAAGTATGATGGTATATTAATCTATCATTCACTTTTCAGCTTTAACTTAGGCCCTGAGCCTGTTAAAAGAAATGCTTGAGTGTGTCAGTGTCTGTCAATACTAGTCACTTTAAGTGTCCTGGGAAACACTTGGAAACTATGCTGATTAGTGTACAGAAGAACCTCTATAGAACAGAACACACCGAGCCCCAGTGTCTATAGAGTAGGGTTCTATAAATGCTCAAGGGTCATTTCACATCTGGGGTCAGCACAGGACTGAAGCCCTAGTGCTCCCTCTGTGATTTTTGCATTACTCGTATTCATTCTTCATTCATGGAGCAACAAGGAAGATCCTGATATCCCATAAGCTAATATTACCTTACAGCCAGTTGCTGACACAGAACTTTAAAAATTGCCTTCAAGTTTAATATTCATTCCTAATTAATATTCATTTAGCCTTGATCCTCCATTGTTCTGGACATTTACCTCAGTAGACAAGGAGTGCAAACTGGATGTACATGCCACAAAACTGCAATGGAAGCATTTGCAGTGATGTTAATAACTGCATGGTAACTGAGAATCAGGCTGGATTTAATTTATATACAAATGCAGACTACCAGAGCGAGGATATCCCTAGCCTTTTCCTTTGAATTTAACATGTGGAGAAACAGTCCTAGCATCAACAATGCCCACAAATTTAGTGCTAAATTTATTCTTTTAAAAACTATGAAATATTTTATTCATATGAGTTGCCCATATAGCTATGAGAATATTGAAACACCATAGCTGAACATTAAAAAAAAAATCATTTTGGGTCAATCTGAAACGTACTGTTCATCCAGATTTGAAATGGTTTAGATTTGGAATCATTTAATCATTTTTTTTTTTATCTCCATGCATTACAATATAGTCAGTTCCACCCTTCCAACTGTTTTATGGGAACAGTTTTGAAATGAAAAGGTTCATTCTCCCCTCCCCGCCCCCCGCAAACCAAAATTATCATTTCCCCAAACTGCATTTTTTGGTAAATTTATTACTATCAATTAAAAAAAAATCACTTAGCTCTGGGCACAAATAAATTAATGGAAATATATATGACATGATTGTCTTATGTTTTTATGCTCCTAAGTCCCTATGAAAGTGAAAGATATAGATTTGCTGTCTGAGGATTTACCCATATTACATCTATTAATGCTAAAGACCATTGCATGTAAAATAGTCAGAATTTGCAAGGCCAGAATCAAACCTGGAGCAATTCCATTGTATTCTAAACTGGAACATCTCCTTTTCAGCTGTATAAAACAGACTTTTTACTACCCAAAATAAGAGAGCAAGCATGCACTAATGTGAGATGGAATGCTTTCAAAACACTATTCCCCCCCAACCTCACAACCCAAAGCTCTTGTTGAAGATTTTGAATTGTTAAAAAAATGATTGATGTAGTTTTTACGGTACAATTATAGTAACAGAGAAGGTCTCTGTGTTTGTTTTCTTGTTTAACATGGAAGGGCCTGGTTTCAGGGTTCGTACTTTCCTGAAACACTAAACTGCAGCACAACTATTTAGTGTGGGGAAAGGTGCCACATTCCGTACATTCCTTTAAGGGGTCTGAGCCTTTTAGATGCTATGAATTAATCCCCAGAAGACATGTGCTATTTCCACACTTGCGTGATCAGAAAATTGTTTTTTTGGCATTTAATACAAAACCTTTAAAGGCAGGTCCTTAATGTAAATCAGTGAAGTACTCTACTTCTTCAAGAGGAACAAAATAGCCATGCCAGTTTTATTCATTTAATTTTACTGTACTTCTACTTTTTCTATGAAAAATAAAGGACATAGTTGCTGTGGGAAAACCAAAATGTTCACTGCTTGCTAGGCATTTGTACACCTTCCATATTCAGGGCTTTGGTGCCCCAAAATAACATCTATGCAAATGTAAAACACTGCTAACAGGGAAATGTTGTGGCCACAGAAGTGTTCTCTGTTCTTAATTCTTCCTTGAATATAAGGCTTAATTCCCCAATAGTCCTTATACAAATTGCACAATACAAACAAACCAACAATGTTAGGAAACTGGAATGCAGATGTTGGGTGATGCTTCTCAGACAAAGGTCCCATATGACCTTTACTTTGCCTCCTTCAAATGCCAATAATATGGTACTTTATTTAGGGGCTTTAGATGTAGTTGACTTTATGGACTTGAATAAAATATAGAGAAGTTATTTTAGCACATCCTTTTTAATTTGGATCATACATGTAGCCACCTGAAGAGGCAGCCTGTGTGGCATGTCTTTCAGTAGCTGTTAATTTCAGGATCAGTAACACCTCACACAACTCTGCAAATGTTCTTGAATGGGCTGAATAAGAGTTATGATTTTGTGCTTAGAAAGAAAACAACATTGTTTTTTGAAAAGCGAAAGAAAGTACTCTGATGTGTTCCCAGCCCCTCTTGGCATCCCTGTGTGGGCAGAGATAAGGTTAGGTAGTTGCCTTATGTGGGAAGTGTCATCCCACACTGCATTTCTATGGAGTGATGCAGTTTTCTCCTCTGCATTGGAAAGAATTAGTCAGGCTCAGTGCAATTATTTTAAATGACAATAAGTGATTGAACACAGAGTCCTTTAGTCTGCCAGCAGGCTACCGGCAGCATGGAAGATGTACTCTGAGAACGCATATAATTGCAGACAACTAGGAATTATTCTTCCCACCCACGCATGATTATTTTTGTAATGCTGAAAGGCCTTTCCTGGCACATTGAATCTCAACATGTATGTAGCACAGAACATCCAGGGACAGTTTCTTATACTGCAGTGTCTTGTAAAACTAGTAGCAATACGTTACTGTTTTCCTTAGCAATTCAAGTCATGCAGATCCTTTTTAACTATACAATGACTGCTGGATGCCTTTTTTATCCTAGGGCCGAGGAAAAAATGCTTCAATGGATAGCCTGCAGAAATTCATTCTGGTCTCTTTCACTCTCCTTGTTTCACTAACAGGTAGGACACTCCTATAATCCAAGAAATTTCTCATAATGGATACAGTGTATAGTTCAAACTCACCTCACCTCACTTCCTCACCCCCACCCCCCAATGCCAGATCTGGACTGCAGGACAACTTGCTGCCCAGATCCAGATGCAGTTGTGAGTAAATGGCAGTGTGCGTAGCAACAGCAGTGCTGTGGGTTAATACAGCTGTCCCTCCCCCCCCCCACCTGCTGCTAACAGATGTGGCCAATGGGGAGGGGTCTATGCTCCAGATTTCCTTTGCAGGCTGTGTCCCTGCTTGTCCAACTCCTTTACCAGCTATGCTGGCTGTTAGCTTGACACTGTTTTTATAGAATCATTTTAAAGCATTGATAATGACTCCTACAGACCTCTTTAGATTTCTCAATTTTTTAAAAGTTCTGGGAATGGCTTAGTTTATATTTCAAGCCTGACAATACATCATTATTTTGTACCATTAAGGGGTTAGTACCAATTAGGGTAAGAAGAGATGAGGGGACTATAACATCCCTCCTTTAAAAGAAGAAACTATCCTTTCCTATTCCCTTCCCTGAGCTTGGAACTCCCCTCCTCCTCCCTTTTTGCCACTTGGTGAAATAACACATCATGAAAGAAAATCTCAGTGGAAAGCAGCAGGAGATGTTATAATTGTCTGGGATATTCCTGAGGTTCCTGGCATTTTTTCCAGTAAGTGGAGGAATACTGGGTGCTGGTCAGAGAATTGTCCAAGCTGATTAACTCCTAGCTATCTCAATCTCTTTTGTCTATGGCTAGGTAAAGACAGTCAAAAAGCCCAAGGCTGCATTGATTCAGTTTTTGCAGGTTAGTCTAAGATACAGAGATTAAATTGAAACAGAAGTGAGCAGACATTTACCTTTGATTCAGGAAATGCAGCCACTTGCCTGCAATGGCTCAGGCCAGAAGCTAGGGTGATGCAAGAGCAGGCTCTCTGGCTGTGTGTTCACTTCTACTTCCTGCTGCCCCCAAGGTCTGTGGGGTCAGAATTACAGTGGCAGGACTCTGCAGAGTTGCTTATCAGCGATCACTGCCTCTTCCTGCTTCCAGATACCTTTCGGATTTGTAGTCTACAGTTGCAGCCAGCAGTAAGTTTGAGTGGGGGAAGGGGTGTTTAAGCTGCCTGAGGACAGCCCAGCCCTCCCTTCCCCCCCTAGACTGAGCTGCATCCCCAGCTGGGCTTGTCTTCCCCCCTTCCCTTGTTAGCCTGCTGTCACTACTTCAGCTAGGGAGCAAAACTTGAGGCCAGCCCTGCTCTCTGGAGCAGACATCATAGCCCAGCTCAGGGCTGGAAAACATGCTGAGATGCTGGGGGACTGTGATTTAACTTGAACCAGGAAGGGGTCTGGGACAGAAGTATCATAAACTGGTTTGACCCAAATCAGTTAAGTCTGATACTATATTTAACCAGGCTTATCTTAAACCAGTTTCAGCCATTCTGAAACTGGTTTATGTGTACCAAGTTTCTGTTTTGTTACAGGTTTAAATCAGTTTCTGATCACTTAAACTGGTTTATGTGTAACTTATGTCCCTAGCCATTAGGTTTATCTATCTCCCCATTGGTTTCATCTAAGGGGAAGGTGTAGAGGATACTGTTTCAAACATACCTTCCTGTTCAGAGAAAATGGGTGACCCTGCAACTTTCTTTTCCTGTCCTGGCCTCAGTCTGGGGTAAGTAGCATTGCCTTGCCAGTTCTCTCTGCCCGTCTGGCTCTTCATACTGAGGAGTAAGTTGAAAGGAAGAGGGCAGTGCAAAGGCTGATCTTTTATGCAACTCCATAGCCAAGACTATAAGATTCAGGGAGTAGGAGATGGAGCATGACTTTGTATTCTTATAGGGCACTCCTCTGGGAGTTCTAGTCCCTGCTTCTTGCGGTTATTTCTATTTTTTGTCTGATGATTCTCCAATATAAAATGCATACATTATTGCAAGGAGTAAGGTCCAGAACCAAGGTCTTACTCTTCCAGCTGAGCACTCTGAATTGCTGGCCTATAAAGTCATGTTCCCACTTGCTTGTTATGCTTGTGACCCCATGACACTTGTATTCTTGTTTGCCCAGTGGCTCAGCTCTAGCAGGATTATATTTAATGGGAAAGGAGCATTCTTGGAAAGTAGGAGGTACAGTTTTAAAACCCATCAGAGTGAGGCAAATATAGAATCCAGTTCTCCCATTTCTTGGGTGTGTGCTTTAACCACTCAACTATCAGGTAAACAGTAGGTATACAACTATGTTTTTGACTGATGGTGGCTGCTGTGCTGTTGTGTTGACTGCTGTGTTGTCATTGTATGTTACGTGGGCCTGGAGCATACTTACTAGACTGGGCCTCTGAGGTAGGGCTCAAGCATTGCCCCACCTCTGTTTTAGATCACAGTAGAAGAGCTTAAGTGGGGCTGAGGTGTCCAGTTGCTCAGAACAGGACAGTTGTTTGGAGGTCTGAGTTGGGGTATGTAGGGTTTTTTTCAGCTATGGATATTTTCAGTCCAACAAATAGGAACTGACCCAGCTACCTTAGAAAAATAGATTTCAATGACATCAACTGGTATTGAACCAGAGACTTCATGGAAAACTGGTGTTTAAGTTATCCAAATAAGCCAGTTGAAATGGTAGTCTGACTTTGGACAACATCCCAGCAACTTCTATTTTTTTTCAATAGTTTACTTGCGTAGTAGGCTCTCTCACCATTTGTCCTATGTCTTTTTTTCTGCCTTTGCAGCACCCATGCTAACCTGGGTGTGTTTTTATTTTGGAGCAAGAGGCTTTTGGGCAGTCATAATACACATTATCAGAAGTTCTAAACAAGCATCATTTCTGTATTTCATATATATTTGTCAGCTATACAGGGCTGAAGACTACAGGTGGGACAGATGAGGGAGTTTATTGGAGATGCCATCAGCTAAAGCAAGGGTAGGATGACTGAGAAAAGGAATAAAAAACCAAGTGTGAGAATAGGGTAGAAGAGAGAGACTGTGAGTGTAGGGGTGAGAGACTGCATGGGGATATGTGGGAAAGCAGGGCAAGTGGTGGATAAGACTATTACAACATTTTTGACAAAATGAAAAATATATGAAAACTTTTCATTTCCATATGTTTTTCAGTTTTTAAAGATCTTTTTTATAATAAAGCTATGTTTTTACAGGTTTTTGTAACCAACACTTAATACACTGTGGTTAAAAAATCCCAATAGTTCTTTGTTTTCCTGACATAAACCTGAAATGTTTTGAAGAAACATGATGTTAAAAACAAATCAAAACAAAATTCATCAAATGTCATTTCCCAACTCGTAGTCATGGTGTTTGGGTGCAAAGAGAGGGAGAGTGAAGGAGAGAGGAAGATTTATATGTGGAAGATGGATGTACAAAGGGAAAAAATAGAAAGTGAAAAAAAGAAAGAAAACTTGTAAAGGAAAGTAAAGAAAACTAAACTGAAAACAAAGGAAGTCGGGCAGAGACTAGACACAGAAATTGAAGTAAAAGATAAAAAGCAGGGAAGGTGAGCAATAGATACAGGAAATAAAAATGGGATTGGAAGACTTCTAAAAAATATATCATAGGCTTACAAAAAGAAAGTGAGGACAGCAAGATAATCATATTTTATCCGATCCTATCCTTCATTGGAATACATCTTATTTTGTCATTTACAAAATGGGAGATACATAGTTAGGTGAGGAGAGGGTAGAGGGATAAATGTGTACCTTTTTCACAGTCCACTTCCAAAACTCTCTGGCAAGAGAAGGAGCAGATCAGGAAGGGAAAACACCAGTGTTGAGGGGTTGTTCTGTAGGGCTGGGGACAAACATTATACATAAACCAGTTTAAGTGATCAGAAACTGGTTTAAACCTGTAACAGAACAGACATTCAGTACCCATGAACCAGTTTCAAAATGGTTGAAACTGGTTTGAGATAAACTTGTTGAATGTAGTATAAGATGTAACTAATTAAGGTCAAACTGGTTTATATAATGTCTGTCCCAGACCGCTTCCTGGTTTAAGTTAAACCAGACTTCTCCAGCATCCTGGCATATTCTCTGAGCTAGGCTCTCTGCTCCAGCCAAGCCAGGCTGGTCCCACCCCTCTGCTTCCCAGCCAGAGCAGGGGCAGGGAGAGGCAGGGGTCTAGCCAGAGAGGGATTTAATTCCCCCCTCCCTGTGTTACTGGCAGGGACCTGAGCCAGGTCTGCCAGGTGCTCCCCCCTTCCTGCTGCAGCAGCAGGGCACCAAGGCTCCTGAGGCAGTGCAGGGCAAAAAGGAAGGTTAGTCTTCCCTCTACCTGCACTGGCAACTGGATCTGCTTGCCACTGCACTCACTTGCTGTGGGGGAATAAGCCCCCTGCTGTCACCTCCGCCAGATGCCAGAGGGAGGGGAAATAAACTTGTTCCTGCCTGTCAGCCCCTGGCATAATGTCAGGGAGTGCCAGCCTCTTCCTGGTGAGGTCACTGTGCTATGGGGCTGGGCAGATTTGCAGTGTGCTGTGTGTGGCAGTACCAGTGTCTGGATAGACCCAGAGCCCTCCTAACTCCCCCAGTACTGCAGTGCTCCTCAGCAGCTTCCCTTAGCTGGAGCACGGCTCCCTGCCAGGAAGGGGATTGTGCTTGGGGAAATGCCCCCATCATAGTTACTCCCCACTCACTGCTCCAGTGGCTGGGTGGGGGCAGGCCAGCCGCTTCCTGCAGGGCCTCTGAGGGAGTGGGGGGCAGCAAGTGGGGTTACTCCCTGCTCTGCTCCTAGGGCACCACAACTGGGTTTGCCCACCCGGCTGCAGCTGCTGCTTGGTTTCTGCTTGGGGCAGCATCCAGCAGAATAAGCCCCCTCCTGCTGGCACATGCCATACAGCTTAGAGGGAATGCTGACCCTTGGCACTGAGTTTTTGTACAGAAGAAATACTTTGTATTTGTGCAAGAATATCATAATATCCATTACAGTATATTAGGCTCTGAGCACAGACCGAGTCTGCCCACTGCTTGCTTTGCAGCCACCACTTGGTCTGTGCTTGGGGCCAGCCGCCTCCCAGCAGGAGGGGGCATATTCCCCCAAGCACAGACTGAGTGGTGGCTGTGGCTGGGCCAGGCAGACTCAGTTGTGGTGCCCCAGGGGCAGAGTGGGGAGTAACCCTACCCTCTTCTCCCCACCAGAGGCCTTGCAGGTCATGTCTGGACCTGCCTGGCCACTGGAGCAGTGAGGGGGGAATGATTGTGCCGGGGGCAGCAGGCCCCATCCTTGTTTCCCCAAGCACGAGCCCCATCTTGGCAGGGGCTGCCCTGAGGTTGAGGGAAACTGCTGCGAAGCACAGTGGCACTGCGAAGCAGGAGGTTGGGAGGTCTCTGGCCCTCTCTGGATGCTGGTGCTGCTGCACGCAGCTCTTCCAGCCCTGCACCACACCTGCTGGGAATGGGCTCTCACTCCCCAACATTATGACAGGGGCTTCTGCCCCCATCAAAGGTCCTTGTTATTCCCCCACAGGGAACAAGTATGGTGGCAACAGTTGGCAGACCGAGCTGTCAGTGGGGTAGAAGAGAGACTAACCCTCCTCCCTGCCCCTCTTTGCTTCAGGGGACATGGTGCCCCACTGTTGCAGCAGTGAGTGGGGAGCACCCGGCAGACATGGCTTGGGTCCCTGCCAGTGGCACAGGGAGGGGGAAATTAGACCCCTCTCCAGCCAGTTCAGCCTGGACTGGCCACATGCTCCCAATGCACTTTCCTGCAGCCGAGGGCTGGCTCTAGTGCCCCTGGTGCCTGGTATGAGCAACTGCAAGTATGTGCTCACAGTTCCTTAGTCCAGAGAAAAAGTTTGTCCTGTTACAATCCTGTTCAACCTAGGTAGTTTAGATTACCTTGCAAAGGTTGAATCAATTCAGACTCCAGCTTTTTGAAAGTCTGTACCTAGCCTAGCAAAATATTTCCCATAACTGTGGCCATCGTGTACCCTTGGCAGCATTCCCTCCAAGCTGGGCAGCGTGCACAGGTGTGCCTGACAGCATGGCATGAGTGCACCTGTGTGGCTGTGCACACCATACAACTTAGAAAGCTGACCTTTGGCACTGAGTTTTTGTACATAAGAAATACTTTGTATTTGTGCAAGAACGTCATAATATCCATTATAGTACATTTGTATGAGAGAGTAAAGAATGCAAAGTCATAAAATCATTAGATAGTAATTAAAAGATTAGATGGCTGGATTTCAGGAACAGAACAACACACTTAGATGTAAGTGAAAGTTCTTGTTTTGAACTTTGGACAGTTTCATCCTTTGGTAAACATTTAGTGATATGTTTCATGCAACTTAAAGATTTACTAGCCTGATTCTGTTATTCTAAAATGAAGGGACAGAGTGATTTCATGAAGAGGCTAGAATTTTATACAGGGTCTACAAGCACATCTGCTGTAGCTTTACACTCACACACCACAAGCCACAAAATGCTCACTAGTACCATAACACTGAAGACATTTATTAAAGAAGACCTACATCCTTGTAAACTAAAATGTTCCATGAGAAGAGAACAGAAGAGACCAAAGATACTTTGGGGAATCTGTAGGCACCACAATTAAAGATGTCTGGGGAACTTCATTTATGACAAATATTATGAAAGAAAAATACAGTTTGCAAAGAATGCTGATTAGTTTAGGATCTGAAAGAGTATAAAAATATGTTATTTGAGCTAGCTCACAAATTTGTGGACAATAAATAAAAAATCAGGACTGCTAAACTGGTATCTGTGCCAGAGGCAAGGATTTTATATAACCCTAAATACTATCACAAACTGGCATCTAATGATCCATAACTTTTGTATATATATTTCACTTTCAGCCTTAGTTTAGACATTCAGAATGGTCCAAATAAGTTTTAAAATGTTAATTTGGGGCAGGGGGGCTAAAGATCTGGAATGTCTGAGGCTAAGTACATTGAAAAAGCCCAAGTCTGAATCAATTCAATCTTTGCAGGTTGGTTTAACTCGTGTAGATTAAGCAGGCAAGCAAGTGAACAGACATTCACTTCTGATTCTAGAAATGCAGCCACATACCTGCAGTGGCTCAGGCCAGACACCAGGGGGGCACTGAGGGGGGTGCATGGCCAGACCCTAGCAGGCTGAGTATGATTGGGGAGGGGTTTAAATACCTACACTGGTCTGCATGGTCCTCAGTCAGGGTATGCCTGGAGGGGGAAGTGGGAAGCAGCCCCGCCAGACATTTCCAACCAACCCATCTTGCTGCTTGAGCAGTGGGGGCTGTGGCCAGCCCCAGCAGCAGCCTGAAGTGAACCCCAACTCATTTCAGGTTGATGTCAGGGCTGGCCATGTGCCCTGCCACTTGAGCAGTGAGTGGGGCAAAATGCTTGACAGGGCTGCTGCATCTTTGCTTGGCAGACCCCGGCTAGGGTCCATGCCAGTGAGACAGGGGAAGTGCGGGGGGAATTAAACCCTGCTCCATCTCCCCTTTCAATTCAGGCTGCTGCTGGGCTGGCCATGCACCCAGGGCTGCTATGCTTCTGCCAGGCAGACCTGAATGAGATCCCCAGGAGTGGAAAGGGAAGGAGGGAGGGGGGAATAAACCTCCTCTCTGCCCCCTTCACTTTAGGGGGCCATGCTGGGCTAGCTATTTAACAGATGGGCAGGGCTAGCCCTGCCCCTGGAGCAGACAGCATAGCTAAGCCCAGGACTGCAAAGCATGCTGGGATGCTGCAGGACTCTGATCTAACTTAAATCAGGAAGGGGTCTGGGACGGAAGTTCCATAAACCAGTTTGATCTCAATCAGTTAAACTTGGTTGAATGTAGTATCAAACTTATCTCAAGCTGGTTTTGGCCATTTTGAAACTGGTTTATGTGCCCTGACCTTCTGTTCTCTTAGGGTGCTTGTACATGTGATAGAGGTTTAGTCCTTAGGGTTGCATTCTATGCCCCCTAAACTGAAACAGTGGGTTCTTAATTGAAATGTAGAGGTTTTATTTTTCTGTCCCAATCCCTTTTTTTTGGACAGAGCCTGCCTGTGGCTGAGGGCAAGCTGCCAGTGGGCCAAGTGGCCCCTGAGCTGTGGAGGCCCCCAGTCCTTCCCTTTGTGGTGGCATTGCCCCCCAGGGCTGCCTGGTTGCACTGCTAGTGGGCTGCGTGCTGCCCCAGCATAGAGGCAGCACCTGGCCCAATCCAACTCTTCTCCAACCCAGTTCTGGGGCAGCACCTGGCCCGTTAGCAGCTTCCCTGGGGAGCCCCCAGGGGCCGTGCCACCACAGAGAGAAGGACTGGGTCCTCTCACAGCTCAGGGGCTGCTCAGCCTGCCAGCAGCTTGCCCCCTGGCCATGGGAGAGGTGGGTAATTCTCTGCTGAAAAAAGAAAAAAATGTTCAGGCCTCTCGCCACTTCTGCCTTCAGCAGGCACCTTGCTCAAGGAACCTGCCCACTTCTCCCACAGCTGAGGGGGCAAACTGACTAATAGCTGCAACGCATCATTGCAAACTAAACTACATCGGGATGTAGTTTAGTTTGCAGTGATGCAAGCTCATTTAAAACCCCCAAAGTCTTGCATGTTTACAGTGTGACACAAAGTGACATTTTCATCATGTGTACATGGTAATGGCATCACATGGACAAGTGCCTTTACAGGTTTAAACCAGTTTCTGATCCTTTAAACCAGTTTATGTGTAACTTCTGTCCCTCGGCTGAGTGTTTTAAAGTATTACAGATCAACAGGTACAATAACAATGTGTAACAAGGGTAGCTGCTATCAGGAGAAATGCACTGTTTGCTGAAAGGTGATCTGTGGTGTGTTATCTGATTTGAGAATTAGGAATAGAAATAAATTTTAATTTTGACAGAAAGTTCTTAGCTTAGATATATTTAGGAGATTACTGTGCAGAGGAAAATAATACAATGGAAACTTGCAAAGGTAACCTCTATGGCACTTCCTGTGAACATGAATAAATGGAGATTATCATACAACAGGAAGTTATGTACCCCATCAGAATAGTCATATTCTCAAAGAAGATATGACTGTTCTATAAATATGTCAGAGGCCAAATTCCTAGAGGAAAATGTTATGTATGCTTCAGGACACAAGAACAAATAGGTATGTATTGGACATGAATAAATTTAGATTGGTAATTAAAAGGTTTTAAAAATCAGAGCAGAGGGATTCTGAATCAGCCTTCTAATAAGAGTACTGGGAGCAAATAATCGAGATACCTTTAAGTTGGAGCTTGGTAACATTTTTTGAAAGAGATTGTATGATGCGGTTGTCAGCAATAGCAGGGGGATAGGTTTGATGACCCAGGAAATCCTTTCAGCCTTGTGCTCATAAAACCAAACCTATTTGTACAGAATCTTTTATTCCTATAACTCCTTCTACTGTCTTCCTATGGGAGAACTGGCAGAAAAAATATATAATGTACTTTTTTCAATTGATAATATTATGTTGCCATATCGCAGACGGAAAGTAAATAATTCTCAGGTTAAGAATAGGGCGTGTTTTTATTACTGGTCAGTTGGTGCTTGGGTCCCTAATCAAAATTCAGATATTGTGCCCTCTATTTCCCCTTCCTGGTACAGTAGAAAAGTCATAGAGAAAGTGGCCTTACATAGTTTGTTAGTATCAGAATATCTTCTGAATAACTTGCTTAAAATGAAGAATTGATCTTTGTCTGAATTATAGAGATTCTGGGAATTACCTCATAATTATACAGGGTTTAAATGCCTTTTCTGTTTTGTTTGAAAAAATAGCATATTCTCCCAAACTGATAGTGTACAAAATACAATTTCAGAGAATTTATAAGTAAAACAATTAAGTGTTGAGTTTAAATAAACTTAAACTGGGTTTTAAAGATTTCTGTCATCATTTATATCAGTCCTTTTTTTTTTTTGTCCTGAATAGTCTTACCATTGGAATAAGAAACATTTCAAACTTTTGACAGAATTGAAAAAAATTGAAATCTCATGAATGTTTGCAGAAATTGGGCTTTAAGGGTGCCTGCAGATGTGTGGAATGCCTGCTCCAATGTGCTGCCGGGTGTGCTAATTAACATGCTCCAGCAGCCTTGGTGTCTCATATATTTAGCATCCCTGGACTTCAAAATGGTGGTGGGGGCATTTTAAATAAAGCTCATCAAACAAATTTTAGTTAAAGCACATCTGATGCCATTTTGAAGTGTGGGATAATGAGTACCTGAAATTCTGTGGACGCTTTAATTAAAGGGCTCCTGAAGCCTCTTTAGAGCACCCCTCCACCCACCCCCAGAACATGTGTAAAGACACCGTAAGTTATTAACAATTGTGTCTAATTGCTATGATGTATAAGCAACAAACTGTATTGGGTGATTTAAATGGAACTATTGTGACATCCAAGATAACTTGGTCACCATGGGCACAGACAGAAGTGACAATTTTTTGCCCAATTTGGCCACAGAAAGTGGTCTATAATCATGACCAAATATAAGTGCACAGCTGCAGACAGCTTCAAAAATGCCCGATTGGGCAAAAATCTGAACCCTCATGCAATGAGGGTTCAGATGAAGATGTTTCAAAAGAAAACATCTTCTGTAACTTCTGTCTGCACTGCCTGCCAGGCTGTTGTTGTTTTCAGAATGGGATAGGGGAAAGGGAGCGGAGGGAGTTCAGTCTTTTGGGGGCTCCATTTCAGCCACCCCACTGATCAGTATTGGCTGGGGAACTTCTAGAATGGGTTCCTGCTCCCTTTCACCACTCCCATTCTGAAAATAGAGACAGGTTGGCAAGGAGGAGGGGCCATTGCTAGGGGAAACTGGCTGTAGGCAGGCAGCCAGCAGCTGGATTCCCTCCCTCTTAGAACCAGCAATGAACTTGTTTGTTTGAGGGATCTTTGTAACTCAGAACACTTCCTGCAAAGTGTTCCCAGTTACAGTGGGGAGCTGCACTTCTGTCTGCACCCTATACAGTTAATTTTATATGAGGCAATTCTGTTAGTTTTAATGGGAGACTGTGGGAAGAATTTTCTACTTAATCCTGCTATCCTAAAGACTGCATGCTTTGGGACTGGTTCTGGAAAAGTTCCCCTTGGCATTGCTGTCTTGCTTTCCTTGTGTATTGATGCAGCATGGCATGGGGAACCCTCAAAGTATGGAGGAAGTGGGACACTGGGACTCCCTATTTCTCTGTTCTGCAGAATGCCCATCTCATTGGGGCACCTCTTCACAAGTCAGCAGCCTTTCACTAATAACTGGCTAACTTAACACAGCTTGGCTCTAAGGTGGGCTAGGAGTGTTCCATCACTAGATAACAATGGTGTATCTATGTGCACACAAAACTGGCAGTGGGATATACACCAACTCTGAATTTATTTAAATTCTGTGTGTCCCATGACTGTGGGATGACATTACAAGGACCCTGTAATGTATTTTCCGCAGATCACTGATGTACCGTCAACCATACTCAACCCTGACTTCATTTCAACATTCATTTGTTTAAAGTGGCACTTATTGTTAATAGTTGGTGTTTAAAACTTGCTCTGCAAACATTCACCACGGTTGGATATATGCTATTAGATTAGATATAGTGATGGTTGCCTTTAATAGGCATTCTCTTCAGGTGTCAAATGCTTACATCTATGCAATACCAGAAGGACCATATTTACTTTAATTTAAGACAACCTTAAATTTAAGATGAACCCTCCTCCCCCCAAAACTTAGATTCTATATAGGAAAAATGGTAAATTTGGTATAATTTTCCATCTATATAATCTAATTATTGGACAGTTGTTTTTACTTCACCCCCACCTCTGCAGGGGGAAGGCAGTGGCATGCAGGTGGTATGGGAAGATCAAGCAGCATGCCCTCTGCTTGTACCTGCTCTCTTGTCACCTCTTCCACCTGCCTACCCCCTGCTTGCCCCCATTCCCAGGGTCTTGGGGCCCCCTTCCCATTCTGCTCCCCCTTCTCCTCCTTCCCTCCATCCCCATCTCCCCTCAGACTTGGCTCTCCCATTCTCCCCTTATCTTGGCTTCATGCCAGCAGGCTCCATCCCTGTTCAAGCCTGGGGCACTGAGCATGGCTCCAGCCTGGTTGCATAGTAGCTATGCAGGCTATGTACATCACTGCTATGGGGCTGGGCTGGAGCTGGGCTTAGTATCTTAGGCTGCAGTGTGGATGGAGTCTTTCAGAACTGAACAAACGTAGGGGCAGAGGGAGTGGGGTGGGGAGAGGGAGAGAGGCTGTGGGAGGTGGGGAGATTCAGGGACATGAGCTGGTAGCCACAGCAGTTACCTGCTCCCTCCACCCCTTTGTACTCAGTTCTAAGATGAGGGGCTTTTCCCCCATGTTAAATGGGAGAAAGGAACCCTCATCTTAGAATTGAGTAAACACGGTATTATTGTTTTATAACAGTATCTTGCAGAATAAACTAAGCAAGCCAGAGCACTACATTGACATTTGTATTTCAATACTTATAATTCTTGGATTTATTTTCCCTCACAGGCCTTGGCTCCTGTTATGCTATTGTCCGTGGTCCCGCTAATGCAACAGTTCTAGCTGGTTCAGAGGCCCAGTTTAACTGCACTGTCTCACAGGAATGGAAAATCATCATTTGGCTTTCAAATGGGAAACTTGTTCTTACTGTAGTTAATCATTTAGGACCTGTTATAACAGAAAATCGTTTCACCTCTCAAAATTATACGGCTGGTAATGAATTTACTTCAGAGCTGATTATCCACGATGTCCGTCAGAGTGATTCTGGTAAAATAGAATGCAGCAGTCAAGGCAGTAGTGAAAATGGCTATGCATTTCTTACTGTTCAAGGTGTGTATGAATTTTCATGTCAAGGAATTCATTTTAAATTACTGCTAAAACATAGTCTTTGGCACATTGCCCAGATTGTCTCTATATATTGTTTCTTTCTTTCATTTAATGCCCTATATGTGCTATGTCTCTTCTTTTGAAAGCTGTTTCAGTAATTTTGCATCAGAGCAGCTTTCTCACTCATATTCAGGCTGCTGCTATAAAAGATTTCAATTCTGCTCTTTTTTCCATAGCCTCTCTTATTCTTTCTTGGATTGCTTGAGAGTGCCAGAAGCCTGTTAATAACAGTGCCATTTATCAGTCAAAAAGAATCTCTTCTGACCAGAGTCTTTATGGATTTTTGCTCAGTTTTGTACATAAACCATATTTGGTATTTAATGTAGAGCTTCCCTTCTACTTCTGATTTAGGAATTGGCAGCATCCAGCCAGCTTATTTGTAGTTGATTCAAGGGAGTGCAGAAGTGTAGTCTCTGAGACACAAGGTTATACTTCTCTTGTTATGACTTTTGCTCTACATTACAGCGACCAAGAAAAAATAAGATCCTGCATATCAAGTACTTTCTATATAAGCTCTCTCAATCATCACTGTTGCATGTGCATTCAGTCAAGTAGAATCTTCCTTCTGCCACTGTTAATTTGTTATAAAGAAAAGTACCTAACACCAAGAGAATATGAGCCTTCTATAATTTGTTTCCTGATTGACCTGAAGAAACTCTTTAAAAACTAATAGAGAAATATAATTCCAGCCTTTTTCATTGAAAACTGAGCCTAATGTCAAAACAGAATATAACATGGGCAAGAAATTGCAATAGCTTTGTGTTTGTCTCATAAAAATGAGACAACCAGTATTTTATAGGTTTTTTAATGTACATTTCAAAACATGATTGATTTCTGTTATCAAAAGAGATTTAAAGCTGGCAGTAGAAAAGCATTTAATTTAAATATTCTGAAGAAAGAAAACATTTTTGCCTCCTACAGTTAATGGATCTTTGTTCATCAAAGATAGCAGCTTGACAGTAGAAGTGAACAAAACAATTGAAATTTTTTGTGAAGCCTTAGGATGGGCTCCAGCTCCAAACATTACCTGGAAGATAAATAACTCTTTCGTAGATAAATCGATGTATATCACTGAACATGGTCAAGAATCTAATGGCCTTCACAATACGACCAGCATCTTAACTTTGACTCCATTAACCAATGAGACCCTGACTTGTTTAGCTGATATAGGAGCATTGTCTAAGCCACAGAAAGCGACTGTATCTCTTATTTTGGTTGAATCTCCTCTAGGTAAGTGAACATTCCTCATGCCGTCATTGTTTATTTTGTTCTGAGAACCTTTGATGTGCAGCCTGAGCAATGTGGTATGTGCTACTGCAAGAGAATCAAGCTTCTGTAAATGGTACAAACTGCAACTTGATATTCATATCAAGCCCTATACATGGGGTTAGCACGAGTCCTGTGCACCATGACATCACATTTACAATATATTCTAAGCAACACAAAGTGGAGCTTTCCTTTTCATGACATCATTGCATACAAAATGGAGTGCTGCGCCTTGTGCAAGATCCCCTCCAATATATTCAGGTTTAAAAAACAAAGACATGTTTCAGCCCATAAGATAAAACACATCTCTGTACCTACCATAAACATTTTAGGTGATACTTCATTTGCTCAAGGTCAAACCTAGATGAAATCCTGGCTCCTTTGGAGTCAGTGCCAGTTTTGCCATTGATGTCAAGAAAGCCTGAATTTCAATTTCTGGTTCCTACAAAGAGCGAGCAGGGCAGATAGAATTCCCAGTCTCTAAGGCTAGGGACAGACATTCAGAAAGTCTGATCCTGAATTGGTTCAATCTTTCCAGGCTAGTCTAACCTGACTAGGCAGAACTGGTTTAAAACTGGACAGACATTCTCCCTAGACTGAGGAAATTCAGGCACATGCCTGCAGTGGGTCAGGCTAGAAGCCAAGGTAGTAGGGGGCACTAGAGCTGCCCTCCCTTCCCTTCTGCAGGGAGGTGAACTGAGGGGGGTGTGGCCAGGCCCCGGCAGGACTCTTTCATTAGGGAGGTCTGCCTGCATAGTCCCAGGCTTTTCCCCGCTGGCTGTTTAAGGGAGGTGGGGGTGGGGAGAGTCTTGCCAGCCCCAGGCTAGTGCTCTGAGGCAAGGGGGTTGTTCAGTGAATGAATCTGTTGAAGATATGGAGCTTTTCAATCTTCCTCCCTGCTTCATCATACTGTTTGCAGCAAACTGATAGATGACCAAGCCAGTTGGGTAGGGGGCAGGGATGACACACGGATAACAGTCTTTATCACCTGATTAGCAAAACAATAGCCTTTTTCTACATTACTTCAAACTTCTTAAACACCTTACCAGATGACCTGTTGATTAGCTTCAAAAGCTCTAAGTGGTCACTATTCTGTCTGCCTATAGTCCCTGCTGTGGTAGAGAGGAGGAAAGGATCTCTGCTTAAGTAATGAGTGGTGGCTGAGGGGGGATGGGGGGGGCATGGGGAACCCAGCAGACCCTGCTGTGCCTGCAAGTCTGTGCTGAGCTCCAGCCAGGGAGCCGAGGGGAGGGGCCAGCCCTGCTGTGAAGCAGAGACTCCTGCCCAGCCCAGAGAGCATGCTGGGATGCTGGGTGGGGGTAGTGTCTCTGATTTAGCTTAAACCAGCAAGGGGTCTGGGACAGACATTGCATAAACTGGTTTGAGCCAAATCAGTTAAGTCTGATACTACATTCAATCAGGTTTATCTCAAACTGGTTTCAGCCATTTTCAAACTGGTTTATGTTCACTGAACATCTGTTCTCTTACAGGTTTAAACCAGTTTGTGATCACTTAAACTGGTTTATGTGTAATGTCTGTTCCTAGCCTAACTGACACTCTTCCATGTGTTTCCTCATGGAGGCTGGTTGGCTGTGTCATCAACAAGGATTGCTGGAGCACAGTGAAATCTTAGCCATGCTCTTTCCCAAGCATTGCTCTTGTAGGAACATACTGGATGGGCTTCAAGGCCCATTACCCCCAGTCCTGGACAGTCTCACCCTCCAGATGCTTCAGAGGAAAGTGAAAAATACCTATAGAGCCAGCAGATGTGGGATAATATACCCCATATATTCATCTTCCTCTTGTTCCCTTACCTGTGAAGCATGATATTTAATATATCTTTCAAATTGTAAGTTAGCAATAAGCATTATAACTCTGTTTATATTTGCTAGTCATGTAAGTGTGCAATTATTTTTAACATATTGCTACCTTCTTGGTCTCTCCAATATTCTGTGGGAATTAGCTCCACAAGTGAACATCTCTGTTCTCAGGAGACTTACCAATCTATTGGAAAAGCTGAACTTACCAGGCACACGTAGCAAGAGGAACAAGGGACCAGGCTCTGGATCACTGTGTATATCAGCAAATGTTTTTACTGAAGTGGTATCCTAGGTGAGATACTTCTCTTTTCCAAACTGTAGACAATAAAAACATGCTGGATTAGATCCAGTGTATGGTTCAGCTGAGGACAGGATGTGGCAGTGGAAGAGGTGGCACACAAAGTGCCTTTTGCAGCCTCTCAGTCCTGGGATTATAGTTTCTAGGGTTGGAAGGGACCTGAGTAGATCATCTAGTCCGACCCCCTGCCGTGGCAGGAAATAATACTGGGGTCAAATGACCCCAGCAAGATGTTCATCTAACCTCCTCTTAAAAACCCCCAGGGTAGGAGCCAGCACCACTTCTCTTGGAAGTTGGTTCCAGATCCTAGCCGCCCTGACCGTGAAGTATCGCCTCCTGATATCTAACCTAAACCTTCCCTCAGCCGGCTTGTGACTGTTATTCCTGGTCACTCCTGGCAGTGCTTGGGGGAACAGTGACTCCCCCAATGCCTGCTGATCCCCCCTAATTTAGAACAGGCCACAAGATCCCCCCTCAGCCTTCTCTTTTGGAGGCTGAACAGGTTCAGGTCCCGTAGCCTTTCCTCATAGGGCCTGCCCTGCTGTCCCCTGATCATGTGAGTGGCCCTCCTCTGGACCCTCTCCATGCTGTCCACATCCCTCTTGAAGTGCGGCACCCAGAACTGGACACAGTACTCCAGTTGCGGCCTGACCAGTGCCGCATAGAGTGGGGGAGGATTACCTCTTTGGACCTGCTTGAGATGCATCTGTGGATGCATGACAAGGTACGGTTGGCCTTCCTGACTTTGTCCCCACACTGCCGGCCCATGTTCATCTTGGAGTCAATTATGACTCCAAGATCCTTTTCTGCCTCCGTGCTGACAAGGGGGGAGTTCCCCAACCTGTAGGTATGGTGCCGGTTGTTCCTCCCCAGGTGCATCATCTTGTACACGTCTGTGTTGAATCTCATCCTATTCACATCCACCCACCCTTGTAGCCTGTCTAGGTCTGATTGAAGCCTGATGCTTCCTTCCAGTGTGCCCACGTCCCCCCACATCTTAGTGTCATCAGCAAATATGAACAGGGTGCTTTTTACCCCCTCATCCAAATCACTGATGAAGATGTTGAACAGTGCGGGCCCGAGGACCGAGCCCTGCAGAACCCCACTGCCCACGTCCTTCCAGGTTGAGAAGGACCCATCCACTACCACCCTCTGGGTGCGGCCCTCCAGCCAGTTGGCGACCCAATTGACTGTGTGGGCGTCGACATATAAGGTACATATGTCTCAAGGCTACTGGAGTTGTTATCAGCTCGTTATACAGTCTAGAGTCAGCTCAGAGCTGAGATTAGCTTGATGGCACCTTGGTGACACCCTCTTTTTAGCGTTATCATCTATGTTGGGGCTTGGAAAGGTAATACAGAAGCCTTTATGGTGGTTCAGTGCTACTCTAGATTTCTTCTACATAGAATAGGTACTTATAGCCATGTTTCTTCTTGTCATCTTTTTGTCTTGACATGCTCCTCAAGACATTTCTCAGAATGCTATGTGATGTGAACCACTCCTTGTGCTGAAATGGGTGGTAATTGCATAATGCACACAAGATATTAATATATCTGAGTGATGGGTGTCGTATAAAAGCCTAGATATGAAGATAAACAAATAAGCTTCCTGACTGAGCCTTTTTATTAAGTGTGAGTAATTGTTTACAGCATTCCCAGGAGCTCCTAATTTGTCATGCAATTGAAAAAGACCATTCTACTGGTTTTAATAAGGCATCCTCAAAGTTAGATTGCTTCTAATTAATGATGAAGCAAAAGATATCTATCCTGAGGATTTAATAAAATTAATAAAATTACCTTGCCTGCTCCTCTGTGAGCTACTGAGGTATGCACCCTCAGTTTCCATAGTTACACAATGAAAATCAGAAAAGGAAAAAAACAGATGTCATGAAGCATATTAGTGATAGGACCATTATTCATTACTTTTGGAAAATGATTGTGTGGCAGCAGACACTCAAATTTGTCAGGATAGGAGAAAGTAAAGTCTTTAAATTATGAATGTGACATAAAGATATGACACTTACAATAAATGAAAATATTCTAATACATGCAACATTTGAAATTCTAGGAATCCTTACCTGATGTTGGCAGTAAAAATGTCCAGGTTGGCAAGTCAAGAAAAATAAATTACCTTCCCCACTCAAGGCAATACTTCCCCACTCATAAGAACAAAGTCCAAGAGTTTGAAACAAAGAAAAATGCTGGACCTTTAGTCAGTTGCCAATTTCTACTAGGTAACACATTTGACTAAGTAAGATTCCTACCACTGCCCCTGGTGTCCTGAATAGAGTCTCCATCCCAGTCCTCCTTCCACAGTTGTCAGTAACTGAGCATGTCTACACATGCATTAATGCCCTTTTCCTAATGTGCATTAAATTTAGTACCTCCCATGTGAGGTATTAAATAAATGTGTATTAGGTTGCTCTAATGTGCAGTAGCAAAAGCACATGTTTTAAAAGTGACACTTCATGCTCAGTAGCCTATTTTACTGTGAATTAGCATAATAGGCTACTGTGCATTAAAGCACATGTGTAGATTCACCCACTGTGGGACAATGCAGTGTAGCATTCGGCCCTGGTTGCACATAACACTTAGGACATTTTAAATGCACTTAAAAAGGCTAGCATCCCCTTGTTCAAGCACTAAAGCATGTGCTAAGCACCATCATAGCATAGCAAACATAGGACTTTTCCAGCAAGGAGTATTTTCAGATTGTATTACCGAATGTGTTAAGCTAATGTCTGACTGCTCCACAGTGGTCATCCCATCAGGACACTCCTGTGTACTGTGGGATCTGGAATCCACAAACAGCAGTTTACTGGTTGTAGCACACTGCTGTGCATTGAAGTTTTCATGGTTCCAACACTTAGGATATGTTTATTTAGTTCATGGAGGACATGCTTACATGCTATTAATGCTATAAAGGCTTACCACACAGTAAAATATTGTGCAATAAACTTTTCCTGGGAGCACGTCTAAATGTACTCCTTGTTGGGAGCAAATCTGCTCCCTATAGGAGCAGCCCAGGATTGCTTTTACCCTGCTCTGGCCCCCTGCTGCATCAAAGAGGAGCTTCAGACTGCCCCAAGATGTTATCCCAGGGGTTGGCAGGGAGCATGGGGCCATTCCCCCTGTGCGTGTGGCCAGAAAAGATCTGCTGGCTGCAGTGGCAGCTGTCTCCTTGCCCCATACACATGGGGACGGGTCCTGATGTGTGTGGGGCCAGGAGACAGCTGCTGCTGCAGAGCTCTCTGAGCCCTGTGCCCTTGGGAACAAGTCTCATGCCCAAAGGGGATTTTCTGCATAGCTTGGGTTGGTTGGCTGAGAGCTGTCCCACTTCTCGGGCAGCTCCCAGCCAGCTCTGGGCTGGCCAGGGATGCAGCCCAGAGCAGGTTGGGAGCTGCCACAGAAGGGACAGTTCCCAACAAGCCCCAGGATATGTGGGGAAGCAGGGAGCTCCTGAGTCCCAGTGCTGTGGAGGGCAGGCAGAGAGCTACGTCATTTGGGTGCTGCTCTGCTCCCAGCTTCTGGAGGAGCCAGGAGCTGAGTAGTACCTTGACCAGGGGAATTTCCCATCTCCTGTGGCCCCCTAGTGATGGGGTTGACTGGGAGCAAAGTTGCTCCCTGTGTATAGTATCTACTGTGCAGTTAGCTTACTACCTGTATTTACAGGTAGTAGCTAACTGTGCAGTAGACTATTTTACTGCACAGTAAATGGTGCGCACATGTAGACACTGATGCTTTACTGCACAGAAAAGTATCTCATGTAGATACACCCAGTAAGCATTACTGTGCGACTGTTCAGAAAACTTTGTAACTTGTAGTAATGCTTATTAAGATCTAAATAAAACATCGTAAGTGTAACATGTGAAAAGGCACTTAGTGTCTTCTGGCCTTAGCTGCACCACAGTCCAAAATTTGGGCAAGTCCAATTCTAGCCCTTTAGGGAAATGTTATCAGGGAAACTCTGGTGACCTTGACTCGTTACCTTAAATGAAGGAATTACAGTTCTGCTGCAGGGTAGCCATGCCCTCATCCGAGTACCTGGAGTAGGCTTCCATTACTCCCTGTAGTGTCAGTTCAAATGCCTTGGCCTTATCTTTGGTGCTATTTGCACCTTGTAGATGTCTCAGCTCCATCCTGAACTCACCTTCAAACTGAAACAATGCTATCTCTCACTTCAGCTGTGTTGCCTGCCTGAAACCTGCCTCAAGTCTTTGCTAAGTCTTCAGAGAAAGAGCATTGTTTGACAGGACCTTTTGCAAAGTCTTAACCACCAGGCAGGCACTGCCAACATGAGGAAGGTAGAAATGAAGTCAGGCAGCTAGCCAGGTCTCTTGTTTTGCTTTGGAAGATAACTGGTAAGCTGTTAATCAAGGAAGAGGAGGTGATAAAGAAAAGAAGGCAGCAATTGGGGTCTGGAGGGGGTTAAAGGGGAAATTTAGGAAGTTTGTGGCTGTTTTCCACACCGAAGTATACCACAGAAATATATGCAGCCATGCACAGCATAGTAACACACTTCAGTTCTGGATGTCATATTCATGAACATAACATATTTGAACTCTGAGGATCAATATGCTGCCATGGTATTCTGTGGACTCTCCAGTTCCCTTGCAGAAAGTAGTTTGGACTAGCAACAGTCAGGAGACAGGGTTACTTTAGGGTTCTCCAAGACAGCCTGGTTTTTTCCATTAAATTGTTGCCCTTTACCGAAACCTGAAACTACTTTCTTGTTAAAGTTGGAATGTTCCAATCAGTTCCATCAAAAGAAAATCCACCTTGCTTTGAACTCAGTTACCTGGTTTTCTCCTCTCCTGCACTACAGAATAATTGTTTTGCAACAATTCATATAAGACAGAGTACATGCAATAGTTACCTAAGTTGCGTACATTAATTACCATTTCTTTGATAACATTATTTCAATCCTAAAACATGGCTATACAGACTCCACTGTAGTGCAAATACCTTACATCTCGCTTCTTAAAAAGAGAACCAAGGAAATAATATTAAGGAAAGAGAAGTCTTTGGGCTATGCACTGCATTGGGCTTATTGAAATGTCTGAAATTACTCAAATCTTTATTGTATTTCATGATCTAAGGAGACAGAGTGCTTGATAATGTATGTAATGTAATAATAATGTCATGTAATAATAAGGGCTTGATAATGTTTGTAAACAGAAGTCATTCCCATAAGGGAAATAATTTAGAATTAGTGTGAAAGATGTTACTGACAATATGTTGATAGGATAAAGTAAGGGAAAGAGTTAAGGCCAATCTTAGGACTCCAAGTATTTGATTATTCTAGAGGATTTTCTGCTTAGCTTGCTCTACCAATTAATGTTGTGTTTAGAAAGATTACTTACAGGACACTGCATTTAAATCAGTGTGATTCTCAGCAATCACCAACATTAAAAAACACATCTTAAAACTAATGTTTGTTTTGAGTGATAGTCATAAATCAGAAAAGTGCTGGTGCAGAGCAGAGGGGCAGTGCCATTAACGTCTTTTTGTTTCTGCTGTTTAGTGTTGGTGATTCTTATTTGTTTCTCTGGAACAAAACTCAAGGATATGCATTGAACTGAAATTTTTTGTCACTCCTTTTATTTTTAATTCTGTCTTGCTCTAACCAGCAGATGAAACCTGAATTTGTTTAAAAGCAATGAAGGTTGACAGGCTACAAATCACAAGAACAGATACAATATTAAAATCTGATTAACAAAGAAACCAAACCAAAACAAAGCAGCTCCCCCTCCCCAAGCCTGGCCTTCTGACTTCTGTAGTTAACCATTACATGTGAAACTGATGATTTAATGTTTGCCAAAGGATGAAGTTGTGACTGGCAAACGTAGTTTGTTAAGAGTATCAGTCACGAATATCTGTTTCTGTGACTCATTAAAAAAAATGACCTGCACACGTCTATTAACTTTTGCATTGCTTGCACATAACCTTTGTATGACAGTCTAGCAAATTATTCCCTGCAGGTGGCTCAATACAAATCTGGGTTAAAATTAGTTGTGAAAGCTATTATAAGACATAAACATAAAAATAAAGGCATAAGGTAAGAGTGCACAGGAAATGGAAGTTAAAGGACTTGATTCTGCTTCCTTTCATGTTAATGGGTGTTTTGAAATGCATTACAGTGTGATTAGGATCTAAATATCTGGGGAGAGAATTTGATGGCTAATTTTCTTAAGATGCATACAGATGTGCATTTCTAACAAATGTAATTTCTTTGGGTAGAAAAATAGCCTGGGAGCTGGGCTATGTAGATGTTTCTCCATCTCAGTGACTGGAGAGATTCACAAGCAAGCTTCCCAGCTGGGAGGTGTGGCGAAATGCCAGGCTAGCGGCTCCGGCACCGCTTAGGGGAGCCGCGGGCTTTGCGGAGTTGTGCGAGCGTGCGGCTTGTGGGGTGGAATTGAGGTAGCTTTTAGCCGCCCTCGAGGTTCGCCGAGTTGGCACAAGTAGACGACTTAAAGTAAGTAGTTAGTGTCTCTTAATCTATAGGGTGTCCGTTGGTTCACGAGGTTCCAGAGCCAGCCCTTGCGTTCCAACAGTGGAGCTAGTCCAAAGCTAGGTGCGGCTGCCGGCTCCTTAAGTCCCAGAACTGGTCAACGGCTCATTGAGATGGAATGTTAGTAGTAAAAGTTATTATAGAGTAGATATAGAGTAAAATAAAAAGATTTTATTCACTCACCTGGCCTCACCCTCTTACGAGTAAGAGGGGAGGCCGGTTGGAACGAAGTTGCAGTAAATACAAGCATAGCGAGCGTAGGTATGCTGTCTAAGCTATGATGGGAGGCAGTCGGGAAGCGGAGTCTCCGATGTTTCTTCAGTTACAGTATGCCGGATACTAAAGGGGTCTGTTGGTTCACGGGGTTCCGGAGCTAGCAGCTGCCGGCTCCGTAGTCCCAGAACTGGTCAACGGCTCATGAATGGGAAATACAAAGCAATACTGTAACACGGTGACTTGTTGTCAGTTGTCAGATTTCTGAGGCCTTTGTCTTCGCTGGGATATGCCCAGGCGGGGAGGCTGAGAACCGGTCTGCGGGGTGATCAGGCCCACAGAGTTTTCCAGTTGTCGTCTCTGCTGCTTCCTGCTTTTTTGCCTCTTTTATAGATGTTTGTTGGACTGCCTCTATGATGCTAACTATCATATAAAGAGATAGGATAATTTTCTTTTACATAATTATTGCTAGGCAGAGTTTCTACATAAGTTTCATTTCTGCAGAAATGACACTTCTAGATAAGAAATGAAATTTACAGAATGCGCATGTGTAGCTTAATGCCAGTGGAGAAAAGTACAAAGCGTTCATTTTGATTAACAGTCGACTTCAAGGTTACATAAATGTGAGAGTGCCGTGCGGCAGTTATATAGAAAAGGAAAAATAATATAAAGTCTTTGCTAAAAACTGTAAGATAGTTACAGGAGGCACTAGAGAGCTGCTCCTTGGGCCATCTTAACGCTTAGGGGAGTCCATTAATTCACAGCCTGTCCTCTCTCCTGCCTGGGAAAGGGAAAGGATATCAAGTAGCAGGTGGAAGCTCCTCAGGAGCCAAGCAAAGGGAGCAGCATGGCAAACCCCCTGCCTGCTTTCTATGCTGGGAACTCCAGCATAGGATGTAGGTGGAGAACAGCTGGGCTCCTCCTTCCCTCCACTCCCCTCCCCTCCTGGTCTATGGGATAGGCAGGAGAAGCTGGCTCACATGCCTCCTCCAGACTGGGGTGGCCCTGGTCTTAGGGAGGCATCAGAGCCTTTCCCCTGGCTCTACTCTTCCTGGTCCCTGGGAAGAGTGCAAACCTTCAGTCTCCCAGGAGAAACTCCTTCAGAAACAATTTAACTCCGGTTGTTCCTGGGTTATTTTTCTCCCAGCCATTTTTACTTTGGGAGAATAAGCTTGCGCCTCTGCACATTTGTGTTTCCTACTATGAGAATGAAGATTTTCCTGGTCAAAACTGAACATCTGTACCTGGCCTGATGGAGTGAATTTAAAGCTCCTGACCATAGGAAGTGACTAGACATCTTAAAATGAGGTCTGAAGCTAGTCAGAAAATTAGATGCAGAGATAAGGAGACAAGATTCCAGGAAGTGATTGGAGAACGGGAGAAGGACTGAGAGCTCAAAAAGTATGAAGAGAAACATTGTAATAGTAATAGTTTATTTATTGCATTTTCAAAGACAATATAATAAAACAAGCAATAAAAATTCCATAGAATAGCACACCTACAATCATATAATTATATACAATTCTTGCTAAGAACACACAATAAGATTATCTATGCCAGAAGCCTACACAAAATAAAAACGCTACATAGTGTATGATAATATAAAGAAAAAAATTAAATAATCTAAATCATTCTTCCCAAAAAAGCATCTTCTGTCCAAACACCAACTGTCCATGACAACTGGATTCATAAGAGTGAATCTTAGTTTAGTAATAGCCTAGTTGTTTATAGTTTTGCACCACAGACAGGTAGGTTTCTGGCAAAAGGGCTTTTTCATTAGTTTAAAAAAAAATGGAATGCTTGAGACAGTTTCACTGCCAGCATATCTGTTTGCGTGCTAGGATCTTTGATGGTTTGCTTTAAAATATAGGGGAAATATTGGATTAGGGACTCTCAGTACATTTCTCAGGCCATTTGTCTGGAGGAGAATATAGATGTTTTTTAACTATTCAAACCAGGGTTTATTTGGCAAAGGAAACCCTTCTAGAATGCACTTCTTGGGGTATCTGGTAGATGTAAAAGATCTAATTTTTATCCAGCAGTTTAGAGTTTTAAATTGAACTATGATCAAGGGTCTGATTAACCTTTCAGTGGGCCCTAGGGAAACAAACTTGTGGTCCTTTACTTTTTTTCACTCAATAATTATAATATGTATAATAAGCACAATTGGGTCCCTTCTTCACTTAGTCCCTAGGCATGTGCCAACTTTGTCTATGTGTTAATCTGGCCCTGCTAAGATGCTTACATTCATCAGTCTGGTTTCAGAGCACATCAGCTCCCCGCATTGTAGAATTAGGTAGAGATTAAAAATGTTGTGCTTAGATAGTGTAAGTGAGTAGACTGTTGAGCGAAAAGAGATGTATATAGTTGTGCCAGAAGGAAGCCAAGGAGCTGGTAGAAGATAAAAGACACTTAGGCTGGGTCCACACAAGCAGGGACGTGATTTTGCAGCAGCACAAATAGTAGTGGTACAAATTTGTGCTGCTACTTTGTGCCGCAGTACATGCCCCTGCCCATGTGATTTGTAGTGTGATTGGCCCAGTGCTCCATGTGCTGCAGTGCAGGGGTGGCTGGCTGGGGCACAGGGTGCCTCAGCAGGGGCTAGCCATCCCCTGTCTGAGGCACCCTATGCTCTGGCCAGCTAGGGAGCAGCACGTGGAGATGGAGGAGCAGGTAGCCCAGGTCTGCCTGCTCCTCCATCTCCATGCACTGTGGAGCCCCCATACTAAGGCACCCTGTGCCCCCACTAGGTGCTCCCCATCTGGCTGGGGTGCAGTGTGCCTTGAGACAGGGGGGCAGGCAGCCTTGGGCTGGCTGCTCCCTTGTGTCCTCATGCCTCAGTGTCGGGGCTCCATTGTGGAGGCACACTGCACCCCAGCCAGCCATGGAACAGCTGGTTGGGGCACAATGTGCCCCAAGACAGGGGAGCAGCCAGCCCAAGGCTGCCTGCTTCTTTGTCTCCAGGTGCTTCAGTGTGAGGGCTCTGCTGCTCCATGCTCTGCAGGGGGAGTGGTGGTGATGGTGGTGGGGGCTTCCTGGAGCACAGTGTGCTTCAGTGTGGGGTTAGCTGCTGAGGCACACTGTGCCCTGGCGAGCTAAGGAACAGCATGTGGAGACAGGGGAGCAGGCAGCCCAATTCATTAGGCCCATACCAAACTCAATAATGGGCAAAGATTTGGGAGTTCAAAATGCAAAATCAAGTCCACATTTTACAGCTGTCCTCTATTGCTATATGGATCACTACCAATGCCTAGCATCCATGTGTTTGTTTCATATGCTGGCCTCTACTTTTGTAATGTGCTGGTTAAAAATCCAGGAGTACTTGAAGGCTTCCACAGAAATAACGGAAAGTAGAAAATCATAATAAGTAAGGCCGAAAGGGATCTTGAAATGTCACCTAGTCTATCCCTGTACCCAAAGGTAAATCATTCCTGATAGCTGTCTAACCCAGAATTTGCCTTGGGGGGTGGGCAAAGATGACAGATTGCTGGGGGATTGTAGAAATCATTTCTGCTGATTGCTGCCTGATGCCCATCCTTTTTCAGTTGCTACTAGCATTTTTCCTAACAATGACTACTGCTGACAAGCAGCATCAGCAGCAGTTGATGGTGGGTGGTCAGTTCCCCTTACTGCTGACTCTGACAAGGAGATGTTGCTACCACTGAAGTAGAGCTGGCATGAGTGCCCAACCCTGCTACTGTGGTGCATAAACCAACAAACTTGGGGAAATGTTGGTCTAATCAGTTCTTGAAAAACTTTGATCATGGAGTTTCCACCACCTCTCTAAGTGACCCTTAGCTATCCTTACTATTAGACTGTTTTTCCTAATGTCTAAACTAAATCTCCCTTGCTGCAATTTAACCCCGCTCTTTACTTCATGTCCTATTCCCAGTCAACAATCCCCAGAAGAACAGTTTCTTTTCATTTCATATAACCTTTCTCTCTGTAGTAACCTTTTACATAGTTGAAGACTTGTTATTTCTCCCCTTTGTTTTCTCTTTTCTAGATTAAACAAACCTAATTTTTTTCTGTCTTCCCTGATATAATTATGATTTCTAGAGTTCTGACAATTTCTGTTGTTGTCTTCTGCCTTTTTCTAGTTGGTCAACATCTTTCTTGAAGTGTGGTGCCAAAACTGGACACGTTATTCCAGATGTGGCCTAACCAATGTTGAGTAGAATGGAAGTATTACCTCACATCTTACATGCAACACTTGTTTACATATGACAATACATACAACACAGGGTTACCATTCTCACAACTGTATGACACTGCTGAATCATGATCAGTCTGTGATCCACTATAAGCCCCAGCTCCCTTTCTGCAAAATTGCCATCTGGTTCTTCCCTATCTGTGCATATTGTAATTGTGTACTTGTAGTACGTTGCACTTTTACTGAATCTCATTCTTTGATCAGACTAGAAGATATATCTAAGCTATACATTTTGCCATGCATGGCCATCTTCAATGGGGTACGCTAAAAGATTTGTTACCCATACAAATCCAGTGCAGCACAGACAAACCAAATTGCCCAGTCTGTATTTTGGATTGCTTTTGAAGGTCTTTTTAAACAGCTGCCAGAGTTATATTTTGGACTCCTTTTAGAAAGTTCAGAGAGTGACTAAGTGGTAGTATATCTGGCATATTTGGGTGAAGCTAATGGGGGAGGCCATTGTACAGTCAAAACAAATGTCTGCAGTATGCTGCTGGCTACTTAAGAATAATGGGTATCTATTTATTGTTGATTATCTTAGGGGCATACTATAAGTCTCTCTTGAAACTGGACAATATTGAATGATTTTGAAATCACCTAATTTAATTTTACAGGTGAAAAAAGGAACTTGTATAATTCAACTTGTGTGCTTCAACACATTGAACTAATGTACTGATTTTTAGTACCTGTATCTATAGCTACTAGAAAATGGCGCATTAGACTAATCTACTCTGCTGTAATTGCTGCATACATATAGACCCTGATTTTTACTGCACTCTAGATTAGTCTAATGCACAGTAAAGTGTCTCATGTAGGAGCACCCAGTATGAACTGGAATTGTGATTTCATACTTACTCAAATCAATGGAAAGCCCCTCATGACTTAATTCTTCTTCACTGCTAAGACACCTCTGACTGGTTATGTCTACACAGGGCACTTTAGTGCACATTAATATAATGTAATGCACAGTAAAGTGTCACCATCTACACATGTACAGAAATTACTGTGCAGTAGATTAGTCTAATGTGCTGCTTTCTAGTACCTGTAGATACAGGTATAAGAAAATGGTGCATTAAACTAATGTGCCAAAGTGAACATGTAGGTGTTGACTGGGAGCAAATTGCTCCTGGCCAGCATAGGCAGTAGGGGGCCACAAGGGGCAGGGAGAGCTGTCCTGGCTGCTGGGCAGCTGCCTCTCAGCCATATGGATTTCAGGATGCATGGAGCTGTCCTGGCTCTGGAGGCAGCCCTGATTTATGTGGGGTGGAGGAAAGGGAATATGGGGAGCTGTCCCAGCTCAGAGGGCAGCTGCCTGCCAGCCCCATGCAGATCAGGACCTATCCCGATCTCTGTGTGGCTAGGAGGCAGTTGCCTAGCTGCCAGAACAGCAATCCTAGCCCTGTGGAGATCAGGATGGGTCCCGATCTGTGCAAGGCTGGCAGGCAGCTGCCCACTAAGCTGGGACAGCTCCCCTTGCCACACCCCTCCACCTCCGCCCTACGCAGCTCAGGGCTGCCCCCAGAGCTGGGAGAGCTAGAGGCTGGCACCCAGGGGAGTCTGAAGCTTCTCCTGGATGCTGCAGGAGGGTAGAGAAGGGCAGGAGCAGCCCTGGACTGGACTGCTCCTGCTGGGCACAATTTGCTCCCAATGTGGAAGCCTGAATTTTCTGCAGAGAAAACACAGTTGCATTAATTGCATGTGTAGATGAGCCCACTTAGTTTCTGTTAACAGGACCAGGTACAAAGAAGCATTCTGTTCACCTGTGTGGACATGCTTTCAGTGCTCCACACTTTCAATGGGGAATCAGTGAAATAGTTTCCATTGCCTCCAGAATCACACATTCATTTCACTAGGCAGTACATCCATCCCTCTAGAGATGGACAGTAGCTGTCTCACATATATTACTGAAGTGTAATCCATTAAAAATGGCATTATTTCAGATCAGTATCAGTGTAAGTGCTGCATATGGCATTAACTAGTTACTGGATAAAGTGGACAAATAGGAACTAGAACCCAAGACCTCTCTCAGTCAATGTAGTGGCCCTCATCTTGGCCATAGAGGCAGATTCTCCGTTTCCTGGTTTCATAAATCCATCCCTTTAGCTGCTTGATGGCACAGCTGTAACAACAAGGTGCCCCTAGTTCTGCATAGTGTGGTAGTTGTGACGCTGTCCTATGGTGTGAGAGGTGAGCCCTTGCTGATATCCCTTTGAGGAGAGTGGGCCTAGATCGTACATCTTCTTGGGTAGAGTTTTTAATACATTGCAACACAAATCTGCTGCTTGCAACAGTGTCAAGCCACTACTAGTCCTGGTTTTGGGTCAACTGCAATTTCAGAGGTCTTGCACAGTTTTTATTTGACTCCAGGGGGAAATTAAATTGCAACAAAACATAAAGGGAGCTGAATGCCTTGGTGGTCATATTGAATTGTTTCCCAGAATGCACAGCTGGGCAAACAGTCATTTTGGGTACAAGGCAGACAGGTAAAAATGTAGACTTTTTATTAAAATTCTGATGATTATGCAGGATGAAGTACAATGTCATTTCATGTCTTCTAAAACTATGAAAGTGCCATTTACATTCCTTAACAGCAAAGTAGAATTTTGCCCCGTTGTCTGTAAAAGGTGTTGGACCAGAGACAAACTGCCCCCAACGTAAGTGAGAAGAATAAAAAAAGAGCATCCAGTGTTTGTCAGTAAAAGAAGAAACTATGGGCTAAAGTAGAATAATTGCAGTGATAAAAAAGATCACGTTCAAGGCATTTTGCACTTTTGGGCACTATCAATAAATGTAGGATGAAGTCACCTGGCAAACAAATGAGAAATACAATTCATCTTTGATATTAAATAATCCATGAGTAATTTGAATAGTGCTCACAAAAAGATGCATACTTATTCTTTAGCAAAAGGCCAGCTGCAGTTCTGGTAGTATAATACTTCTTCATTTAATTTAATAGAAAACACAGGAGACGGTACAAGCACGTGGATTATAATAGTTGCAGTCGTATCTTCAGTTGTCGGTTTTCTTCTTTTGGTCACGCTTATTGTGATTATTGTATATTGCTGCCACCGCCAAAAAAAGAAAGGTAAGTGGATTTTGCTAATGTATTTTTTAACTCTTAAATTAGCTATAATCTGTTATCGCGTCAGTTAAGGCATTCTGCAAAGTTTGGTAAGGAATGTTCAGACAGACAGGGAATTTTGGGAACTTGTAGCTTGTAGACAATGCATTTCATTTTTCTGTTACCCCATAAGAAGTTAGCTTTTTCTTGGTGGATTCATTAGTATTTCTACCATAGTAAAAATGTAGTGTGTTAATGTCAACAGTGCCTTATTAGAACACAGATCTCATTGATTGTCAATGCACATCTTCATCTAGATATGTGATGTATAGCTATAATAAATGCATTAAATGAATACTTTCATGGTGTTCATTTTCCATGTAAACAATTGTGCAGGAGTGATATGTGATTACAAGTGGAAGGGGACAGAACTTTGTTCTAATACAGAAATTGAGAGCCTCTGTAGTAGGTCATGTTTAATTGTACCATATTTTAAATTCATTTTTTTCATTTCTTTCAGAATCCACCTATCAAAAGGAGATGAGGTAAGTTGAATATCACAGGAAATATTGTCCCTTGGTTATGACCCTCTTGTGCTGTCTTCAGCACTGTCAAAAAGCTCCTAATCTGACCTGATCTGAGCTGAATATTCCCCTGATTCATGCTTTGTGTCAGGTAATTTATGTTGCCCCATAATCCCCTCTACTGCAACCCTAGGCTTAAGGGATGAGTCAGAAGACAAGGGTAAGGTCCTGCACTTCAAAATGGCAGCAGGGGTGCTTTAACTAAAGTTTGTGGGCAGGCCTGGGGGTGGGCCAAAAGCCTCACATCCCCTCCTATACTTCCGTGCCATGGCTCCCCCACCCCATGCCGCCGACCCACATGGCAAAAAAACTGCTGCAAAAAACCTGCTCCAGTTTTGGGGGCCAATCTCAAGGGGGTCATGTGCCTCCCCATGCTCCCCCCACCCCACCAGTCACCTGTGCTGGCTAGAGAGTCTTGCTGTTGTGATCAGGGTCAGACAAATCACCATATTTGGGGTCAAGAAGGAATTTTACCCCATGGTCAAATTGGTATGGACTATGGGGCGGGGGGTGCCTTCATCTGTAGCAGGGGTGTGACCTTCTATCTGGTATCTCTTGCGTGTATATTAGCAACCTTTTACAGAAGCAGACCACAGGACATTGGCTGCTGTGGTCCCATTTGCTTTACCTGTGGCAGGTTAGGTTGTTATGTTTTGTGCTGTGTCAGGGTTGATGATAGTTTTCTGGCGAGGTTAGATTATGGATTTGTATAGGATGGTTTGTCTGGGATTGATAAGCCTTGGCTGAGCTGATATAGCTAGAGATAGTCCTGCTTTGAGCAGGGGGTTGGACTAGATGACCTCCTGAGGTTCCTTCCAACCCTCATTTTTGTCTATGATTCTGTAGTTTTGTGATCCTGCTTCAGGTAGGGGATTCAACTATATGAAGTCCCTTTCAGCCCTGTTTCTCTATGATTTCTGCATACTACTGCCACAAGTAGGTACCCAGGCACAATGTTTGAAACTATTTGGATCTGAATGATCTTAGGGGCCTTGCTATCCACGACAATAACTCAGAATCATAATGACGGAAATGTGGTGTAAAGCCATCATTGCTCCCCAGTCTCCCTGTGCTGTGAGTTTTGTGCTGAGCCTCTTGCCAGTACAGCGCAACTTCTTACTCTACTTTTAGTTTTTCTTTCCTCTAAATTATCATGCAACCTGGTCTGGATATTGTAAACCACTACCCTAAAAAATGTCAGAAAATTGCCCATTAGACTCTTTCAGGTGAATCACCACCACACTATTTCTGACTATAATAAAAACATAAAAACCTTGGTTAAAAAGATCAGAATGCTTTAGTTAGCACATCTTGGTTTCAGTGAGGTATTTAATGGTCTGCTTTTAAGCATGAGTAGTTCCCTCTACACATATGCTTAAACATTAGATATATGTCCTCAGATGCTTTGCTGACATCTGGGCCTGAAACCAGGCTTCAGTTTGTGACTTAGCAGCAGTTTCCAATTTGCAACAGGTTTTCTCTCAGGCTCAGTTCTTCACATTTGCAACCAATTCCACAGGAGGGCACTGTTCACTGCAGCAGCTACCTCCAAGTTTCCAAAAGATGGAGTTAGCTGTGTTAGTCTGAAGTCAAGCAGAAGGCAGGATAGATTTGTAACTTGTATATCACAAACTTGTGGGAACAGCATCTGAAGAAGCTTTTGCCCCATGAAAGCTTGTGGTATAATATGTATATCTACTTTGGTTAGTCAATAAAGTGCAAATCTACCCTGCCTTCTACTTTTCAAAAAGACTACAGTAGGTGTACTACTTCCGGAAAACTTAGGATATCACTTTACTAGAATTTCTGGTGTACAAAGGCAGGCTGAAACTGAGACATATTGATTCATGTTAACTGAGACAGATTGGCAGACAAATTAGATCATGTCCCCTGTTTTTTAAAGATCATTAGAGTTGGACTGTAAAACAAAACAAACCAAAACAAAACAAACAAAAACAAAGACTGCCCAGTGATCACTGTCAATGTTTCCTACTTAGTTATGAGTATCAGATACACCTGAATACAAAGCAAATTAATTGTGTACACCACTGCATTGGTACAAAACACTTTAAAAATGCATGCTTCTGTTCATTAATATTAAGAGCCTGTTTGTCACTATTAATGGTACCATGGAAGTTTTATCACATAACTTTGGGTTATTCATTTTTATTTTCAGGGTTAAACCATGAATTGATATATAATTATTGCTTGTGGGATATTTAATTCTACTCTTCATACTGTCTTTTAATCACCCTCTAATAATGAGTTTTGTATGTAGAACTTTGTCAAAAGTCTTTTGAAAGTCTAAATAGATGTTCTTGACCACTTCTTTGTTATTCAGTACCGATGCATTTAAAGAATTCTGAGAGATTAGTGAAGCATGACTTGCTATTGCAGAAATCATTTTGGAAAATCGTCAGATCAAGAACTTTTAATCTTTTGTTATTCTTTAAAAAAATATTATTTCAGTTAATATACCAGGAACAGATGTACAGACAGGTTGGGCTAAATCAGCAAAACAGCTGAGGCCAAATCTAGGGACAACTTTATATTTGGATTGCTGCATCAGCAGAGCTTATTCTAGCATTTTAATCTAGTCCTGCCCAGAACCCACTGTGAACATTAATTTTGCCAGGGCAGAATCTATGGAAAGAGTCTACTCAACAGATAAAGTCAGAATTCCAGAGAATGTATTTGCTAAAATGCAATGATAAAATCTTCCCCCCAGATCCCAGAGAGTTGCCTAAGTGTCTCCGCCTACAGTTGGCTAGCAGAGTACTTTTCTACAGGTTTTACATGAGGCTAGTGTAGAATATTCCCGGTTTCACTCTGGTTGTCTCTTTCCCTGTATATTCCCTGAATTTGACCTCTGGTAAATTAAGTTAGATCTTAATGAAATGTTGAATACTTTTAGACCTCATTTCAGCAAAAAAAATACCCTTATGCTTAAATTTAAACACAAATTCTTCATTGGGACTGACATTCAGTGGAATTTACATTTAATATAATTCTTAAAGTGAAGCACATGTTGAAATGTTTTGATGGACCAGCGCCCTAGGCTGTAGCTTGAATATAAGAAGTTACATGTGTGAATACTTTTTGCAGGATTGGTACTTTTATTTGTTCTCTTCACTATCAAAAGAATGTGCCCCCTGCCCACCAATGTAACCCCCCATGCCTTTTTGGCACTAGAAGAAATGGATAAGTTATCCCAGAAGCATGCTGTTTTCTTAGAACAAACATGGCTGCCCTTGACTTCACAAGTTTTAAGGATCAGATAAAATAAACTATTCAGTAGCATGCAAGATGTGTACTTATATCTCTAAGTTAGTGGTTCTCAACCTTTTTAGACTTGAAGCACCACTGGATAAACTTGAGGTACCCCTAAGAAAATGCTGGCTCTTAACTTTCCCCTGTTTTTTGACTATATAGATAAAAATAGATATATAGATACAAAAATTCTGTTGCAAAGAACGCAGCTATGGATTTCTATTTGAAATCTCTGGGCACCTATACACATGCCGGATATCTGCTCCAACATTTACTAATTAGCACGTGTCAGAGCAGACTTGATAAATTAAATCTAACAGACTACATGTCACATGTATTCACTGTTCCCATGCTTCAAGATGAGAGCAGGAGCTTTAACTGAAGCGTGTCAAATGAACTTTAGTTAAAACACCCCTGCTGCCATTTTGAAGTGCAGGACCCTGAATACATGTGACACTGAGGTTGTTTTAATTACAGCAGCTCTTGGATCCACTCTAATTAAAATGCCCTCCACTTCACCCCAGAGCACATGTAAAGACATGTTCTGGGGTTATCTTGTGAACTGGGTTTGCACACCTAACAGAGTTGTGGTGTGGTATTAAAACCAAGTATTCAGTATACTCATCCAAACTTGACATTTGTTAATTTTAGATTTGCTTAGCTGTTGACCTTGCCCATCTATGTATGTTTTACTTTAATGGTATGTTTATATAAAATATAAACATAAATGCCGAAGCTTCCTCAAACAATGGGAACAAACAAAAAACCTCCCAATCCAGCTGTAATCCCCTGCAGTTCCACCTCCTTTGCTTCCTGTTATGCTTGCAAGTTTATGATCCCTTCTAGCACTTTACCTTTCACCTGCTAAAACTTCATGTTGTTTGTAGATTCTTGTGCAGAACCTTCTGGAAGGTTTCACATAGCCCTGCCCACTACTTCCTCAAAACCTGAACAAAAAATTTAGCCTTTTGCTGATCCCAAGAGTGCTCTGGTTTGAGCTAGTTTGGAGTGGATAGAACAGAAATGTGGATACAAATGACGCTTGCTACTTTTCAAATACATGTGGGTTAAACTTTAAAAAGACAAGAACTCCTTATTTAATCTATCTTGATTTACTTAAGAGAGGACAATACATATGAGATGTCCTCACTGTAGCGTACACCTTGCTAAAAGACTTATTACAACTACAGCTCCTTCTTTTGCCCCAGCAGACACATCAGCTCAAAGGACAGAGTGGAGTGGGGGAGGTAGACTATTACTCCCCTGCTTCCTAGACTGGCCCACAGAGTTGGCACCAACTTATGTGAATCAAGGGACTATTAGGGGGAGAAAATTAGAACATAAGAACCGGCATGCTGGGTGAAACCAATGGTCTATTTAGTCTCTGACAGCAGCAGAAGCATTGGCAACATGTAGAGGGTGCACGCAGGTGCACGTGCATGCCCTGAGATTGGCAGCGCACCCCCTGAGATTGACCGCCGCTGCCAGCAGCACCTGCAGGCAGTCGCCACTCGCCACCCCTCCCTCTCACCACCATCACCACTGTGACTGCCTGCGGGAGCTCCCCACTCACCACTGCCATGCCCCCACTGCTGCCACACCCTGTGGGCAGTCGTCATGCCCCCCCAGCCTCAGGAGGCACATAACATTTATGAGAAAAAATGTATGCTATAGGGGGAGGGCACTGAACCAGATATTTCTAGAGTGATCTACCCCCTATTCAATACTTGCCTTGGAATCCACCATTATTGACAGTTGGGACACAAGGAAACTTTCCACGCTGTCCACAATGCAGACCTGTGAGTCAGCAACACAGTCTAACACAGAATTTGAGATTGAAATTCATTTTATACAAAAGCCATGAAGTGGGTCAGAGACTGGAGGTCTTGGGGGTAAAGTTTTGTATTTCCCAGTTGCTGAATAAGTAGAAACTCTAGTTAGGGTTTATCCAGGACTCCACCTGCAATATAATAGTTTCAAGCATGAGAAATATTTTAATTACCTTTTTGAAAGTCAGGTATGGCTTGTTACCAGATTTGCCCATTCCTTTGCGGTGTGCTCATTTATTAGTTACATTTCTGAGGTCTCTGCAATTCAATCAATGTACTGCTTGTGTCACTTGTGTTTCTATACGGAGCTCTATTTCTCCTTTCTGCAAGTCCTCATCCCTGCTGGAGCTACTTTGCAGAGATAAGTTTCAACGGGGCCAGGTTCCTCCAGGTATGGAGTCAGTTGAACACACACACACACATGCACGCACGCGCACACACGCACACACACACACGCACACGCACACGCACACACACACACACACACAGATTAACAGAGCATGTCCAAGCAGGCAGGGTTACTCAGCATTTCCAGGCTGATAGCCTCATGTGCCACAGACTCAGCACAGAAACAGGGCACATCTGAGTCAGCTAGGTCAATCATCATTTACAGGCTGACACCCTCATATGCCACAGCTCAGCACTTCCCAATCTCTTGTCCCAATTGTCCTGATAGTAACTCCCTTGATGAGCAGACCCCACATGATTTTTGGGCTTTACAGGGATCTTTGACTTAGGTAAAAGAAGTCTTTCTGCAGAACAATTGGGGGAGGGGTGGCGGGGGGTCGAGGAGAAGAAAGTAAATGAAGTTCAAAGAGAGAGTATGGCAAGCAGCTTGACCATAAATTTTATTTTATTACCAGGTATATGAAACTTATGATGATAGTAGTAATAGTAGCCAGACAAGGAAAAACAAACAAAACAGTTTCAGTATTACACAATTTCCATTGGGTATTTTGGGAAATCTAGCTCAAGTCTGATCAACAAAAGTCAGGTCGCTAAAGTAATGCCTGGAGTAAGAGAGAAGGAGAGGGAGAAAGAGAGAGAGAGAGATTAAATCAAGTCTGAGGCTTAGAAAATGGGCTTAAACAGAGACAGAGAGAGTTAGGGTCTCACCACCCCAAAACAAAAGACTGCCCAGTCTTGTGAAGCTTGAACCCATAGAGGTTCCAGGTATTTGTTGGGGCTTGCAGACAGGCTATTCAGTTTCAGGTCTAGAGTGCTTGAGACAGGCAGAGCCCCTAGCACAATCAGTGGAGGTATTCCAGGCAGAAAAGGAAAAGGGGAAATCCCAGTGGAACTGGTGCAATGTTTGGATCCAAGCCCTGGAACAGAAACTTGAGCTTGGGTAGTGGTTTTTGTAGGGAAACAACAATGGTTCAAGGGAGAACACTAGGTTTGTTTATGGGTAAATGATGGCTCAAGGGAGTATACCAGAGTTGTTTTGGTATGCTGGATAATAGGAGCTGCCCATTCCTGGCTATGGGTGGCTGTTACTCTGAGGGAGCTCACAATGCAAACAGGTAGATTCAGTGTTTTGGGTACCAATAAAGGAGTCATTACTAGAATTTGTCTGATAAATGCTGAGCTAGGTATGTGCACATGTGGGTTAATTAGCATTTAGAGCAGAGATTTCCCCATCACGCAGTGCTTCCCTGCTTCACTGGTCCCAGAGTTCAGTGCAGTCCTTGCCTTGGAATTTCTGTTCTCTACTCTGAATGCTAATGGAGGTGTTTCCCTGTCCCATTTTCAAAGTAAATGAGACTCGGGGAGTTGCCTTACTCCTATCACCCTTGTCTGGAGGGGTTTAGGAGTGTCTTTGCACTGCATCTTTATTACCTTTTGTAAGTCCTTTCTCTGATCAGTTCTGGTGCAGGCGGGGGTGGAAGGGGATGCTGGGGGGGGTAGGAGGGAAGTCCTTTCTGAGTCAGACAGGCTGGGTACTGTGCCAGGGTTCCCCAAGAACACATTGTATGGGAGGTAACAGGCTGAAAGTCACTTTGGGTAAGTTCATGCAAACAAGTTACTGAAGATAACAAGTAAGGTAGCGTGCAAACTTATAGCACTCCCATTATTTTGTGATAAATGCCTATCTCCATACTCTTAGCCAACAGCAAGTGCAAGGAAATTTACCCCCCTTTCATCAAGGAGTAAGCAGCCTCACTTTTACCTGTGGAAAGAGCTGACACACAAGCAGGTACTTCAGAGTAGTCAATATGCTGTAAAATCACACCCTAGCGTAACTCCTGGTAAATTGTTTGTATCCCTATCCCCTTTGTGTCTTTATTAGTTACTATTTAGGACCACTCGTGTGATGAAGGTTTTAATGGCAGGAATTTTTATTTCTAGAAAAGTTACAGCTAAGAAAAAAGATGATGGCAGTCTGGAAACAAGGAGGAATGGCAGTGAAAATAATGGATACATTCCCGAGGAGTCATGGCACCCAGAACAAATGCCAAGTGAGTCAAACATGTTGGTGACAATGGAATTGTGTCCCCAAATTTCAAGAAACATGCATTTGGAATCCATGCTACTTAGAGAAAGCCTTAATGCTTTCCTTAATTTACAGGATATTCTAAGGAAACTCAACTTTTGAGACCTTAGAAATACTTTCTAGACCTGGACCTTTGTCCAAAAATCAAACTAAACTTGAAAGTTTAAATTTAAAAAATGCCTTCCATATGCCTTATAATTTCCAAATTCCTGCTAGGATGAGGGGTGGGTACCGGAATCTTATAAGAATAAGGCTGGTTTTGCAAAAGTTTGCTCTCTGACTGAGACATGAGATTTCCAGCCCAGTATTATAGACATTCTGACAGTTCTGCAAAGTTCTGAGATATTGGATATTACTTTTTTTTTACTACAGTTAAACCTTTGAATGTTTTAAGGCTCACAATTCATCACCATTGCCTTGCTAACCATGCAACATCATTATGATCACAGGTGATGCTTCCAAATTCTTAATTAATTTATTGTAACAAATGTAAACATCCAGAACTCTTGGTTCAGAGGTGATACCTTTAATTAGGCCAACTGAAAAATTGCAAAATATATATATTTTTCTGCAAGCTTTTTAAAAAAATTTCTCAGTTGTTCTAATAAAAGATATAATCTCTGAGCCAAGAGTTCTAGATTTTTGCATTTCTTTTTGTCTCAGACCAACATGGTATAATACATCCTTGTAACAAATGTTGCATTGTTCATTTGTGTAATATAATCTTCACAAATAGTCTCTCTGGGAATGATACCACAGGGTAACATTTACCTCATTGTTTTTCAGGCACTGATAGGTATCTCTTTGGCTTGCTGTTTCACAGAATAGAATTGACTTATTTTAGGAACATGCATAATGTTAATGTTCAGTGTTTGGCTGATCACCATTGTAAGCTGTCTTCAGTTGTTCCTATGTAGTTAGAATGAATGTTAGAATACTGCTAGGGAAGGAGATATTCAAAAAAAATTAAACTGGAAATTGATGGTGCTAATAATATTGGTGTTCACTAGTGATGTTCATAAAAGTGGAGCCTGAATAGCAACCACACAGTACTGGCTAGGGGCCTGCTGGATGACAGACTGCTATGTCTGTGAACAGAAGATATAGACTGAGGTAGAAAATGTGGAGAGAGCTCAATTCTCGAAACAGCTCACTGCTTTCTGTAGAAACACACAGATGGATAATTGTCCTTTGCACTCTTTTTCTCCATGTTGCTGTGATTGTATATGTGAAAATGTATTAGTGAGTTATGGATGTTAGTGATGAGTAACTAATAGGTATGAGAGAGGCAAGCATTTTTGTGGGTGATATTTTTTATTGGAGCAGATTGTATATTTTTGAATACAGCACATTCTTCTTTTGCTCTTTACTATATGTCCTATCCTACAGCAATAGAAAATCAGCCAAAGCTTTGCCTGCTGCTTGCATTTATCATCACATTATCATCCTGTATCAAACTTTGAAATCAGGTAAAACTAGTGTAGTGAGCCTATAACTCAACTGTGCCCTTTTTCCTGACAAACAGTAAATGCACTTGTGCAATTGCAGAGGTATCAAACAGCAATTTTTGGTATGTAACTCAATTTTAGAAAGTAATAGGTACAGCTAGGCAAGCAGGCTTCAAGATGGGTTCCTTGCAAACTCATTAAATACAAGTTCTATCTATGATAGTAAGTCTTGTTTATTTGTGTATCAGAATGGTTCACGAAATGTTAGAGAGTAAATAAGAATGAACTTACATGTTCTTCTGTTACAGAGGTTGCCTCTCTTCCCCCAATGGCCTCCAACTTCTATGGCCCAGAAGATTTAGAAGTCAGTTCTACATCACAGGTAATTGGAACCTAATCTGCTGAGATCTTGACATTTTTCACGTAGTTCACTTGTACTATACTCAGATCACAGTTCTTAAAGGATATAGACATTTAAAAGTCAAGGAGGTCTCTATTATGACAGTTGGCATTATATCTTTTAAGTCTCTGAGGACACATCTACACATGCATTTGATCCCAGATCAGTTTATTTGCAAGTAAAGTACTTGAGAGTAAATATTCCCAGGCAGGCATCTCCCCCTCTGCTGCCACCGTGGGGAGCTACAGGCTCTGGCTGCAGTTGCAGCTTCCAGCAGCAGGCAGCCCTCTTGGAAAGGCAGCCCCGCTCTCTGCTCCCTGGCCAGCCACTTTCCTGGCCAGGAGCAGTGTGCACAGTGCAGGGGAAACATGTGGCAGCTGTCTTCTTGTTGCTTCTGCCACCCCGTGGCAAGGAGACCACCATGACACCTTCATGCATGTGAGTGCTGGTGGGGTGGGCAGTGCCCATGATGGCCACATGTTTCAGAATGCCAACCTGCCAGGCCTGGTGCAGAGCAGGTGCTTCGTGTCAGGGCCAGGAGCTGTGCCCAGAACTGCTAGTCTGCCTGGTCCTGCACCTCCACACACTGGTTTCATGTGTCCTTGTGTGCAATGTCCAGCAGCCACCAGCCCTGTGTGTCATCCAACTGGTCCCCCAATGCCATCACCAGCAGGGCCTGGAAGACAGTATAGTCCTGGATCTGCCTCTGGTGCATCTGGTGCATCCGCAGGGCACTGGGTGTGGGCAGCAGGGACACTGATCCCCCTCATCCTGGCCTCCAAGTGTGGCCTTTCCCCTGCATGTAGTTGCAAGACCTGCAGCGTCATGAGAAAGAAGCTGTTTGTGAGAGTGTGCAACATTTCTCAGATAAGACGCTCTGTACTGGAGGTGTGCGCAGCCTCTGGTCTCATATGGGGGGGCCGGGCACGCACAGGTACCCAGAGACTATGGTACATCAGCCAGGCAGCCCAGGTAGCTTCTGGGTGAACTGCTATAGCTTCTAACTTTCCTGAGGTAGGCGGGCTGCTTGGTGGTGGCTGCAGGCAGCCTGCCTCCCCTGTCCCATTCCCAGGCCAGGCCAGGACAGGCTGCTGGCAGCACCTGCTGCAGCTTCCGAATTTGTTCTCCCACTCTCTCTGCACACACAGGCCAGTCACTTTTCTGTGCTGCCACCAAGCCAATGGTACCAGGTCTCGGAGCGGGGGGAGGGGGGGGGGGGGGGGGAGGGGGGGCACATGGGGCTCCTGGATGACTGGGATGATGAACTGTCTGCATCCCTGCCCTCCCTACATGGGGTCTCTCTGGAGAGGCACCTTGGGGCCAGTGCCCGCCTCCCCCCCGCACAGGTGCTGCACCCTGAATGTGTCCCTGCTGCGCATGTTATGGGTGGTGCATGCAGAACTGTTTGCATGGACTGAGGCTGCACAGAGTGTAGCACCACTATACCCTGCTGCTTCTGATTGTCACGGTGTCTGTGTACCTGGCATAGGACCCTGAGCTTCAATAGTATGGAGGGAAAGCCTGGGCTGGCCTGCAACATCTTCCACCACCTGGAGGGCTAACCATGGATGCGCTACGTGTCCCTGTCCCTGACAGCCAAGGAGGACATCACCACTAGCATTATTGCATTTCTCAGTGTGTGAGAGGCCCGTGCTCACCTAGCTGCAGGGGCATGGGCTGCTCAATAAAGTTTTGCACTGTATCCCACCTCCCTGCATGCTCTTGGGGGAAATTCATAGATTCATAGATTCATAGATGCTAGGGTCGGAAGGGACCTCAATAGATCATCGAGTCCGACCCCCTGCATAAGCAGGAAAGAGTGCCGGGCCTACATTACCCCAGCTAGATACACATCCAACCTTCTCTTGAATACCCCCAGGGTAGGGGAGAGCACCACCTCCCTTGGGAGCCCGTTCCAGACCTTGGCCACTCGAACTGTGAAGAAGTTCCTCCTAATATCTAATCTAAATCTGCTCTCCTCCAGCTTGTGGCCATTATTTCTTGTAACCCCCAGGGGCGCCTTGGTGAATAAATACTCACCAATTCCCTTCTGTGCCCCCCTGACGAACTTATAGGCAGCCACCAGGTCGCCTCTCAACCTTCTCTTGCGGAGGCTGAAAAGGTCCAGTTCCTCTAATCTCTCCTCATAGGGCTTGGCCTGCAGGCCCTTAACCATACGAGTGGCCCTTCTCTGGACCCTCTCCAGGTTATCCGCATCTTTCTTGAAGTGCGGCGCCCAGAACTGCACGCAGTACTCCAGCTGCGGTCTGACCAGCGCCCGATAGAGGGGAAGCATCACCTCCTTGGACCTATTTGTCATGCATCTGCTGATGCACGATAAAGTGCCATTGGCTTTTCTGATCTAGGGCCCGGGTGGGAATGGGAAGCAGGGGCTGAGGGGAGGGCCCTCCCCTTTGTTTGAGGCTTACCACAAGGTTGGGGCCGGCATAGGTGGCAGCTCCACTTGGTCCTGTCTGGCAGTGTCAGCGTGCAGCTCTGGGTGGTGTCCTCGGACACAGGATGCAGCATGTGGGTTCCTGGGGACCCCACCTGGGGAAGAGTTGGCATTGCTGGTGGCTGGTGGAGACATGGCTGGCCATGCCTTATGGCTGGAGCTGAGGCTATGGAGCTGCCATAGGAGGTGCTGTCCTGGGCTCCCTGAGCGGCTTATGGTGGGTGCAGCCAGGGAGTTTGGCAGAATGGGCTACTGGAGGCCTGAGGGGCCTTCCCCCAGTGACATGTCACTGCAGTGCCAGGCCAAGGGTTGGGGCTCGGGCAGGCTGTCTGTGTTGCTGTAGAGAGCACAGTTGTGGCCCGGGTCCTGGGGATATGAGTATCAATGTCAGTTGCCTCATAAAGAGTACGAATTTGCACACACTCCCACGTTTATGGGACCCACTGTGTGCACAAGACCTTGACCTTTATGCAGCAACTGACAGTGATACTGGTTGTACCCACACTCCTGCATCTGGCATAACAGCCTGTCATAGACATGTGTGTTTGAACACCTGCCTCACAGAAACTGGCACTGCACCTTCACCTCACCTCACAGCACCATGAGATCACCAGTCTCCTCCCTGGACCAGTTGGATCCCGGGGTGGAGGACATGGGTATGGGTGAAGACAATGCCAACTGGGGGTGCTGCATTGGTTCTCTGGGCCTCCATGCAGATGTCCCTATGCTGCTAGGCCTGGGCAGCTGCCTGCAGTGCCCAGTGGAGGGGCATGATATGGGACTGGTAGCTGCACAGCAAGGCAATGCTCCACAGCACCAGCAGTCTCTGGGCAGTCTACTGGCCCTAGAGCTGGCCCCAGTGGCTAGGAGTGCCTGCAGCACCCTGAAGGCCTGGACAGCAGAGGCCTGGAAGCTGCTCAGCCCTGCAATGTCACATAGCGGTGCTGGGGTGCAGGCAGGCTGGCACAACTGGCCTACAGCCTGTCCAGGGGGACACAGGGTCCTGGAGTGGCTTCAGGATCTGTGGATGTTGACTCAAGTCTCAAAGTGTGTGCAAGCTATTATATACCTGAGGCTGGGGCTGTCATAGAACTGGCCCAGCTCTAGGGCAGGAGAGGTTCCTGCCTCAAGGCCGTGGCCCTGTAGGCCAGGCCCCTAGTGGCAGGGCTGAGCATGAGCATATTTACTCCTGTTTGGCATCTAAGCATGCATTAGTGCACAGTAACTAATTTCAAGTAAAATTGCTACCTTATTTTGCAGGTAGCAAATTTACACACAAGTAGTGTCATCTACTTCATAGTAAGCATGTGCATGTGTAGACTTGTGCACTTGCTGAGCAGCCAGCTATTCTACTGTGCAGTAAAGTGTCTCATGTAGATGTTGCCTGTAGGTCTTCTGATTTGCAAGACAATACACAGGATGCTTGTGTTAGCATCTTAGATGTGCATTCATTTTTGAAAAAGATAATATTTGGTCAATGAAAATGAAAGGGTGAAATTACACTTTCTTCTTTGCCTGGGCAGAAATTGTATAAGCTCCAGGCTCCTTATCCTATTTTCCCTCACTCTCCTTCATACTCCCCTACCCTGAAAAGCATTCAGAGATTAACAGTTTCTTTGGGAAAATGTAATATCTTTTATTAGACCAACTAAATAGTTGGAAAAACTGTTCTTTTCAAGCTTTCAGGCACAAACACCCTTCTTCAGGCATAGGGTTGCCCTTTTGCCTGAAGAAGGGTGTCTGTGCCCAAAAGCTTGCAAAGAACATTTTTTCAACTCTTTAGTTGCCCTAATAAGAGATATCACATCTACCCAAAGAACCTTGTCTGTCTACATCCTTAGATCAGCCTGGCTACAACCAACAACCCTAAATTCAGAAATTGAGAGACCAACCCTTGGTTCTGGTGGAGCAATAGGGACAAAAAATTGCTCTAATAAGGCAGTAGATTATTCCATCAGCACGGCACGTACCTCTGCAGGTATGGAGGTGATACAACTGTAGGCCCTTTGCTTCTCATCTTTTCTAGAATTAAGGGAAGACTAGTTCAGTAGTTGCTGCATGAACATTTCTGTTGTTACTTTTGAAATAACTCTTGGGTTCAGCTTTTCAAGAATTCACTTCTATTATATTCTATAATAAATCATAGAATGTATTATATACAATGTGGGGGTTTTCTCTGCTGTCAGTTTCCCCACATTGGTTATACAGCATTCTGTGCACTAGTTGGGAGGTCTTTCCTGCTCATAAGATGTTGTTCAGTTGCACTCTGTGTGTATTGGGGTGGATCCAACCCATTTTGAACTTGGTGGGAACATATCTATTAATGGTAAGATGCTCTGGATCTCTCTCTTAATTTGTAAAGTGTTTGGAGATGAAGTAAGACATGTAAATGTCAAATAGGTCATGTGATTGGAACCTGCAGAAATATGGCGGCTGATTATTGCCTCTTCTCCCAGGAAAATGTCCTGCTGAACTGGAGTGTTAGTGTGATAGAGGGAAGAGATACTATCAACAGCTTTCAGTCACATAGAAAGGAAGCAGGAGAATATTTTATAGCAGAAAAGCAAGACAGACCTCTGCACCCTGACTATGTGTAGCTGAGATTTCCTCTGTGCCTTCAGAGGTCCAGCATCAATAAAAACTGGAACTTAATTACTTTCACAGTTTTGATCTCAGAATTTAAAGGTTTTCTTTTGATTTCAAGCTGAGAACAATAGGTATCAAAAGACAGCATACGAATGACATTGAATGCATGCAGGAAGAACAAAACTGCCTGAGAAACAATGTCAATCAGTTCCTTAATGACCTATTCTCTAAAGCACTGGATTATATACTATATTGCAGTTCCACAGCTAGTGCAGGGAGCTAAAAAGGTAGCTTCCACACAAGGTGTTTCCATAGGACCATAGAGCAGTAGGGCTGGAAAAGACCTCACAAGGTCATCTAGTCCAGCCCCCTGCTCAATGCAAGATCATCCCTGAGTAAACCATTCCAGCCGTGTCTGTCCAACCTGCTCTTGAAAATTTCCAGGGATGGAAATTCCAGAATTTCTTTAGGTAGCCTGTTCCAGTACTTGGCCACTCATACTTAGAAAGCTCCTCCTAATTTCTAACCTAGATTTTCTATGCTATATCTTGAGTCCATTGCTTCTAATCCTGTTCCTTATGGCCACAGAGAAAAATCCATTTCCATCATCTCTATAATCACCCTTCAGGTATTTAAAATTGTAATCAAATCCCCCAACCCCAATCTTCTCTTTGACAGACTAAATGGGCATTAGTACACATGCTTGCACTGAGAAAATGGTGGTGGTGCACACTTTTGTGTTCAAAAGTGCACCACCACCATTTTTGTGTACTGATGCACATTTCTACGCTTATACAACTGCACGTGATGCAGCACAGTGCATGCCAGCTCGTGTGTGGAGGAGATTCGATTACCTGTGGGATGCATTGAGGGACAAAAATGCATGTGTATAAGTGCCCAGTAACTTTAATTTTTCAGTCTGTCCTCATAAGCCATGCTTCCCAGGCTTCTAATCCTTTTTATTGCTTGGCTGATCCCTTTCCAACTGATCTACATCCTTTCTGAAGCGAGGGGCGCAAAACTGGACATAGTACTCTAGAGGAGGAATCACCTAGAGTACCTAGCCGGTCATTCCCCAATCTGTATTTGTGCATGCAATTATTCTGTCCTAAGGGAAGGGAAGTACTTGTCCACGTTGACTTTCATCTGGTTATTTGAAGACCATTTTTCTAGTCTATCCAGGTCATTCTGGATCCTAGTCTTACTCTCAAGTGTCTACAAGTCCATACAACTTAGTGTTACCCTCAAGTCCATGATGTCCATGGTTACTAACCCAAGACAATTTCTTTTAGTGAAAACCTGGAGACTTTTTACTAATAATCAAACATTTTTATTGACTTCTTTAATGTTTTATAAAATGTAAATGTAACCCTGGACAAGGGCTGGGTTCAAATTTAAGTTTTAACACCAACCATGGTAAAAAAATGTGGTTTTCAGTAAGATGCTTTCAGATTATCAGTAAAAAAATAATTTGTGGGTTGGCAACCCTGCTTGACTGTAGCAATGGTTTTGTACGATGCAGATCCTACCCCAGGGGTCTCCCACTCACCCCCATACCCTGCTCTCCCCAGTTGTGCCCTGCACAATACTGCTGTCTTAGGCCATCCCCTAGTCTTACTCTGACCCACCCATCCTGGCACAGTCTCCCAAAGAAGGACTACTGCCTGCTTACTTATGACCCAGCAGTGTTATAGGCAACAGCACAACATCAGGGAGATAGGGGCTTAGTTTTTTGGGGTGTGCTATGGTGATAATCTGCATAAATATCCTAAGCAATACTGAGGTGAAGCATCTGAGAAGGGATACTGCTAAGCTTATCTTCAAGAAATGACCTTGCAATACTAGTGAAACATATCAAGCTGATGTTGCTATATGCTGCTGCCATTCTCAAGAGGCATAAACATCTGTGATCTATGAAGCTGCTGAACTTGGGAATTCTGATTTCCTTGTAACAGCAGTAATTCCACAGATTTGCATTTTCCCAAAGGATTTCTTGATAATCTATTGGACAGCATTTTTTTTAGATTTAATTGTTACAGATATTGTTATTTTTCACTGGGAGTGTTATAGTGGTCCTTGAAGTTACTGGTTTTGGCATCTATCCTAAGGTAGATAGAGACTAGGGCTGTGTGAAATAGCACCATTTCATTTTGATTTCTGTTTTGTTGTTTCAAAGAGACAGTGTTTCATTTTGTCATTTCATTTCATTTCAGTTCATTTTGCAGCACTGTTCCGTTTTGTTTAGCTGAAACTGTTTTGCTGTTTCAATGCATTTGCATTGAATGTTTCTCCTGTAGGCTATAATGGGGAATCATGAAAATACCTAAAAAGTTGTCATTTTTTGCCTGATTCAGATGAAAACTGCAGGTAGCCACTTCTGAGGGCATGAAGCCTGCCACATTTCAAAGAGATAGTGCAGAGGTTTCTGGGAAATGGCACCTCAAGCTGTTCAAAGCAAAACTCCTGATAACTGCTGGCTGCGGCAGCCTCCTTTCATCCCACATACAGATCTGGGGGCCCATACCTCCAGGAGAGCTTCAAGGCTGTGCTAGACTCCTCCTATGGGTTCAGGCCCCCATATCTGCATGTGGGATGAGAGGAGGCTGCTGCTGCCACCTGGGACCAGTGCTGGGCACAGCCTGCACCCAGCACCGGGGAAGATTGCTGCTGCCACCAGTCCCAGGTGGCAGCGGCAGACTCCTCTCATCTGGCATGGAGATCCAGGATCCCACACACCCAGGAACAATCTGGCACAGTCCCTAAGCCCTCCCGGGGGTGCGGGCTCCTGGATCTACATGCCAGATGACAGGAAGCTGTCCCTGTTGCCTGGGACTGGTGTGCCAGGAAGCCAGCTTTGAAACTCAAAACGTTTTGAAACTTTCAAAATGTTTTGAGTGCCCTCATTTTGTTTTGAAGCTGTTTTGAAGCCTTTGTTTCATTTCAGTTTTGCTGTTTGAGCTTTAAACATGTTGAAACAGCTTCAAAATGAAACACCTGGCAAAATTTCACACAGCCCTGATACAGACAATACATATATAACACACAGGTGATAACAGAACATTTTACTTATTTCATATGGCTGATTCATGAAAAAGCAAAGTTCAGAATTTATTCTTTCATTTGTTACCTTTCCTGCTGCTTAGCGGCCTCCATGCTTAAGCATTGTTTTGAGCACTCACAACTGATTACACAACAAAGATATCAGTCTTAAATTATAGTATACATCTATAGAATAGCTTTACTCTACTGGCAGCAGTCTTAGGACAGTGTTAGTGATGCTGTATTTAGTTGCTCAACTCACTACTGAAATCCTCACTGCGCACGTTTACATGTGCCTCTTTTAAGCAGGCTTAGCCTGAAATCGCCATTTTAAAAGCACATCAAAGGTGTGTGTCTATATGTGCGTGCCCTTAATGTGCCTTTAAAATGGTGATTTAAGGCTATATGAGCCTAAATTTCATACTTGCTTTATGCAGATATCAAATTTCAGCATGAATAGCTAAGTTGCATTAGCACATGTATAGATGTGCTAACACACATTGATGTGATGCACATCAATGGACACACACTGCGTTAATGCGCATTAGCACATCTGCATATGTGCTAATGTGACTTAGCTATTTTCATCTAAATTTAATGTGTCTTAGTGCACATTAGTGCATCCACAAGTAGACAAATTCCTAAATTGCCTCAATGTACCTTAAGCAAAGGCGTATTAAGTGTAGGCATGCATAAATACACGTGTAAATACATCCATTGAAAATGAAGAGATGCTTCATTGAACTATTTTGTGATGCTCCTTGTATTAAATCATTGAAGAATGGGCTCTGCCCTTTCTATATGCTATGAAATTTAGAAATAGCTCAGGATGACTGTCTAAAAATATCAATATCTCCCCCAACACCTCCATCACCACTGTCACACATACAGCTGGTAGATATATTTGACATGGACTATGGGATAAAGAATCACTAATACAAAACTATAAGGTGTATACAAAAGCAGAAGATACAGATGTCATGATATCACTAGTTCCTTAATTGTTGTACTACTCTAGTGAACAACAATTTCAGGATGGAGCTTGATAAATGTACAAATGGGATTATATGATGCACTGCCTGTAGTAACAGGGAACTGGACTTGGCAACTCAGGATATCTCTTCAGTCCTATATCCTATGCTCCTAAAGGATGTAATTTATTTGCCATCTCCCATCTCCTCAGCATTATTATCAATGGACGCCTATCTGGCCAAGCTAAGCTCTCACATTTGTGGCATAAGAAGTCAGCATGCTTAGACATCTTTTCAGTGTATTTGAGGCCAGGTGGCTACAATGTAAGCCATTGTCTGCACCTAGCCACAGCTGCAGCTTATATTGAAATCTCTGTCCATGGCTGCTAGAAATGCATAAGATTTGACCAACATGGAAACAATTCAGAAGGGTCTAGAGGGTTTGTACTAGATCAAAACCCACTTGCTAAATGGTAGGGTATTTAGTGGTTAGTGAACTGGCTTGCCCAAGGGTGAGCAAGTGGGAGACAAACCAGGGTCAGAAGCCAGGAAATGCAAGATACCAAGGAGGAAATGGGACAGGAACAGAGCAGGGGCTAGGAACAAGCACAGGAGCCGAGGCAAGAAACAAGGAAAGAAAGGAGAACCAGGATGAGGCAGCAGTCACGACAGGAGCTGGGAGAAAGGGTTTATAAACAAACAATCCAACCAAATGGTGTTTTACAGAGTTTCCCTAGTATACTGGTTTGCCCAGTCATGTCAGAGGTCATATCGATGCACTAATAGTTGTATTTTTCTGATAGACATTTTCAACATGGTTTGTCAACGCAAGAACGTTATCACAGGTTTTGCAAAACAGGTTTGCTCTATGATTAGAAGGCTGGCCCCTGTTAATGTTTCCCTTGGAGGAGCATTCCAATACCTTGTAGCAAATATTGTTCAACAGTATAGTACAATGGTGAATTGGATGATGCTGATTTTTAAGGCAGTTTTGGCAAGGCAACAATCTTTTATTGGTGCTGCAGTATAGGGTGTCTTCCTTCACAAAAGTTGCTTGTATAGAAATGGGCAAACCAGGTACAGGGAGCAAGATCCTTCAGGCACTCAAGGTGGAACATTGCCATGCACCGGGCTGGTATCTGCTTTCAGATTCTTCAGCACTTCATTAAGTTCCTTCACCAAGCTTCAGGACAGTTCCAGCTAGATTCTTTTAGAAGGAATAGTCACCTTTTGTTGACTATCTGTTGTTTTGTGCCTTTTCAAAGGGATTATTTTGAACTCTATATGAGTTGGAACCTGGTTGGGCATGTCTTTGAATGACTGTTTCTGGCTTGATTTTGAGAAGTGAAAATCTGATGTTATATTTTCCAAACAGATGCGTCGAACAATGTTTAGTGACTCTATCAGGTCTGTCATGTCTGAATTAACAGAATCTATGTACTGATGGAGGTGCCATGCATTCTGTATGTTAGGCAGAAGCTCTGTGGGATGGATGCATGTGCTTCTTTAGATAACACATTGCAGAACTGACTGTAAACTTCTTCAGTAGCATTATAATGAGAAAAGGTGGTCACATTTTGTCCTAGAGTGTTGGAGTAAGAGTTCCAGTTTACCTTATGAAAATTCCATCTAGACTTTGAGGCTCTTTAATTAAGCAAAGTAGAGGCCAGTATGGATCAATGAGAGTTGGCATTGACTACAGGGATAATGCACAAAACTAGCTCAGGTTAGTCTTCAGCTGAGGGGACCCAACAAAGGTCAGGAGAGATAGCATACAACCATATATTTGACCAAAATCTACCACATAGTTTGCAATCAACATTATCTGATAAGTTTTGGAAATCTGAAAGCTGTGTAAGGTCTTACAATGTAAATTTGAAGTATTTCTGTTGAACTAGTTGTCAGTCTAGTCTGCATTCAACCAGAAAAAGTGCTGTACTAGATATCTCTTTTACAGGTATCAATAATTATTCTGAAGGTGAAAATCTTTTGTGATTGTATTTTATAGTATGTTGCGAGAATGCTTAGCAGTCTGAAAAATGCCTTGGTCCTCCACAATAGAATATGGTTTCATATCACTTATAAGTAGTCTATCAAGAACTATTTTATCTTTACAACCTCCAGAATGACTATTTCTGCCTCTTCCAGACTTTATTGGGACAAACTAGATTCTTGATTAGAAAACATTAGCTTTCCTTGTTAGCTGCTTGGCTTTTCAGTACACCTTGGTTTGCTAAGAAATTTTAGTATTGCCTAAAAAAGTATTTCTAGAAAATATGGCTTTGTGATTTCTGGGATCAGTCTATAGGACTATTTTCAAATATAGTAAAAGATTCTCCAGCCAGACTACTTTTTTATACCTGTATCTTTCCTGAACAAATGAAAAAGGGTTGCCAATATATTCCATGCTAAACATGATAAATGCTCTGGTGCTCTTTTATGAAATTAAATCTTTCTTCAGCAAGGGAAAACCAGATAGCAGGACATGCAATTGTGTGCTGTTGCTTGTTGTCTGTTGATTACTATTCTGTTAAATAGCTTGTTCATTAACCACTTGGGTTTCTGTCAGAGTATTCCCTAGGTACAAGCACATACATTTCTTGCTTGGCTTTCTCTCTGGGTTCAGGAGACATCGCCAATGGCCCTTCTTCCTCTGCATTCTGCTCTTCTGGACTTGTTTAGTGAAATGGAAAAAATGGGAGGGAGAGAAGTTAAATGAAGAATTGTTTGCACATCATGGAGGACATGGAGGTGAAAACCTCAGTATCTGGCTCCCTCTCCCTGTACTACAAAGGAAGATGAATGAATCTTTCAGCTCCATGAAGGAGAGTGAAGAACCTAATTCCCAGCTCTTCTGCTCAGGAAGAGAGGGAAGAGAATATGAAGACCCTTATTCCATTCATTGAAGGAAAGCAGATAGTGAAGACTAAGTACTTGTCAGCCCTTCCCTGTCTGATGGAAGAACATATTAAGATTTCTGTGTCTTGCTGCCTTGTCATCTTGGGGGATCATCAGGAACAACAGCAACAGCAAGAGTGGCAATCTTTAGGTACCAAAATATAGGCAGGGTGCAGAGCCAGGGCTTAAAGTACAGGGGGCACTTCTACACATGCTATTAATGCAGCTGAATAAACTCCAGCAGTTTGTGCCAGAGTCAGCTGCTTCTCAGGTGCAGAATCTTCATCGGGGCCCAGCCCCTGCAGTCTAGCACCCTTGTGCCTCAGCCAGCCCTTGTCACAGTCTATACATGCATTTGAGTGCATGTAAGTACCCCACTGTAGGATAGTATTTGTCCCAGACAGGTCTATCCTACAGTGGAGTTAATTAGTTTAATGTACCCTAATACAGGCACACATATAAACTGTGATGCTTTACTGTGGAGCTAATTAGTTAACTGCAGTAAAGTGCACATGTAGATGCACCTAGGGAGATTAACTGTAATGTAGGCAATATGGTCATGAAGTATGTCAGCCATCTAAATCCACATATCATAGTTCTGTTAAGAGTGCTCTTTTAGTGTTGTGAATCTGATAATGTTAATTATGCCATACTGACTGGGCTGTAATGAAGGTGATGTGCATAAATCAACAATATCATACATAGTCCTGAAATTTCAGCAGGACTGAGAGGAAGTCATGTGCATTCGAGCACTACAGGATGGCAAGCAGGATTGCCATTTGTCCTCCCCTCTTTGTGGCATCACTGGTTCTGATCTAGCAACAAAAATGTTCAGTAGCTACTGAATGGATCATCCAAGTTGCATTCTGATCATATCCCACTTACTTTTCTCATACAGATATCGACACAAGTATCTAGACAGTCATCTCTGCTCTCCAGGCATTCACCTTCTCTTCTGTATCACACTTCCATTCCACCTGTGCAACACTTTAACCATCATCGGCAGCAACCAAAGAACCAGCTCCTCAAGAACAATCAATTCAGGGTCTCTCACCCCAAACCCAAGGTGCTTTACCATAGGAGCTTGCAACCCAGAGGCTATCATCCATATGCCAGAGTGCTTTTTTCCCACAAACAGCAACCCCAAAGTCAGCACCCACTCATCAGGGCCCCACATCCCAGAACTGAGCAATCAAGGGGACAGTACCCACAAACCAAGACTCAGCCACCCAGAGGGCAGTGCTCACAACCTAGGTTCCAGCAACTCAGGGGTCAGCACATCAGGAGCCAGCAGCCGCAGCCTAGGATTCAACAAGTTCGAAGTCGACATCCCCAAATAAGGAAACAGAGACCCAGAGTTGAAAATTCTCAAGTACGGATTCAGAAGCCAAAGGACTCTGACCTGTAACTGAAGACTCATTAACCCAGAGAACCCAGTAACTTGCAACCCAACAAACCTGAAGCCATCAGCTGTAATTTAGGACCCATCAACCTTGTTGCTGTCCTGGTGATTCTACCTGTATCTTTCTCCTGCTTCCAGTTTAGGACATGATGCCTTTGTCTCTGCTTTCCCTCCCCTCTTCTAGCTACAAGGATTTTAAATTTTTTTCTTCCCTTCATTATTCCAATCCATATTTGTGGCTTATTTCTCTTCTTGTTTAATAAAATTTCCACTTATAGTTTTTTGAACCAACTGATTTAAATGTGTTTCTATGCAACATATTCCTTAACTCCTGTGGAAATAAGGTTAGGCATCTAGGACTTGATTCTACCACCATTGCTGTTCTTAAATTCAGCATTAAGTTTGGCACCTTGTTTTCCATGCACAATAAGGTGAAATTTAAAATGATTAGGCGGGACTTGCCATGGATGATTTTGTTTGTTAAAAAAATATCCTTTCCCCCTGTATTGCACTCAAGTACATGCCATGTCTTTTTGGACAAGCTGACAACATAGAAAATCACTTAAGTCAGCTGTTCATATATTAACCTCATCAAAGTAGAAATTAATATAAAATGCCTATAGAAGATGAAAACAGGTTCTTTTGCATTTGCACAGATTAATTTATACCATAAAGAGAAAATCTAGCAAATCATTAGGGCTGTGCAAAGCTTCAGTCCCTGATTCAATTTGGAGGAGATTTGGCCTGATTTGGTGGCTGAATCTCTGAATCCAAACTGAATCAGGAGACCCTTTAATTTCTCTGAATTGAATTGGAACCCTCCGAATTGATTCGGAGAGATTTGGAAAGATTTGACGATTTGGACATAGACACAACTTTAAATGTTTTTTCTACATACCTCAAGGTACCAGGAGGCTCGTGAATGCTGAGATACTTGGGTGGATGGAGCGTCCCACAGGAGCATGGGGGGCTCCTCAGCACACTCAGCAGGAGACCTGGAAGTGGACCAGAAGTATTTCCAGTCCACTTCTGGCTCTGCTGGGGAGCACTTGGGGAACACCCCCCACCTGCCCCCCAGCTCAGCAACTGGCACCTCCTGGGTCTGGTGGGGGGCACCCAGGGTCTCCTGATGGGTGATTTCCAAGCCAGGGGGGAGCATGGGGGAGGGTCCACTGCTGAGCATGTGGGTGGCCCACCCACTCTCTTGTGGCATGCTCCATCCAACCCACCATAGCAGCATTCATGAGCCATGCCTGGTACTTCAAGGTATGTAGAAAAATATTTGAAGCTGTGTCTGTGGCTGAATAGCTGATTCTCTGAATCAGCATTGAGTATTCAGAGTCAGATTTGGCTGAATTGAATTGGGGACAGTGATCCAAATCAACGAATCAAATCACTGTCCCCATTTTGGGCTGAATCCAAATCTGAATTGAATACAGCCCATTTCACATACCCCCTACAAATCATCATAGGGAAAATAAATCCTATGGCAAAAAAAAAAAGAAATGTATACAACATTTTATAAGTGATATATATCAAACTAAGTATTGAGCCAAAGAGTAAATTGTCAAAAAGCAAAACAGGAGTCCCGGTGTATTTGTGGAGATGTGCTAGAATGTCTCTCTAAATACATTAGCTAAGAGAAGGTCAAAGGAATACGAGTGTTACAGGATTCTTTTTAATTGCATATTTTGTTACTCTCAGGATGCATCTACACATGCAGTTAAGTGTAACAAAATTTAATATAGATTAAGCTAATGCCCATTAAGTGATTTTTGGCAGGTGTCTACACATGAAGGGATGTGGCACTAAAGTTAGTGCCAAGTCCCTGCAGCCCTGCCATGTGCCCCTAGTGGCTGGGCAGACGCAGCACTAAAGTTAGTGCTGGGTCACGTCTACACGTGCGTTAATGGACTTTAACTAATCGCACCTAAATTTGATACCTGCACTTGCTGAAATTAGCTTAATTTCACCATTTGTAATGTTCATGAAGGGTGCACACATGTAGACGCATACCCGTAATGTGCATTAAATTAGGCTAATGCACATTAATGTGTCTCGTGTAGATGCACCCTCAGTGATGATAATGAAGGGTGATTGTTACTCATGGTCTTAGGGTTAAGTTGTAGGCCAAATATATCTTTGGAATTAAGATATCACCAAGGCATTTTGATTTGGTTGGTCCATCCATCCATTCAGACAGGACTTGACTAAAACCTACTGAAGTCAAAGTCAATGAGATTCTTTACCTTGACTTATGGCCCCAGTATGACAAAGCACTGGGCATCATAACTGACTTAAGTAGGCAGTGAAAACATTCAGGTTTGGATACTCAAGTCTATAGTCTCCATAACTAGTCTCCTTTATGGACCATAAAAGTCTCTATCATAAATAAGATGATCGCTTTGTAAACTTCATGCAGTTTGACTATGGGACAAATTCATCCCTGGTATAAGTCATCTGACTTGGGTAGACCTGTATGAGGCTGGGATCTGGTACAAAATCTTCACTCCCTGTTTTTCAATCTAAAGTAAGTCATGGCTCCGTTAATGTCGATATATCTTTCTTTTTAACTACTATAAATGGCATTCTATAAACTGAAAATATTATTTAGTCATGGTTATCATTTTATACTGGAGAGGAAATAAATGGTGAGTAGCAGCAGCATGTATTACTTTAGATATAACTGCACAGTGACTCCATGGATTGTTTGGGAAAAAAAACCTATCAATGCTGAATTAAAAGGCCGATAAAATAGAATACAAAACAATGCCAGCAAGTAATTTCACACTTAAGGGTATGTGTTGTTATGACTTTCACTGGTCTGCCAATGTTTAGGAAGAAAAGATATAGAGATGACACAAGTATAAGAAAGATTCTTCTATCTTACAGACACAATCACAATATTTTTCAGGTGCTCATTTAAGGAATCATGTAATGATCATGTAATGCTCTTATTTTAGGTAAGATTTTTTGGGTGGAGTACATGTGATGGTTATGAGTGTTGAAAATTGATGGCGTAGACACAACCTGCCATTGACGTGATGTTGCACATGAATTTCTAGAGAGATTTTACAGATAATTTTACGCTGGGCGTACATTGATAGATATAAAATAAATTTCGACTTAAAATGTGGGTAAAGTTCAGTTTGAAAAGCAGACTAGGGCAGTGGCTTTTAACTTTGGGATCTTTAGAAGCTCCAGCTGTTGTTACAATTAGCAAAATGTGTAGAGCGACAGATACATTTGGAAAAAAATCCTACCAGATTTCAGCTGTTAATATTGAATTTTAGCTTGGTAATAATAGACAAGCCTTCCACTTATCACACATTTCCAAACCATCAGTTTGTGAGGAGCTGTCATCTGTCAAATCAATGCAGAAATCAAAACTCTGCTTCATAATGCCAGATGTGTGCACATCATTCATCTCATTGATGTCATCAGAATTAAAAGTGACTACAGTGCACTTGTAATAGCGGAAACTTTTCTGTCACTGATTGAAGATTAGTATCTAAAGCATAGTTAAAGAATTCAACCCTGAAATGAGCTATGGCACACGTTAGCTTTATCCTGAGCTTCAGCCATGGATTTTCTGCTTCCTTTCTATGTCATTGAAGTGTTGAAATAGATGGAAAGATTGATTTGGTGGCTAGTTCCTCAACTAGCCCAACAGACCATGCAAATCTTTTGTTAGTATTAGAGTCTCTTGGAAAGCACTTGCATGACATTGAGGGCAGCTGATAAGTTATGAAACTTTTGACTGACAATATTCAGTGGAAAAAAGAATTCTATGTCAGGACTGCGGAGAGACTGGTGTTTGGCACAATCTCTTTAAAATACATTTTTAATAAATCACTCCTGCTGGATTGTTCTGGTGTAACAAATTCATGGGAACAGTCAGGGATCTACATTTGCTAAACATCAGATTCAAGCAGTCCTGTGTGCATGGAGAATTCTGAGACATTTCTGAATTATGCATTTTTGGTCAGTTTCTAAGGCTTCATGATCATTAAGTAGCATAGCAATAACTTTGTCTTCAACTCCTCTGTATGATTTGTATCAGATAGACCAGTGATTCTCAACCAGAGATTCTTTTACGGGTGCCATAGGGAGCTGAGCACTGTTAGATATGCAAACACCTAACATGATTCACAAGATAAACTCAGAGATTTCAGATAGGAATCCATAGTGTAAAAACTATTTCTGACCCGGCTGGTCTTCCTGAGTTCTTTACAGCAGAAAAAATGCTGTAATATTTTTCCATAGTCAAAATGGAGTGAGATCTAAGAACTGGAGTTTTCCAAGGGATGCCTTAGGTCTAGCAAGGGATGCTTTGAATCTAACAAGGGGTTCCATGAGTCTAAAAATGTGAAGACCCACTCTGGTAGACAGTCTATACTATCTAAAAAGATATGTCTTCAGCAAATATAAAGTTTGTCTTATGATTTATTCAACTGATACCCACATAATTTATTTGATAATTCTGTAAGTTTTTCTGCAGACAGTGATCTCAGACTTTGACAGATGCAATTTGTCTCAGATGCTCTGACATGATGAACAAATCTATCTTAGTAAACCTATAACCGAACAGCCAGGAAACACCAGATAGCCTTTGGCTGTAAACTGAATAACTAATATCAGCTTTTAATCTTGGACAAAAGAAAGCTCTCATGGGGTCTGGAAATGACTGGTAACCCAGGAGGATAAGAAAGAAAGGAAAATGTCTCAGGCTACTGCTAAATAGAAAGACATTAAGTTCAGCATGACCTAACTGAAAGGTCCCTGAAAAGTTTGTTTAAGCGGAGAGAGGTCATCTGGCCACTTCCCATTAATCCCCCTCTTGAAATAAACAGTTAATAAACTTGTTAAATTTAGCAAATAGCACTATGCTTTAGCAACGCGGAAAGTGGAGAAAACACCCAACTCAGACTCATGTTTGAAGCAGAAGGCAGCTGTCTTCTGAAATGCTCCTAAAATAGTTATATCTTTCTGATATTTTTAATGACTCCTAGCACTTAAAATCCAGAACTGTATACTAAAGCAATATTGCTCACATTTGTTGTCTAATATTTCCTTTTACAACCTATTAAATAATATATGTATACCAGATGCATTATTTAAAATATGAAATACAGGCAGAATACCAAGAGATATGGATTCTATATGCTTACACTTCTAAGTTAAACAAACTAAAGGAAAACTATTCAGTAGTTGAGATATATCTTATTTGGGTCTGATTTAAAACATCAGTAAAATGAGTGGAAAAATTTCCATTGAGTTCAATGGCCTTGGGGTCATGTGTGTTTTGAGTAACTCATTTTAAGTTTGATAGGGGACTGGGTTAGATCATCTAGCATTAGAAGGAGCCCAAGGACAACCTTTGTGTCCTAGCACTTCCAAGCTACAGTGTACACTCCTTATCTTGGCCAGAAGATCTAGCCTATTGGCTTTAAATCCCAGTTGTGAAATTATGTTGGTAAAGACACACAATTATACTTTTGCAGATCATTTTCTGTCTTTTTAAACTCCTTAATACTTGTGCTGCTTGCCTACTTAGCTTTTTTAAGGTTTAAGTATTTGAAGAATTTCTTTTTGGTTGTGTTAAGTGAGGACTTTGAGACTTACATTCTACTTTGTCTTTTCCCTTTCGTATGGTATTTTGCATAAACTCATCTGTAATTAAGGGTGGAAACAACAAATTTAATTTTAATATACAGGGTACATTTTCAGAAGTACTTTCCATGAGCCTAACTCTGGTTTTTCCATGGCCTTCAGTGGGAGCTGAGCACTTTTGAAAATCTTATCATACATGAACACCACATAGTTACACAGCCTGTCTCTGGATATCACTTCCCTTTGAAGTGTTTATTATTAATTTTAGTATTAAGAAACAAATGCCATATGTCCCACTTTTATTTCTGCTTGTCAATTATTTTCAATAAGAAAGATCAGAAAACAACTGTCTGACATAGTCTTTAGTGGAAAAGCATGTATATTACAAAGTTTACTGAAGGAAGTACACATCAGTGTGCCTGGTATGAAACTGATTGAAGTCCTTGCTTCCTTCCTTCCTTCTGCTTTGGACACTTTGGACCAGGCTCACTTGGAGCTGCATGGGGCAATCCTGAGCATAAGGTCTCATATCTCTTTTCTTTTCTGACTCCCACCTGTCTAAAGGTCTCTCACTTCTGTTTTCTTTTGATTCTTTCTTGCATTTTTGCCATGTTTTTTCTTCTTTTTCTCTGGTCTCTATCCCCTCCCCCTTTACTTCTGGTTTCTTTGTCTGCAAGTTGCTACTTTACAGCTTCTTCTTACTGTTTTTTTTTCTTTCTTTCTTTTCTTCTTGTTTGTTGTGGGGAGTTATCTTTTTCTATATCTTACCTTTTGAGGGGTGCTCTCAATCCCCGCCTTTTCTTTTTTGACTCCCTATGTTGGGGTCAAGGTCTTCATAGGTGCCCTACTTGGTCTCCTGGAACAGCGTAACATATGTTACACAGGTCGTGTTAACACAGTCCCAGGGATTTACCTGAGCACTTCCCCCCGGTCAACAGGGTGTGTGCGGAGGCCCTGGACATTGCGGGTGTACACTATCTTGTCATGCCCCTAGACACCCAGGCAGTGAGGGTGGTGATTTCTAACATGTCCCCACATGTGACTGACCAGGAGCTGGCCAAGGAACTTGAGCTCTATGGGGTTCCTATGAGTCTCTTTTGCCGACTGATGATTGGAAGCAATGACCCAAAGCTGAAACATGTCCTGTCTTTTTGAAGGCAGGTTTTCATGCTCCTCAGGGAGGGCCCACAGTCTCTGCCTTGCTCCTTGAACCTCATGTTTGATGGGCGGAGGTTTGTGATTTATTTTTCTTTGGGGGAGACCATGTTTTTTATAGTGTGGTAGCTCTTTCCACCTAGCAGCTCAGTTCCTGCAAGGGAAAGTGGCCAGAACATTGGCAACTGCAGTGGTGCCAACAGATGGCACATCCACTTCTGGGACACAGGCCCTGCCCAGTGAGGCCGGGAGCTCTTCCCGACCTCCTTTCACCCCTGTTCCATTTGAGGGGGCTGGGGTCTTTGGCGTAACAGCACCATCCAGCAGAGGGGCTGGGGCTACTCTCCAGACCTCTCCCCCACACATTTCACTTATGGTGTCCAACCTCCCGCCCCCAGTGCGGAGGCCCCACCAGGTGGAGGGGCTGATGCCTCCACTTCCCTCTTGCCTTCTCTTACTACCCTGACCGAGGCAGCTGGGCTGGCCAGTGACTGTGGCGCCAAGGTCCTGTCAGACAATGGGGCTGGGGCCTCCTCCTGGCTGCACTCCACCACTGCCTTGTCTGAGGTGGCTGGCCCTGTGGAGGCAGGCCAGGAGCAGTCCGTCCCATCGCCTATGAAGGATGGGCCACCTGCCACTAGGAAGAAGAACAAAGAGAGGAATGTGAAGGGGGCCTCTCAGGATACCCCATCCCTGCTGGGACCCTCCTTGGCTGGCACTGGGGCGGCCCCTGCTGGAGAGCCTGACCCTGTTCTGGCCCTGTTGACTACAGATGGGGATGGCTTGGAGGTGGGAGAGGTGAAGGCAGGGGTCACCAACCCCTTGCCTGTCTCCCAGCTTCCAGGGTCAAGTGTCAGTAAAAGTGATTCAGAATGCCTTTCTTCTGGAGGCCTGACCCAGGTGGTAGCAGAGGAATCTGATGACCTCTTGGTCACGTCCCAGCCTACCAAACTGGATGAAGAAGCTAGTGAAATGGGGATCCGGCTTTCTGACCGTCACAACCAACCTCAAGAGCAGAACGACCTCTCTCCCCACAAGAAGGTGGGGATTGCTCTCTCGGAGTCAGTCCTTGACCTGGACAATGAGAGGAGGCTGATGTGTCTAGACATTGAGGGTGTAGACACTGCGTTTGTGGGTGAGCTTCCACCTGGGGTGCAGCCTCACTGTGCTTTTCTCAGAAATGTCCAGCCGATGTTGGCAGACCCCCCACCCTGGGTTGGTCCCAACTATGGGGGTCTCCTGGCCTTTTTGAAACAGACCAAAGGACAAAAGAATGTAGCAGAGTCCATCACCCAGTGGTGTGCAGATACTAAACTCTTTGCCAAGGCTGCCAGGAGTGCGGCCAAACTTATGCAACAGGATCTAGGCACTTGGCAGATGGCTTACTGTCTGGGGAAGCTCACACAGTGGGTGAGAGATGAGTGGAGCCTGGGTGGGGGAGTCCCTGGAGTAGAGTAGGGCATGATAGGCCTTCCCCGACCTGTCTCTGCTTTTTTGCTCTGCTCTTGGGTTCTTGTTCTTCCAGTTACACCTTACTTTGTTCTTTCTCTCCCATACCCACACCCATGGTGGCCACAGCCATTGGCACTTTTAACATCAATGGCTGTCAAGATCCAGTGAAACGGGAGGCTGTCCTGGAGCTTCTGTGCCAGAAGTGGCTGGCGGTCGCCTTCCTCCAGGAGACATGTTCCGATGGGCTTAACCAGGTGGCTTGGCACACTGCCTGGTGAGGCCACTTGTTCCTGAGCCATGGCACCAACCTTAGCACTGGGGTTGTGACTCTCCTATCCCACAACTACAACATGATATAGCAGTGGCACAGGAGATCATACCCAGTTGCCTGCTGACTGTCCATGTCACCCTAGCACAACACCACCTGCTACTTGTCAACATCATGTACCCACTGATGGCCAGGAGAGGGTCTCTTTCTTTGAGGCCTTGGCCACCCTCCTACATGATGTTAGTGACTTGTTCCTCATAGGTGGGGACTTTAACTGCACCACTGATGCCTTGCTTAACCGCATAGGGCCTAAGTCTCACCTGCCCTAAACCCACAAGCTGCAGTCTGCCATGGAGACTGCAGGCCTTGTTTATGTCTGGCAAACCCTGCATCCTTACGTGCACTAGTACACCTAGGCCAGGGTGAGTGCCGGTGCTCTAACCATGGCCCGCCTTGGCCACCTTTTTTGTCACCAGACACCATCTGCCACTCCTGCACAGTAACCACTTCATTCCCTCGGGCCTGTCAGATCATGGCCTGGCCTGCTGTGAACTGAGCCTGCCAAGGAGGTCCTGCACATGGGCACCCTATTGGTGCTTCAATATCAGCCTGCTTCAAGACTCCTAATTCCGGGACTGCTTCACCCATTTGGTGGGGCTGGGAGGCCACGAGACTGAGCTACTCCTCCTGGAGTAGCAGTACACCCAACTGGCTACAAATGGACTGTGCCACCATATCCAAGAGCTGGAGGAAGATGTGGCAGAGCTCAAGGCTGCTCTGCTGGATGCCAGCAATGATACCATGCTGTGCAAGAGCCTCCAGTTCCTCAGGAAATGCCTACATGACTTGATGGAGAATGCAGCCCACAGAGCGAGGAGCTGTGCCCACTGCCAAGAGCTATCAGAAACTGACGCCCCAACCCACTTCTTCTTTAATCTGGAGTGGCAGCGAACAAAGTCTTAGATCACCTCAAGGCTCCTGAGGGCTGGATAATCACGGACCTGGGCGAAGTAAGTGAGCACGCTGTCACCTTCTGTCATGACCTGTTTGCAGCTGAGTCGTCCTGCTCCAAGGCCATGCAGGAACTCCATGAGGGCCTGCCATGTCTCCGTGCCCTGGAAGCCAGAAAGCTTAAGTGGGAATTGTCTTTGGAGGAACTGGCAGCTGCCGTGGCTGGCCTCACCTCCGGCAAAGCCCCAGGCCTTGATGGGTTACCTGCCAAAGTTCTACAAGACCTTTTGTCCTCTCCTTGTGCCCTGCGTTTTCCAGGACAGTCTTGCCAACAAGGTCCTGATGATCAGCTGGGTACTGGTGCTCATGCTACTACCCAAGAAGGGAGACCTTGGCTGCATTAAAAATTGGAGTCGGGTCTCCCTGCTGTGCAAGGACTACAAAATTCTGGCCAAAGCACCAGCAACCTGCCTCTGCACTGTCATGGCCTCCATCACTGGGCCTGAGCAGAGCTACTGCATGCCGGACAGGACCATCCAAGACAAATTGTTCCTGCTGCGTGACCTACTCACAGCCAGACAACTCTTTGGCCTAGACATCGTCCTTGTCTCTCTGGATTGGGAGAAGCACTTCGACTAGGTGGTCCATGCCTACCTCTTGCAGACCCTGGAGGCCTTTGGCTTTGGGCGCCTTTTCACCGGGGCCCTCTAGGTCTTGTACCAAGACACCTCCAGCCTACTCAAGGTGAACAGTGTACTCTGCATCCCATTCTCTGCATGTAGTGTCATCTGTCAGGGCTTCCCCCTATCAGGCATGCTCCATGCCCTGGCCATCGAGCCACTTCTGCACATGCTTTGGAGCTGCCTGAGTGGGGTGGCCTTGCCATTAGCCATAGGCCCATCCATTGGCCCGCTGCTCTGGCTCCTGGCTTATGCAACCAATGTGACCTTAACACCCAGGAAGACGTGTGAGCCCTGATGGATTGTCAGTGGGCCAACGAATGTGTGTCCTTAGCCTGTATCGACTGGGCCAAGAGTGATACCCTGCTGCTTGGCATGTGGATCAGCGTAATCCCCCTGGATTTTTTAGGGGGCCTTAAAGTCCTGGGTGTGTTCTTGGGGCCACCAAACTTCATGGCATGCAACTAGGATGGCCTTGAGGAAGGGGTGGAGGTCTGCCTACAATGGTGGCACGGGTACCTAGCCAGCCTCTCCTACTATGGACATGTCCTCATCACAAATAACCTGGTGGCGGTGACCCTGTGTCACTAGTGTGCTGTACTTGACCCACCACAGGACCTACTCAGGAGTCTCCAGTGCCTCCTGTTAGATTTTTTTTTGGGATGGGCACCACTGGCTCCCACGAGCTGTCCTTTATCTACCTGTCACTAAGGAGGGCCAGAGCCTGGTAAACCTCATGAGCAAGGTGCCTGCAAGTCCTTCAGGGACTTCTCTATGGTGAGGAGTACATACCCTGGCAACAACTGGTGTGCTGGTTCCTGCAGAGGGTGGGGGCCCTCAGCTTTGACCAGGAGCTCTTCCTGCTGGACCGCATGCTCCTGAACTGGGCAGTGTTTCTGGCTTTCTACCATGGCATGGTATGAGCCTGGCAGGCCACCTGCCTCTAGCCCTGGGTCCAGCACCTGCAGTTCCCACAGCTGCTGAGGAAGCCTCTCAGCAGCTGGCCTCTCAGGGCTCATGTACAACCCAGCCCTGAGGCGCCCTGTGCCAAGCCTGGCCTCCGCCAGCCTCACAGCCGCCCTCATCCAGGCACATGTTCTCTGCCTGAGCCATCACCTTGACCCCGCTCAGTTGGCCTGGCTCTCGCCTGAGGCCCTGACCACCTGGTTAGGTATGCACTCCATCCACAGTGTGGGTCATCTCCTGTGTGATATCTTGGCTGCACTCCCATGGGAGTGGATGACCGTCTCCAGGCATGCCAGGTCTCCCATGCTGCAGATGCCCTGAGTGAAGCTTTTCCTGCACTGCCAGTCACCCCAGCTGTAGCAGGTGAGCTGGCCGGCGGGCCTGGTACCTTGCTGATGCTCCCTGTGCCTCCTGACAGTGACATGGGTTGCCCCTTTGCTTTTCTGTTGTGTAGAAGCCTATATGCCTGGGTGGTTCACATCTGCCATGCCCAGGTGCTGGTGGGCCACAAGATTCCCCATCAGCCCACCTGGCTTGCCATACATTGCCATACATTGTATAAGGAGCCAACCACTTGCAGTGGCAGTTGCTGCATAGCATCCTAGCCACTGGCATGTTTGCATCCCACTTGACCCAGCTGCCTTGACAGCCTGCCTCTTCTGCCCCAGGGGCATTGAGGAGAACCTTTTTCATGCCTTCCTTGACTGTCCCCGCCTGCAGCCATTCTTTGTCGCCCTTGAGCCGTCACTGTGAGTGCTGGGCAGGAGCTTCTTGGAGACCATTTACATGTGCTCCTACCCATACTGGGTGGCTGAGCAGGGTGTTATCTGCCTGGACAACTTTCTACTGGGTCGGGCCAAGATGGCCATCCTCAAGAGCTGCCACAATCAGCTTGCCGGGACTACCTCAGATGATGCCCTGCAACTTTTTGGTCTCTTGGTGTGGGCGCACCTTTCACTGGAGTTCGAGCACACTGTGCTCCCGTGGGCAGTACCCACCTTTGAGGCAGGCTGAGCCCTTGAGGGAGCACTGTGCCACATGGAGGATGGCCATCTTCAATACACACACTGTCATGACTGGTCTGGGCGACTGGGCAGGCTCAGTGTCAGACTACAACTCCCAGTACGTGCCGTGCCCTGGGCCCTCACCAGGGTGCTTTTTTCTTTTTTCTTTGTGTGGGAAGTTGAAGGGTTTGTCACATGTATGATTGGATAGAGCAGGGTAGGGATCATTTGTTTATAGAGGGCTTTGGTCTATACCACCATGTGGCCGGTGTCCCGACCACATAACAGCATGTTAGGCACGACATGTAATACAGCGAAGGTGTCTGTCACGGTGTGATGTTATGTATATAATGACATGGTGCTCTTGGTTTGATGATAATTTGTTTGTCTTTGCTTTGTATACTGGACCTGGACCCTGGAAGGCCAAATTTTTGTACCCCGAACCTCTGAATAAAGTAGTTAAAAAGTCAAATGTCCTTCCTTCCTTGTTTTACTTTACAGTTGGATTTTGACTATGAACTAATGGCATGTTTTATTCTGATATAATTTATTCTGTAATTTTTCTTTTTATTAACTGTAGGTCCCCTATGCAGCACTGGACAACAGAGCTTCATCTTCAGGATATGCTGGTTATCCAATCAACCCAAAGAAGATCAGAAATGTGACACATGTTTAGGGAATACTTCTGTTTGATGTTTATATATCAGCTGTCATTTTTGCTTTTGGAAGACTGCTTATGAAAAAGAAATATCATCATTGTTTTACCTTTTAAAAAAAAATAGGACCATAGATTTATTTTATTTATTTTTCACATCATGAACGCAACTACTGAGAGGAAATAACAGTTTTTGCTCTGGCACACAACATTCAACCCAATTCTGTACACAAATAACTATCTTTGATCTTACAGTTGGATCTATGCAGGTGAACTCAATGTGGTTCAATTTAATTCTGTGGGGCTCCACAAGGGGAAGGTTTTGTGTCATGAAGTCCCATGGTAGCCAATATGGCTCCATACAGGCACAAAGATTTGATCATCCACATCTGATTGTAAGATCAGGAACAATAAATGGTAGAGATATATTAGTCCAGAACTGTATAATCTACAACTGGTTAGTATTATGTTTGTTTACTTTAGTTTATGTAATTTAACTTATACTTTGTAACCATGTTAAGCTTATTAATTAACAAAACTTCTTCACTTCTTAATATGATCAAGGAAGGCGTCTCATTAAAATCAGTTGATAATTCTCTAATAAAATGGTATTTGATAGAATACAAGGTTTCAGTACAAGTTTTTGCTAAAAGTGCCATCTTTCTGAAGAAAATGTCAATGTAATATCAAAAAGCCAAGAAATGTTCAGTTTTTAGCAGAAATATGAAACATTTAAGTTAAGAAGAAAACAACTCCCTACCCCTTGTCAAAAGGAAGCAAAGGCCAGGGGAGAGCTCCCTGGAAAAAAGGCAAATACTGTGGTGTTTACCTTAGGAGCCAGGAGGATTGCTGGAAGCAAGAGCATTGGGCAACAGAACTTCCAGAGCAAATGCTGGATCTGGATTGGCCAGAGATGCACAGAACAAAGTATTTATGGCCCCAGAGAGGGGCATCCCAGGGAAGAACCCTGCAATGGGAAGCCTGGAGCAGAGGGGAACTCTTCTTCCAATGTCTGCTAGGAAAACTGCAGTAGGCAGCATTAGGGAGAGGGTGTGCAGGGATCGGAGGAACCCTGAAGAAGCCGGTGCAGTGGACAGCATTGTGAGCAGAGAGGTACAGCGGAATAAGGACTTAGCTTTCCATGTAGGTGGAGAGAGATAGAAAGAGAGGGGACCTGGGTGGCAGCAGGAAGCCTGGTCGTCTTAGAGGGACAGACTGACCTTTGAATGATAGCCTGAGGTAGCTGGGGAAGCAGAGGACAGTTTTCTTTTTCTTGTGGAGAGGTTTTTTTTTATTGTTGTGATCCTCAGTATAAGGACTGTGGAGTGGTGAGGATGGTTGTAGGGGAAGGAGAAGCCTCATTAACACCACCTAACTGGCTGGGTGGGTTGGAACAGGTATTTTTTTTTCCTTTTTCATATATTCTGCTGAATATTATAAGAAAAACATCAAAGATGTGGCAGGTTAGAATATAACATCTGGGAGAGGCTGACGGGTAATTTTGTATCCCTTTTGCCCATTAAAGAAAAGAAAACGCATCATCCCTCATGGGGCCCAAGCCCTAAAGCACTTATAGTTGACACCCCGCAAAAAACCCTTCTGAAAATTGCGTTTTTGAATTTCTGACTCACAGGAATTGTATAGATGCCTTCTGCCTATGGTGAGGTCCTGTGGGTTTTAGCCCACATTATATTATGTCTCAAAACATTTGTCTCTAAACATGATCTTGTTCCTTCCTACACAATAGGTGAAATTCCATTAAAGGGCCTAGTTTACTTATGTGCCTTTCATATGCTACCTTCTTAGCCTGAAAAACTTTGTTCATTTTCCTAGACTTGATCTATTGCACATGCTCAAGGGCAATCTAGTATGGTCATCTAGGTGTTTAACTTTGCTTACATTGTGTTCTGATTTTATCTGGGAAAGAACACTGCTTCCACTGGGCAACCGGTATTTTGTTTTTAGTAAGTGTTTTCTTGTTTTTATTCTGTGGATTTCACGGACATCACCCGATTTCATGATTTCCACAAAGTGTGTCCAACTGTGATTTCAGTAGGTGCCTAATCATAGGCCCTGAGAGGATAATGCAGAAATGAGATACTTGACAAACAGCTCTGTTCACACACTGCAGTGGCATTTCTCAGTAGGATTTAATGGTTTTCAGCCAGACTGATAATTTTGGTTTTCAGAATTTTTTTTTCACTTTATGACTTTTTGCTAAAATTAAGTATTTTCCACAGAAAGACTCTTTCAACTACATGCTCTTTCTTGTATGCATTGATAACTTTATGAATTTTCCTTTATTCTGTATATTGATCTTTTGTATGTGCCAGATGATGTGTCCTTAGTGAGAAATGATGGCATTAAAATTATTTCTACAATTACATTCTATGCAGCAAAGAGATGGAATCGAGATCTTGAATTTTTTGGGGAAATTGTTTCACAGGGTAAGCATTTTGAATTTCATTAAATTTCATTCTGCCTTATTAGTAGCATTTTATAGCCAGTCTGTTAGAACAAATGCTGAGGCCAATTCATATCGACATACCTAATTATCTAAAAAATGTTTCAGTTCCTGGAAATCTCTCCGCAACCTCCATCAGTCTTTTCTACTGGAGGGAGTAGGGGAGAAGGAGGAGTTCAAACTGTTATTTACTATGGTGATGCCAGAAACATGTTTTGTAAGTAACAATGTCTTTATAACTGGAATATAAATAATTTGTATCTAATTATCTATTCATCCTTCTTTTGTAGTAACAAGGGACTGGAAGAAAAATCAATAGCATAGTGTTATTAGTATTATTGTTGATATACCTTAGCACAAAGGAAGCCTAAATGACTTAAAAACCTAAAAATAATCCATCTATCTCAATAGAGGGAACCAGGATTCAGCAGTCACAACTGTATTCAAACAGGTCCATGTTACATTATGTTAGAATATTTCTTGTAAATCTTGTATAGAAGTTTAAATGAAACATTTCAGAATAATTTTATTTTAATGGAAAATGTCAAGATTTCAAATTTTTGTTCCTAATTTAGACAGATTTCAAAACCTCAGAATTTTCTCAAGTATTGAAATGACCTATTTTAGTCAGTTCTAATAACACTCTTTAAAATGCTTTTCATTCATTTGATCCTCATTATGAACTATGTTACTGCTTAGAGAATGGCTGACTGAGTACATCTCATCAAAGAGTATAAGGGCTTTGAAATTGTATTTTTACTTTTTCTCCCACTAACCTATACCCTTTTGCATAAATGAAAATAAAATGCTGCCATGCACAAGGCTGGTTATGGGAGTTCCGTTGTTCTAATACAAGAAATTAGAATGAGACACTTTCACAAATTATATGGTACCTTTTACCAAAGGAAGTTCAAAATCTGACTTGACAAATAGGCTAGTCATGTCTAGTTTCTTTTGGGCATACTAGAACATGTTGTGGGATCCCATTTATGGCAATGTGATTTTTCTGGATGTCCCTTGTCATGCATAGAAGTTAAATAAGCATTAAGTTTTGTTCTAAATTGCCTTATGGACTTCTAGAGACCCTAAATACGCAGGGAATTGCCAAAACATTTAATGCACCACCTTTCTCTTTTGTCATGGATGACTGATACTAAGGAATATTTCCAGTGATTTCACCAAGATTGAGATAAAGCCCTAAAAATATGATTCCCCCAAAAGTCAGATTCTGCATTTTTCTTCTAATTCTATAATAGATGATATGACAAAGCAATATGAATTTTGTCTATATCATGTGACATTCACATGGTGCTGTATATGTCACTGTCTCCATAAAGCACACCTTTTGCCAAAATGTATCCTGCAACCACAAAATGTTTGGGCTAATAATAGTCTGGTACTGTTTTTTTGCTGCCAGGTACTCTAGTACATTCCATGCATCTGGGATATGTTCTTAAGTGGAAGCAGTGTATTCATTGTTGCTTACAGTATCTTTTAAAAGTATTCATTAACAAAAGGAATACTGTCAATGATATCTGTAGATTTTCATACCAAATTAATTCTCTTTAGACATTCCATATAACTTGTGTGTTATTTTTTATTTTACTTTTTAGGTTGCTTTATAAGCTGTTTACTAGAGACAATAACACTTAGGATAGAAACCAGCTATAAAGTTGTTACACAATTTCAAGAACTAACTTTATAGCTGGTTGGCTCTTTTTATAGTTGAACAGTCATTTTATTATGTGATAGTTATTTTGTAGTGGTTTAAATTTATTGCATGATTAACCAGTTAATTAAGGATAATTACTTTGCACTTGTGGTTGGTCTTACTTTGCACAAGTGGCTGATCTAAATTTATTGTGTGATTAATTAGTGTGATAAATGTAACATGCATTAGAGGTCTGAGTATTATCAGAGTCCTTTCATACAAGGATATGCATCGCTCAAAAAACATAATATGCTTAAAGCATAAAGTATTTCCAGGACATGCAATAGTGTAAACATGCAGAATTTCAGAGATTTTATGGAGATACTAATCTCCTATACACATAGATCTTCTATACACTGATTTTATGATTTAGGCTTGAAGAACATCTTAATATGGTTACACATCTCATTTTTGATGTTTGTAAATATGATACCCCCAGCATCCCAGCATGCTTTCTGGGGTGGGTGGGAATCTCTGCTCCACGGCAGGGCTGGCACCTCCCCTCTATTCCCCAGCTGGAGCTCTGGCAGAGACTTTCAGGCATAGAGCATCTGCCTGGATTCTCTCCGCTAAGCAGGTATTATTGCCCCCACCCCTCTGCCATATGCAGACACCTCAGCCTTAGCTGGCATACCACATGCTGGCTACCATCTGTGCCATGGGGGATGACAAAGGCAGGCAGGCTTTTTGGAGATAATCAACAGGTAGCTTAAGGTCCTTCCTTGGAAAAGCACTGTTTTCTTAATGGGCTGATAAACACTTAGTTAGGGGCCATAAACATTCTCTGCTGGGCTGCTCAGGAAGGGGGGGATAATAAGAACATCCTGCCGGGGCCTGGCCATGGCCCTCTCAGCAAAGCTTTGTGGAAGGGAAGGGAGGGTTGCTGTAACGCCCTTTGGCTTCTAGCCTGAGCCACTGCAGGCACATGCTGGCATTTTCTCAGTCAGGAGGGGATGTCTGTGTGGTTAGAAAGTGGTTCATCCTAGCCAGGTTGGACTAACCTTCAGAGATAGAAACAATTCAGGCTCAGGCTTTTTGAATGCCTGTCCCTAGCTCTTGTGCAGACTTCATGTGCAGGTTTCCTTTAACAATAAAAAAAATTCAAATTTGAGTGGGCTGAGTAGAATCAGCAGATGTAAACCTTTATTCTTGCAATTAAAAGGTATTCACAGCATCGATTACATGTTTACTTTCAGTATCTAATGATAGTTGGTCTCATACATTTATGAAGTAGTATATGGAGTCTTTGGTGCTGCCAGTGATCAAATGTTTAGTTCTTCTTCAACTAGTTGGCAATCAGTATTTCTACAGTGACTGGTGCAAAATGCTCTTGGGGATGGATGCTTCCAAAGACGCCATGCCCATCTACTTGTGCTTGCATGCACCAAACTTGGAAATGTGGTGCTGAAGCTGCTCTGGGGGCATCTCACATAGATGATAACTCTGAAGAACCATGAAGAGGGAAGTATTGAGGGTAACTTCACTACTGAGTTTCTGGATTTGGTGCATGCAGGCATCAGTGATTGGGCATGGCATGCTCAGCAGTTGAAGAAGAGTAAACGTTCCATATATGTATTCTGCCTACTATTACTCATGTGACTCCCTGCTGCTGGAACTCAAAACCTTCTTGGTGACCAGCAATCCCCTTCTTGGCCCAACCCCACTCTTCCAGGCAGCTTTGAGACATACTGCCTTCAGACAAACAACTGTATAACATTGGTAACAAAGCCATGGTATGTCTGTAAGCATCCTGATACTGACAGTTGTACAAGGCTCAGCAATTCTGACTTCTCCTGTGTCAACAGGTTACATACCAACCCATACAATTATGAGATGCATAGAAAATCAATCTTCAATGGCATCTGACAGTACCATTTTTTATGGAGCAGATGCTGCCTCTGAGAAGGCAGTATGCTAGTCAATTTTCAGTTGAGACTTCAAAACCTACCCTCTATAATTTGATCATTGCTTGTAAGTCTCTATAAGTACAGTTAGGTAACTATGTCAAGAAGAAAAAGAGAATACTGTCCTTGTCATAGCAGATACTTCTGTAATATGTTACCTGTGAGTATTCCATGACCAACCCTTCTGTTAAACTATATCAAAATGCATATACATTTGGATATTGGTTAGCTAGGGAGCTGAGGAATAGTTAGTCTATCCTGTCTTCTTTTGGCCCTCACACAAGGGAAAGGCAGAAGGAAACCTACTGAGAGTTGGAGTGGACTGCAGAGGGAGCTGTTGATCACTGGATGAGTTCTAGTTTCTAATGCTTGGGGTTGAAGAACATCTAACAGTAGAATACCTATACAGAGTATGCCTTGAAAAACATCTGTTACTGCAAGGCCAGTAACCTTTCCTATAAGCAGCATTCCATTGGTGAAAAGTCTTTCAAAAAATATTTCAACTCAGTAGTGTAACTGTGTTGGGGGATGAGGGCAGCTACCCCAGGAACTGACTTAGGTGGTAGGCAGAGAAATATCAGCTTCTACTGCAGCCACACAGTCATGCTGCTGATATAGCAGCAGCCAGAAGTTGCAGCTGTCTCCATAAGTCCTGCTGTCCTGGGCACCCAGCTACTTTGTTATGCATCTACCTTAACTTCCTAACATTTGTATCTACTTCATGCATGAAACAGTTCAGGATGATGAGGCTATGATTGAATTGTTGATGATTGAATCGTTGTAGGAGAATTAAAAGGGTGATATAGTGCTTTACTATGGCACTTAGTTGCCTAGGCAGCAAGTTTAGAATGTTTTAGTGAAAGCCATGGGAAAAACAACACCTGAACATAATGTACCGAACACCTCAGCAATTTAAACACAGCACATATTTTATTGATTACATTTCTTAGAAACCTTAAAAAATGACATCCCATGTTGCATTATGTAACATTGTTGGTAAAGATTTCATAACTTAGTATCTGTTCCAAGACGCAGCAAAAATCCAGACTCTATTTCATTGGCTCACACAATGCTTTTATTGATCTCAGTGGGACTTTTGAGTGAGTCAGAACAGCAGGATACTGCTAGAGTAATAGTATTATGGAGCAGAATTTCAAAATACAAACAGTACTTTGGTACTCTACAAAACTTTTGTGCATTTAAAATCTACCTCATTTAATAAAGTTGGCCATAGTAAAAAATAAATATCCTTGCAGTGGTTGATTTTATAGGCAGTTCCAGCTTGACCTAAAATATATTGCATCCAAGCTTGACAGAACTTACAGTGCTTTCCAGGATATAAAGATCACTTATGTGTATTAAGGATGCTTGCAACACTATACAACAGGACTGTGGGAAGTTGGCTTAGGGGTCACACCCAGAGAATGGTGGTGGATGGGTCAATATCGACCTGGAAAGAAAGGGAGTCCCACAAGGCTTGGTCCTTGGACTGGAATGTCTTCATCAGTGACTTGGATATGGAGGGAACCCTGTTTGAGTTCACAGATGATACCAAATTATGGGGAAAAGTTAACACACTAGAGGGTAGATCTGGACAGGTTGGAAAAATGGGCAGAACAAAATAGGATGCAGTTCAACAAAGACAAGTGGGCAACCCTCCCCCCCCACCAACACACTTACAGGCTGGGGGATGACCTTCTCAGCAGGACAGCAGTAGAAAGGGATCTTGGAGTCATAGTTGACTCCCAGATGAACAGTAGTCATCAATGTGACAAAGTGATCAACAAGGCTAACAGCACTTTATAATGCATTAGCAGATGCATGATGAACAGGTCCGGGGTGGTGATGCTTCCCTTCTATGCTTCCCGTCTATGCGGCACTGGTCAGGCCACAGTTGGAGTACTGCATCCAGTTTTGGGCACCATGCTTCAAAAGGGGTGTGGAGAATCTTGAGAGGGTTCAGAGGAAGGCCGCTTGTATGGTCAGAGGCCTGCAGGCAAGGCCCTATAAGGAGAGACTGAAGGACCTAGATCTCTTCAGCCTTCACAAGAGAAGGCCAAGAGGTGATCTTGTGGCTGCCTCTAAATTCATCAGGGGAGGGAAACAGGGAATAGCAGATTCTCTATTTACTATGACATCCCCTGGAGTGACATTCTTGACCTGGAGGGATGTGGGCAGTGGAGTCCTCCAGGGCTTGGTCCTCAGGCCCATACTGTTTAACATCTTTATCAGCGAATTGGACAAGGGGGTGAAAAGCACCTTGTTCAAATTAGTGGACAACACTAAGATGTGGGGACAGGTGGGCATGCTAGAAAGAAGGGATAGGCTACAACTAGATCTGGCAGGTTACAGGGATGGGTGGATGAGAATAGGATGGGATTCAGTATTGACAAGTGGAAGGTACTGCACCTAGGGAGAAAGAATGAGCAGCATACCTATGGGCTGAGGAACTCCTTTCTCATCAGCACAGAAACAGAAAGGGATCTTGGAGTCATTATTGATTCCAAGATGAACATGGGCCGCCAATGTGAGGATGTGGTCAGTAAGGCTAACCGCACCTTGTCATGCATCCACAGATGCATCACGAGCAGGTCCAAGGAGATGATCCTCCACCTCTATGTGACATTGGTCAGGCTGCAGTTGGAGTACTGTGTCCAGTTCTGGGCACCGCACTTCAGGAGGGATGCGTCCAGTTCTGGGCACCGCACTTCAGGAAGGATGTGGACAATATGGAGAGGTTCCAAAGGAGGGCCACTCGCATGGTCAGGGGGCAGCAAGACTGGATCTACAAGGAGAGGCTACAGGACCTCACCCTGTTCAGCCTTCACGAGAAGACTGAGAGGGGATCTGGCAGCTGTCTATAAACTTACCAGGGGAGACCACCGGGGAATGGGAGAGTCCCTGTTCCCCCGAGCACTACCCGGAGTAACTAGGAATAACAGCCACAAGTTGATCGAGAGTAGGTTCAGGCTAGACATCAGGAGGCGCTACTTCACGGTCAGGGCGGCTAGGACCTGGAACCAACTTCCAAGGGAAGTGGTGCTGGCTCCTACCCTGGGGGTCTTTAAAAGGAGGCTAGACGATCACCTTGCTGGGGTCATTTGATTCCAGCATTCTTTCCTGCCCATGGCAGGGGGTCAGACTTGATGATCTGCTCAGGTGCCTTCCAATCCTATCAACTATGAAACTATGAAATTCAGAACAATGGCCACAAATTGACAGAGAGCATATTTAGGTTGGACATTAGATGGAACTTCTTCACAGTAAGGGTTGCCAGAATCTGGAATGGGCTTCCAAGGGAGGTAGTGCTCACCCTTACCTTGGGGGTCTTCAAGATGAGACTGGACAAGCACCTAGTTGGGGTCATCTGACCCCAGTGCTCTTTTCTGCCCAGGGCAGGAGGGTCTGACTCAATGATGCACTGAGGTCCCTTCTGACCCTAACATCTATGAATCTGTGAAGCAGAGGTCATAAAAGGATTTGGGTACAGAGGAAAAGAAGTAGTGAGAGATGGACAAATTTTCATTGCTTTTTGTTGGCACATGGTAGAATCAATTGGGAGTTGATCCAACTGAGTAATTTTGATTTTATGAACAACTTGGAAGGTATTGACCAAAAAATGCTGGGGGCCTTTTGGGATCAGATAACAAATCAGAAAGGCCATACTGGGGGCCTTTCAGGGTCAGATAACCATTGCTCCACATAATGGTTTTTGGTAAAGGGCTAAGGATTTGTTTTGAGGCCCAAGAAAGATAATTAAAAGGGTATTTTTGCAGACAGAATAGAAGCTCTTTTTTTGTGGAAATCTTATATCATAATTATACAGATGCATCTTCTTGGTTCTCTCCTTTGACTGCATAAAGACAAAAGACCTCTTACCAGTTTAAAAGGTCATTGCTTTGATCTCTGCCATGATACACGTGAGATAAGGCTCATAGGGGGCATGCCAGGAATGACAGCCTCCCCACTGTGGATGCTGAGTGGGTACAATACCAACTAGAAAAGCTAGACATTTATAAATTAGCAGGACCGGATGGACTTCATCTGAGAGTGCTGAAGGAACTGGCTGAGGTCATCACAGAACCCCTGGCAAAGCTCTTTTAGAATTTGTGGCACACAGGGGAAATCTCTGAGGATTGAAAGAGGGCCAACATTTTGCCCATCTTCAAGAAGGGGAAGAGGGAGGACCCAGGCAACTATAGGCCAATCAGCCTTAGCTCTGTCCCAGGGAAAATCTTGGAAAAACTCATTAAAGAATCTATGTGCGATATCCTCATGGAAGGTAAGATTCTGAACAACAGCCAGCGTGGCTTTGTTGTGGTAGGTCTTGTCTTACTAATCTCATCTCCTTCTATGACCAGGTCTCTTGCCACATGGACACAGGAGATGAGGTAGACATTATATACCTAGACTTCCAAAAGGTTTCTGGTCTAGTATCCCATGAGATCCTTGTGGGAAAACTGGAAGATTGTGGGATCAGCTGCTTGATGGTTTAGTGGGCGGGAAACTGACTCCAGAGTAGGACTCAAAGAGTTCTCATGAATGGGATCTATGTCATTGTGGTGTGAAGTAGCCAGTGGTGTCCCTAAGTCCTTGGACTGGTGCTTTTCAACATCTTTATCAATGATTTGGATAGGGCAGTGAAAAGCTCACTGGCCAAGTTCGCAGACAACACCAAGTTATGGGACAGTGTGGTCACATCAGAAAATAGGTTGCAGATACAGGTGGACCTGGACAGGCTCAAGAGTTGGGCAGATCAGAACCAGATGAAGTTTAACACTTCCAAGTGTAAGGTGCTCCATCTGGGGGCAAACAACCCTCAACATACATACAGGCTCAGTGGTGACAACTTGACTTGCACCACAGCCAAAAGGGACCTAGGAGTAATGATTAACCATTGCATGAATATGAGCCGTCAGTGCAAGGCGGTGGCCAGTAGGGGAAACAACATGTAAAACCAAGGTAGTGATACTTCTGCTGTACTCAGCACTGGTGAGACCACAGCTGGAATACTGAGTCCAGTTCTGGGTGCTGCACTTCAATAAGGATGTGGAAAAACTTGAGAGGGTCCAGAAAGGAGCCACCAATATGATCAGGGGCTTGCATGGCAAGCCATATGAGGAAAGACTGAAGGACCTGGGCCTCACTGCCATGCATTTGCATTTTCACTGACCTAAATTCCTGTATACTGGCTTCTATCCCATCTAGGAGAGCACAATACAGCTGTAGACTCACCCTCTGCCTGAAGAAGGATGTTTGTACCCGAGAGGTTGTGAAGAACAATTTTTCCCACTATTTAGTTGGTCTAATAAGAGATATCACATTTACACAAAGAACCTTGTCTGCCTATGTCCTTAGACTAACACAGCTACAACCAACACCCCCAATACTATAAAGCACTATAAAATGTATAGGTAAGATTCATAAAAAATATAGGTAATTAAATATAGGTAATTAAATTAAATTATGTCATTTGACCCTTGTTGATGAGACTGCAGAAAAGCACCTGCATTGCAGATGCTGTTCAATTATCAAAATGAGCTCAGTCAGCAATAATTAATGAATAGCTTCAAATGGCTATTGGTAGATCCTCCACCAAGCTAAGAGGTTTTTCCCACCTTGTTATATGTCCCGGGGAGCCAAAGCAGGACTTACTGGCAGAGCGGGACGATGAGCACGCAGCGCCGCCGGAAAGACTCGCGTGGCACGTCAGCCACGTTTTATGCGAGTATGCCTGGATGATGACGTCATCGGGAGCGGCCGGCCAGCAAGGATAAAGGTGGCCACTGCGGCAGCGGAGGGCAAGGAGGGCCCCACGGGAGAGCAGGTACTGGCTCCACCAGTGGGAGGGGCAGATAGCCCCTGGGAAGAACAACATCCGACACAGCTAGAGAGAGCGGCAGTGACCCAAACAACAGAAAAGGTAGAAGAGGGGCTGGAGGGGCGAAGACAAGCAGTGTGGTGGGAGGCTGCTACAGAGGAGGACGATGCAGTAAGTGCGGTTGCGGAGGACCTGCCGAAGCACCAAGGGGACGGCAACATGGGACCTGGGGAGGTACCAGAACGATGCCGCAGAGGCTCATCCATACTACAGGGGAGAAACCCTGGGACAACCCCGAGAGGGTGCCACTGGGTAGGGATCGCCACTACATCACCATACGGTGAGCTGAGGGAGGCACCAGGAAGGCTGGAGTCGAGTACGGCTCAAAGGACTGGTGAGGTCTAGCTAGAAGGCTCCGCAGAGTGGGGCTGAATAGTTGTGGTTTAAGTTGTGTTGGGGGCAGGGGGTATCCCCAGTCGGGGAAGGGAGAACCGAGTTGGTATCCTTATAGAAGGGGATGTCTAGGGTACTGTGGTGAGGCCAGAACCTGTGCAGCGATACTGTATAGGGTCAAACAGGGAGAGGCCAGAGGACACGTATGCCAGGCATAGAGTGAAGCGCCACGACAAGGGCAGGCTGGGAGGAAATAGTACCCTAAGGCTATAGACCTGGACACGTAGAAGAAGAACATATGGGAGGTGGCGTGAGGCCAGGGTATAGGGGTGGCGGAGCCCTGTGATGTGACCGCCAAGGGATCCTGGGCCGCTGAGCATACCACGAACCGACCATGACACTGAACATAACATCAAGTCATGGTGGGAGAGAATAAAGGCGGGGACTGGGCCGAAAGAGATCTGCTTCGATCCCAAAGTGATTCCGAGAGAGGAGCACCATCCCTCTATAGAAGGCGAGCCACCCAAGGGTGAGAACTTGAAACCCAGCGGTCACATTATACTATTTCAGTCACCAACTTTATACTTAATAAATGAATAGGCCTTAGAGTTCTTAAACCTGACTGCTTATGCCTTTGTGACAGAGTGAAGGTAGACAGAAGTAATGTCAGATACATTCTGATACATGTCATTGCGGGGGTTCTGGAATGGAAAGCGAAAGATGATTCTATGTGCTACAGTTACCAATGTTACTTTACTGCACCTGCCTGTATCTGTTAATTTTACACCTGGATAAGAATTAATTAAGAGACACCCAATATACTTTTTATCATTTTCTGTATACAATGAACTTTTCTTATAAATCAGTGCAATAACTGGGATCATCTGAGCATATTCTTACCAAAAAGTCCAGTTTGGTTGCAGGGACTTGAAGCATTGGTGGCACCCTTTTCTCTCCTGCTTTCTTTCTGTGGCATACTGTAGGTTTGTTTGCTGTAGTCAGGTGTTCTGTGGGCCTAGTGTGTGAAAGGAACCATAGTAAATGTTCTTGTAGAACTTTTGGGGCAAATGTCCATGATATAGATACCTGTTATGGCAGAAAACTGGATTCAGTGACCAAGGAGGTCCCTTCTAGTCTTATATTTCTCATAACTGCATCTCATTGGTAATGCATTCCATCTTCTATCCCCTTTAGAATTCCCTTGCATGGCAGCACTCTTCTTAGGCAGGGGTGGGTCAGTGCCCATAATAATTCAAAGCATTGGCTAAAGTGGTTATAATTATAGCTATTTACTTGAAAGGTCCTCGAGCGTAGCTGTAATATTTTCCCCTCCTGTGCATACCATAGTGCAAAGTACAGTTAGCTCATGCTGCATGAGAGCAGATGTGATGGTGTGAAGCTCAGAGGTAAGAGTTCATTAAACTCAGCTTTCTCATCTTGCTCTATTTTATGTTTTGCAAATACAGTTCTCAAATTAATATAATTGCTAGCCCTAGAATGTGATTTTTTTCCTGTCATGGAACAAGTGAACTTTATGATGGTTTAAAGATCTGACTGAAAGGTCAATTGGCATAATCAACAACTTAAGTAATAAATCTATTATCATTCTTTCAGTTTCATTACCTCAGTTAATGACTCCATCCCCTAGGTTAGAATTGGCATTTCAATGCTGGGAGAACGACATTTCTCAACACAGCCAGGTAGATTTTTGAATGCACATTATGGCCAAGATAATTTATAATACAAAAACTCAAGAGAACCTAATGGCTACTTTATACTCTAGTCATAAGTCACATACTACTTCAAATTAGGAGTATCTATAATGGAACATCAGGCATTAAGATTTATTAGAGGGATAGGGTAGATAGACATGGAGTATTTACCTGCTTGCCCAGGGTTACTCAGTCTGCAGTCTGCGAGCGAGATGCAGCCTATGGAACCATGTCATCCAGCCCATGGGGCTCCCTGAGGGTCAGGACATTTGGCATCATTGGACTGGTGGCAGCATTAATTGCTGCTTCCCTGCTGCCAAATATTCTGACCTGTAGAGAGCCCCAGAGGTGAGACATTGTGGCTCCATGCACCATAGTGTGCTAGTATGTGGCCAGATTCAGGCATACAGGGGTGAGCCAGTGCGCAGTTGGTTTCAGATGCGTGAGACTGGGACACTGCCTAGCTGGATCTGAGCTCTTGGGTTTGGGCTGGCATGCAGCCATGTCCAGGCATGTGACCTCAGGGCAGTGTGCTGGATCATCCACAGAACAACCCCATGACCCAGCATGGGATCTGCCTACAGACTGAACTTGTGCCTTTCATCTGGCCCGGGGGACTAGAAGGTTGGCCACTAGGGCTGTGTGAGGCTTTGGTCCCTGATTCGATTCATCAGAGATTCGGCCCAATTTGATGGGCAAATCTCTGAATACCAGTTGAATCAGAGGACCCTTTAATCTCTCTGAATTGAACTGGAACCCTCTGAATCAATTTGGAGAGATTCAGAAAGGTTTGGTGATTCAGACATAGACACGATTTTAAATGTTTTTTCTATATACCTCTAGGTAGCAGATGGCTTATGAATGCTGCAATGCTCAGGTGGATGGTGTGTCACACAGAAACACGAGGGGCTCCCCAGCACGCTCGGCAGCAGACCCGGAACTGGACCAGAAGCACTTCTGGTCCACTTCTGGGTCCACCAGGAAGCATGTGGGGGGGCCTCCCATGCTGCCCCAGCTTGGTGACTGGTGCCTCCTGGGTCTGGGGGGGGGGGCATTCAGGAACCCCCCCCACAGCTGATTGCCAAGCCAGGGGAGCATGGGGCCCCCAGCGCACACCCTGATGGACCTAGAAGTGGACCGGAAGTTCACTGCCAAGCACACAGTGGCCACCCCCGTGGTCCTGTGGGATGCTCTGTCTGCCACAGCATTGCAGCATTCACAAGCTGTGCCTGGTACCTTGAGATATGTAGAAAAAACATTTAAAGTTGCATCTATGTCCAAATTGCTGATTCTCTAAATCATCATTGAATCTTCACATTTGGATTCAGCTGAATTGAATCAAGGGCAGTGATCCGAATCAACAAATCAAATCACTGTCCCCAATTTGTGCCAAATCCGAATCAAATAGGGCCTGTTTCATTCACCCCTATTGGCCACCAGTGCACTTACACATATGTTTCAATAATACTAGTTGAAACTAAGAGTCATATCCTGATGTTACATTTGGTAGGAGACACAAATAGTGCCGAGGTTTTTTGGGAGAGACAGAAATACATACATCATCATGGAATAAAATAGGAGCAGCAGGAAAGAGTAGATTCTTCTCTTGTTATGCTTGTATAAATCCAGAGTAATTCATTCAAAGCTACTTTGCTAAAAGATGTTACTTTAGATTTGCTCCAGAATAAAATTACATGAAATTCTGGTACATTATTTTAACAATAATCTCAATACTCAATCTGAATGTGTTTTATAGTCTAAAAGGAGCTTTGCCTTATATTTAATACTTCATTCTCTGCTCATAAATTAGCTTCCCCATTTGATACCATATGATATCCAGATATGGCATATAGTTTAGAAGTGGCATTTATTGTTACTTTATTTTATATTGAATATAAATGTGATTTCACTGGCTTAATGTCAAACTGAAAACAAATATAGAATGAAAAACATGATTAAATATTTGATCTAAATAAGTTGCAGTGGGTATCAACCAAGTGCCTGAAAGTATATATGATTATGTAGGACAGCTAGAATCCAGAAATATCCAAGAGACAGGGACATTTTTGTGGTATATTTTGCTGGACCAACTGTATCATTAGGGATCTATTGGATGAACTTTCAGGCCACAAGTGCCCTTCTTCAGGTTACCAAACAAGCGATTCTGTGTAATTATGTGTGATTTCACCTACCTCAATTCCTATCCTGGTTAGTGGTTCAGTGGCTTGAATTCTAGAAAACAGAAACCACATGCCACAAAACACCATCCCATAAAAGTTATGACACTGATCCCAGTGCAAAATTGACTATATCAGGAGACGCAGACTTCCCTGGCTTACCGTAACAACCTAAGATAAGGCCGATCCTTCCATCCTTCCTCAAAAACTGTTTGGAATTGGTTGACTATTTTCTACCTCCTTAAAATCTTCAGGAATAGAGCCATTGGGAGGCAGACAGAGGATGGAGGAGATGCTATTGGTAGGTGATGGAATCTCAGGACTTGAAAGAAGAAGGTGCTGACTGGGAGGGAGAGAAATGAGAAAGCTGAGGGGAGACAGCTGAGGAGATGCTTGCCCATTTCCCTGTAATGTGAAATTCCAAGTTTCTAGAGTCTCGAAAATATAAAGAATCTTAAATCCAGGCTCAGTTCTCCTCAGATATCTTTCCTCAACTTCCACAAATTTAGGTGACCTCATAGTTTTCCATGGCACAGTGCTTCTAAGAGATCCCATTGGAGCTACCAGGAAAAGCCTGGTACAGATTGCTAGCCTGAATGGTTTTTTTGGACCATTTATCATCCTCTGGAAATTCCAGGATGCCCAAGACTGAGAACAGCTGGCAGGTCAGTCATACTTGTTGGATTTGCTGCAACAGAATGCCGTATATTTACAAAGGCAAGAGGCATATTTAGGGCACAGGATCAAAGGAAGGGTAGATTATTTAACTTAGATGATACAAACAAAAAATCCCGAGTGTTTGGTCCTCCACGTGGAAGCCTAAAGGAGTGGTCATCTGAGATACGCTTTAGAAAGTTTTGATTTTTTATTACCAGCATTCTAGGACTACATTATGGGAACACCCTAGAGTCCAGGAATGCCATTGTTTTAGGAATTGGGTAAGCACACTAGAGAGACAACCCCTGCCCTGAAGGACATATCTAAAGGTGAAAATACATGAAGAAGAGGGGAAAATGATATGGCATATAATTTTCAGTGGTTCAATCACACGTGCAGCCTTATTCTCATATTTTTAACTGAAAATAGGAGTATTTGGTGCCATCCAGATCCTACTTATCATGGCCTTGTGGACTATAGTTTAAGAATCATTGCTTTAACCATGGCTTTAAGTAAATATTAATAAAAATGCAAGAAGCAAGGATTTTTGTGGCTGATATCTTTTATTGGACCAACTGCATAGTTAGGAGAGACAAGATTTTGGGTACCAAAATACCCTTCCTCAGCTGATATACCCAGACTGTTGACTAGAATCACTTCTGTATTGCTCTCTGCAATTTCACCTGAAAAGCTGCATGGTCTAATCTGAACTCAGGGCTCCACCCCAAAGCCATTTCCAGGTGCAATATAACAGCCCACCAATAAAACACAACACAGAAGGAGTAAATTAATGCTCACAAGCAGCTCCTGTTTTATTCATAGCAATGAGCTCTGGAAGAGCAGCTAGCAAGTTAGTGTCTTTCCATAAATATGCTGTATGTTATCTAACACTCTCCCTGAATATCAGGTGGAGGCATCTGTGTAAAATTTCATAACATCATTAAAGTTTTAATTTCTGAAACTTTAAATACAAAGAAGCAGTAAACTAAGTTTACTGGGGAGGGCTGGGTTAGATAGCTTCTGGAGGGGCTGGATGTGTTCAAGTCAGCGGGTCCAGATACTCTCCACCCCAGGGTGTTGAGGGAGCTAGCTGCGGTTATTGCAGGGCCCTTGGCACGGCTTTACGAGCGCTCGTGGTGCTCGGGCCAGGTGCCGGATGACTGGAAGATGGCTACCGTGGTCCCCATCTTCAGAAGAAGGAAGAGAGAGGACCCGGGCAACTATAGGCCCGTCAGTCTTACCTCTATCCTTGGGAAACTCTTTGAGAAGATCCTCAAGGAGCACATCTGTGATGGGCTGGCTTCAGGGATGATGCTCAAGGGCAACCAGCACAGTTTCATTAGGGGCAGGTCTTGTCACACCAACCTGATTGCCTTTTATGATCAGGTCACAAAGGCAATGGATGCAGGTGTTGCTGTGGATGTAGTCTTTCTAGACTTCAGCAAGGCCTTTGACACCATCTCCCACCCCATCCTCATTAAAAAACTAGGTGACTGTGGCATTGATGCCTACACAGTCAGGTGGATTGCAGACTGGCTGAAGGGTCGGACTCAGAGGCTGGTGGTGGATGGCTCATATTTGACCTGGGGGGAAGTGGGCAGCGGAGTCCCCCAGGGCTTGGTCCTGGGGCCTGCGCTGTTCAATTTCTTCATCAGTGATTTGGACGACGGGGTGAATTCGCTGATGATACCAAAATATGGGGTGAGGTGAGCACGCTAGCAGGGAAGGAAAGACTGCAACAAGACCTGGATAGGTTACAGGAGTGGGCTGACATAAACAGGATGCGTTTCAATACTGACAAGTGCAGGGTGCTGCGCTTGGGCAGTAGAAACCAGCAGCACACTTATAGAATGGGAAACTCCCTTCTTGAGAGCATGGAGGCAGAAAGGGATCTTGGAGTCGTTATTGACTCCAAGATGAACATGGGCCGACAATGCGAGGTCTTGGTTGGCAGGGCTAACTGCACCTTGTCGTGCATCCACAGGTGCATCTCAAGTAGAGCCAGGGAGGTGATCCTCCCCCTCTATGTGACACTGGTCAGGCCACAGCTGGAATACTGTGTCCAGTTCTGTGTGCCCCACTTCAGGAGGGATGTGGACAACATGGAGTGGGTCCAGAGGAGGGCCACCTGCATGATCCGGGGACTACAGGGCAGACCCTACAATGAAAGACTGTGGGACCTAAACCTGTTCAGCCTTCACAAGAGAAGGCTGAGGGGGGACCTGGTGACTGTCTATAAACTCACTAGGGGGGACCAGAAGGGTTTAGGGGAGACACTGTTTCCCCTAGCACCCCCTGGCATGACAAGGAACAATGGACACAAATTATTAGAGAGTAGATTTAGATTAGACATCTACAAGAACTACTTCAAAGTTAGGGCAGCTAGGAGCTGGAACCAACTTCCTAGGGAAGTGGTGCTGGCTCCTACCCTGGGGGTCTTTAAGAAGAGGCTTGATGACTACCTGGCTGGACTCATTTGAGTCCAGTCTTTTCTCCCGCCCAGGCGGGGGGTTGAGCTTGAAGATGTACAAGGTCCCTTCCAACCCTACTTCTATGATTCTATGATTCTATGAACTAAAGAGCGAGATTAAATTCTATTGACTTCCAGAAGTTCCTTCTAGTAATGTATATAAAACAATGTACTTACTACTTGAAAAAGAAGAAACCCTCCTCCTGCCCCCACCCCCAACCCCATCACAATACAAAGGTATTAATGGGTTTTACATCTGAGAATAAAATTGCTTGTTATCCTTCCAAGATCCACTTCCACTGACCTGCAAACTTTATTGAAAAACAAACCTCCTACTTTTTGCAAAGCTAATTATATTAACCTTTTAATGATTATTTCCATGTACCTCAAATTTTTGGTAAACTGAGACTGGTTCACAATATAAAATATAGCATGGGGCTTTATGGTACCATTCAAACAGCTGATGGATTTGAGAGATGGCAAGTTAAAAGTCATTTTGCTGATGACACTAAGATGCGGGGGGAGAAGTGGGCATGCTAGAAGGGAGCAATAGGCTACAATAGGACCTAGGCAGGTTACAGGGGTGGGCAGATGAGAATAGGATGGGATTCAACACCAACAAGTGCAAAGTGCTGCACCTAGGAAGGAACAACCAGCACCATACCTATAGGCTGGGGAACTCCCCTCTTGTCAGTACAGAGGTGGAAAAGGATCTTGGGGTCATCACTGACTCCAAGATGAACACAGGCCGGCAGCGTGGGGATGCAGTCAGGAAGGCCAACTGCACCTTGTCATGCATCCACAGATGCATCATTGAGCAGGTCCAAGGAGGTGATCCTCCCCCTCTATGCGGCACTGGTCACGCTGCAGCTGGAGTACTGCGTCCAGCTCTGGGGGCCGCACTTCAAGAGGGATGTGGACAACATGGAGAGGGTCCAGAGGAGGGCCACTCGCATGATCAGGGGGCAGCAGGGCAGACCCTATGAGGAGAGGCTATGGGACCTGAACCTGGTCAGCCTCCACAAGAGAAGGCTGAGGGGGGATCTAGTGGCCTGTTACAAACTAATCAGGGAGGATCAGCAGGCACTGGGGGAGTCACTGTTCCCCTGAGCCCTGCCAGGAGAGACCAGGAATAACGGTCACAAGCTGGCAGGGGATAGATTTAGGCTAGATATCAGGAAGCGCTACTTCACAGTCAGGCTAGGGTCTGGAACCAACTTCCCAAAGAAGTAGTGCAGGCTCCTACCCTGGGGGTGTTTAAGAGGAGGTTAGATGCACACCTTGCCAGGGTCATTTGACCCCAGTACTCTTTCTTGCCTTGGCAGGGGGTCGGTCTAGATGATCTGCTCAGGTCCCTTCTGACCCTAGAAACTATGAAACTATGAAAATGGTTTCATTGCTGGCTTCTTTTTGCTTTATTGGAAGTTAGTGGGCAATTACCCCTGACCTCCATTGGAACAGCAGGCCAATATCAATATGACAGAGAATCCTGCTCAGAATATGTAAAATATTGTAAATGATTTCACTGTTGAGCTTCAAGATAGGGAACTATTTCTATACATATCTATATACACATAGCTGTTTTAGGGTTTATATTAATCTCCCATAAGTACCGTTTCTTAATATCTCAAGAAAAGTACCAAGGGATCAGAAAGAGAGTTCTTTTTAGCACTGACTGAAGGAGATCAGTGCTCACAGCAAAATCATGAGTCCCAAAACCACAATTTCATAATAAACCCAACAAAAATAGCCATGCAGTCTGTTATTTATTATTATCATAATACACAGTAATATATAGCTCGAAGAAAAGAAAATTAAACTCTTCCTGTGTGTGGTAAGTGAGGGGTATTAGTAAGGAATCATTAATTTCCATGAATCTGATGGGAGTTTCTTTTTTTTCTCTGCTTTACAGTTTCTTTTCAAAATGTAAGGTAAGGTAAATAATTTCACTTAGTTATATTCTCCAGTTGGACTGCTCTTTGTTGATACAATCTCATTTAACATCAGCTCATACACAACTTCCTACAGCTTCACACAAATCTCATATACAGCAGCTTCCTACAGCTCACACTCTCTCAGCTAACTTGTCTCCTTTTCCCATCCCCATATCCTTTTTTTAAACTAGCCCTTCCTGGAAGGAGAGAGATTAAATTAGGAGTATGAGAATGGCCATTCCAATTAGATGATAAAGTATTAATATGACTTCAGCTGCCGCTAGGCCTTTGAATAGTGTGACTGTATGTCCTATTTTTGTTTGGACAGTCCCATGTTAAACACCTCTCCGAGGTGTCCTGACGTTTTGAGCAAATGAAAACTTCTGTCCTGTTTTCAGTGGGTTGCTTGGGACTGTTCAACCTTCTCATCCCTACTTCCAGCCTCTAGCTTCTGGCTTGCTCAGAATATTGCTTGGAGACAGCTGAGCATGCTGGAGAATGCACAGGGGGAGCAGCATGCTCTGTTCTGAGACTAGGAATATGTGGTCATAGAGTCACAGAAAAGTGGAGCTGGAAGGGACCTCCAGAGGCAGGATCATGTTTTCAGGATTTTCTCTGTCCCATGAAGGCTAGAAGTTTTAACTATGAGACCTTCCTTTTTCTTTCTAAAATCCTATGCTTTATTTACTGTTATGTCTTCCTGATGAAATAGGCATCCTTTTTCATAACTTTGATTCATCCCCGAAGTAGGTGCATCCTGGGCTTTGAATAAGGTAGAGTCCTTTGAAAATGAATAACATGAGATAATGTAGCTCATATACTGGTTCTAAGAGGCCATGTTAATGTTGCATTGGCAACCTTAACTCTGGCATTTCCTTACTTTTAAGACCTTGACTTTTGTACCCTCCTTTAACAGTCATTTAAATGCAACTGTTAGATATATAGGAACCTAGAAACCTAAGACTGGAAGATACTCCCTCTCCCCACCCTTCAGGCAATCAAGTTCCCTGTGTCTGGAGGCAACCATTCATCCAAACAGTCTTAAAAATCATACACTGTAGTCTCTCATACATCAGAGTTGTAAAGTACCTTATGAAAATGAAACCAAAAATAGTCTATGATATTCCACAGATAAAAGCAGGGATGACAGATGCTACTGGTGCCCTCCCAAATACAAATGCAGAGAAGGTAAGTTAACATATGGTTAGATGGTGCTAGGAAGAGGACTATGCCACACTATGTGCTGGGACTCTCTTTGTGTCCATCTTCCGCACAGGGTGTGCATGATGAGAAAAAATCTCCTTGTTTCCTATTTCTCTATCATGCACCAGTCAAGAAGCAACCACAGTGAACTCATTCTAAATATCCTCTTACTTGCAATCCTCTTGTTGCAAACAGCTAAACAGCAAATACTCTCAAGATGAGGCTGAAGAGAAACCCTTCACTTATACAAACTGGTTTTGCCTGCTGCTGTTATTTTCTTTACATCTGGATGTTGAACATGAAGACTTTTTAGTCCTTAACCTTAACTTCCCTGGTATTGGTGAAATAAAGTAGGGAAAGAGGTATACTTTTAACTTCATCTTCTTTCCAAATTCAAGACGTAATTGTTGAGGCTCTTTTTCAGCACATTAATTCTCTTGTCTGAACAGAGATTGAAAATTGTTAACTGATAATTAATATGTCTTTTTACCTTTTAATTAAAAAGTTAACTGCCACGGATAAGTGCCAAGTAACATTTGAATGCCAAATACTCTCTCTTCTGCACTGAGCAACCAATCAGAAAGCGGACAAAAGCAGCACTCTTCATGTTTCTAAAGGTTTCTGGGATTAAAAACAATTGAACCTGGGAGTGGCTAAAGCTGAAGAAACATCTGCACACTACCTGCATCAATATTCTCTACCTTGATCTAGAAACAGAGCTTTAGCTTTTGATTTTCTTGGGGACTGAGATGATTCATGATGTACAATAAATGTTATCATATGTCTCTCAGGAGGGAAAACAGTCAATGTTTCTAAATTATGCTTGATATTTTTGCAACAGACAGCTATGGGAGCATGCTATCACCAAGGACCGTTTCCCTTGAATTGAGCCCAAAGGTTCAAATATAACCAAGGCTCTAAAGACCAGACTGTCAAAGGTATAGTGGTGTAAAACACATGGCAATTAACCTTTAAAAAAATAAAAGGACATCTCAGTGAGGGCTGTTCCTTTGAAATATGGTTTATTTCCACTTTTTATGTTTAGTTGAGCAAAGTACCAGATAAGTGAGGATAACCCATCTTACATCATAGGGTGTTTAGAATTCTGCTTGCTAAATCTTTTACTATCAAGCAACTAACTAAAGCCCATAATTAGTGTATGTGCAGTGTAATTAAGGCTGTATTTCAAATTACACTTCGTTCTAAGAAGCATACCTTTTCCACCCCTCCATTAAAAATGCTTTGGGTCTGAAATGTCCATATATTGTTTCAACAAATATATGGTCCTTTTTAGAAAGCTTGGGTAAAACTGGTTCAGGTATTTTGCAACTTTCAGTACTTGCAGTATGCAAACAGAAAGAAGCCTGTTTTTCTCCCATATGTGCCAATTTTAAATTTATTTGATTTAGATATCATTTCTATGTAACTTTGGTCTTCCTGAAAATACAGCTCTGTTCCAAAGGGGATGTTTATAAAAATGGCATGTTGAGTGTCATGTCTATTGCCTCTTAAACATGTTTAAATCAACCCTCTATTTCTATCCCTACAGCCCAAATTCTGAGGGTAAAGCATGATTCTACTTAAGCAATCAACACTCATTATAAAAGTTCTCCAGACCAACATGTGCAACTCATTCTTTCTATTATCATCTAGTCACACCTTCACAATATAATTATCTTTAGCCTTGCTGGATACCTTGGAAGTTAGTAAATGCTACTCTTTTACAGTCCAGCCCAACCCCTTTTATCTATGTTAGCTTTATATGTTAAACTGGAATAAAAACAGTGTAATTTTGTCAGGTGCCAGCCATCAGGATTAAACACGAAGTACAGACATGATGAATAAGAAGGTGTTCTTTTGAGAGTCACTTCTTATAGTAAAATTGCTCTTAATATTTCAGAACACCATCTGGCCTTACAAATCTTGCACTTAATCATGCTTTTCAGGTAAAAGTGTAAAGTGGGGGTACCCTTAAGGTAAACATTTATCACAGTTTAGAGGGGCTATGAGGCTAACCTTCCAAATAAAACTTAGTCATCACTACAGTTAACCTTTGGAAATTATTGGCAACCTTACCTTAAAATACATTTTAGTCAGCTTTATGCTAAGACCCTGATCAATCAACAGTCTAAAATGTTCTTGAATTGTAGAACGTTCCTGAAATTGAGATGTTCCAGATTTAAATAGGTCATAGTTAAAAATACTGGAATTAGCAATGCTTTGGTGATAAGGTTGATTTGGTTCAAGAGGGATCAAGAAAAATAGCTCCAATTCAGAAGATTATTCAGTATGCTTTCTGTAAGTTACATAACATGGATGTTTACTTCTCTTTACCTTTTTACTGTCTCTTTTATAAGAAATTCAGTTTTGCCTAATAGCTTGTGCTTTTTGTTAAATGACACATAATATAAAGACTTGTATCTTAACTCATATGTATAAAGGGTATCATTGTGTTGTTATAACCATTAAATTTCAGAGGGATAAATTCACAATTGGGATGTAGGTGCTTAGCTGTCACTTTTGGTACTGAAGGGAAAAACCCCCTTATTTTCCACCAGAAAAATTCCCTACACTCCTAACTTTTCCCTCTGCTCTGTCAGGATTCGTTTGGTAGTAAACAAAAGAATACCTCTCAGACAGGGAATCACCCTTTGTGTCATTTATTCTAAACAATATCTTTGCAAAATTAAGGTCTGATATCCAACTGCTACATGAATGGTGGTGTCTAAATGTTGGTTAACCTGTCACTGAGGCTGAGAACTTGGTAGCCAAGATCCAACAAAACCCAGTATTTGGATACTGCTCAGTATTTGTTTCTTTCCTCCAAAGGAATGATTAAGCAAATACCTACAGGTAGTTTTACAGTGAATAGAAATGGAAGTTTTGTTTCTACCCTAAGCCTATGCATATTTCCTTTGAAATCAGGGTCACAACTTATGTCAGGGAGAACAAGGGCCAGGACAAGAAGCCAGCTTCCATTGAGGTCAACAGAAGGAGTACTATTGGCTTTGACTCGAATTTGGGCAAAATTCTCTCTCTCAGGTACTTATGAGGCTCCCATAGCTCTGTTAGCAGAGCACCCCACAAACTTTATTTTTACCAGACTCCACTATTTACTATTTCCTTTAAGATTATCAGTATTTTGGAGGAAGGGTTATCATTTAATATACATTATCAATAAAAGTGGATCAAGTTTTTGAAGCTGTTAAACTTCATCATACTCAGTTTCTGTTTTTACAATACAATGACTATTCCAGAACAGCAACACTACCTAATACAATATTATAGCATTTTGGCTCACTATCTTCATTTAGAACAGGAGCAGGTGCAATTAAACTCTTTGCTAATTTATTAACTTACAGACACCAATAGAAATGTTGGGAATAATATCATAATAAAAGTGAGTTGAAGCACGTATTTCAACTGTACCTTTCTACCTCCAGTTGCTTACCAGCTATATGTTGTGGGGCTTGAGGAAGAGTGCATACATGAACCTCTGCTTCAGCAGTTCATGAGAGGAATGTTAGAGTTGTGAATATTAGGATTTGTGTGTGAAAAAACTTACAAATAAATATCATTTTGAGGTAAACTGATTTTCTTGTAACATGCAACACTATGAATTCAGGGCAAGAGTTGTAAAAAAATAACAGTTTAAAGAAGTATGTGCATGCAAGAATGGAAGGTTATCATATGATAAACTATCCAACAACAACCAGCTGAACAGTAACTGTACGTTTAAAACAACTGTTATGTGAAATTGTGTTTAACAATAAGAAAAAAGTAAGATGCTACCCCTATAATGGAATTATTAGGATGGGCCCTTGTAACTGTTTCAAACTCTAGTGAACTCCTGAATATTCCTGAAGGCCTGGAATTTTAAATATACTTAATGAAAATCAAGTCTGTAGAAATCCTAATGGATGACTTGGCCTAAGATTCCTGCAGTTATGGACAGATAAAATTAAATCCCGGTATTTATTTTGTCAGGACACAGTTTCTCCACAGTGAGAATAAATCTTAAGTTATCCATGTGGTCTCTTTCAAAAGGCAGGGTATCAGGTTTCTGAACTGATACAACAACATTTTTGTCCAGCAGAATAAGGCATAGAGTATATAGAATAAGTGTATCTGTAAGACCTAAGCTTAGAGGGACTACAGCAGAAATTTCTCTCCATAAAAATAACCAGCAAGAAGAGCTATTGTGATATGGCCGCCAGAAATGGAAAAGTTCTTAATATTGTTAAAAGTCTTTTAACGTGTAATGTATGATGCTGTTATTGATTTGAGAAAGCTTCATAGGAGCGAAATATGTTCTCAGAACAAATTGAATCTATATTTCTTTACACGACATGAGTCAGAGCACTTGAACATGCACTTCCAAATATAGAAACGTGGCTCCTATAGAAGATTTACCACTAAATATTAATTGTAGAATAATTTTTTGTAATAATATGTGCTTTTAATAATGAAGAAGAAATGAAATCAGCTAAACCAATAGCTATATATCCACAGAAATGGAGGTGAGATTTGTGTTACTATTTGTTGAGTTCTGTGAAAATAAAGAACAAAACTAGGTGATATTTTTTTTATAATGTACAGATATTATACTTGTCATGACATAAGCACTCAGAAAGCTCTCTGAGGCTGTAACCAAACAGCACATTTTTAAGTGCTTTAAAAATGGCGGGTCCTGATCTAAGATAGACCTGGATGGATGTGGTATTAGACCAATGTGCTTTAGGTTAGAACGTGCTATTGAACCTTGGTGCCCTTTGCGATTCAAGTTAGGTCTATTCTGCTGGTGTCCCATGGGTAGGAGCTCCCAGTCCTCACAGAGTGGCACTTTATTCCCAGCTCAAGCTTGTCTGCTCCATCTGATCAGTGGGCTGGCCTGCACCTGGGCTGTCACTGTCCTGAATTAGTGAAGTCTCTGTCCCCAAGCCTGTGTCCTCCCTCTGGCCAGCTGTGAGTCACATTCAGGCTGGGAGGTGGGGAGGAATCTGTGTCCCTGTACCAGCCCTGCGGCTGGGGTACCTGCATCCCCAGACTGTGCCCCCCACATCATCATGAAGCACACCACAGACCTGACACAGAGCTTGGGAGAACTCTCAGTGCATGGCCATAGCTCCACAGGAGCCTGGCTCAGGCTCCCACATACCCTCCCAGAGAGCCCCAGGGCCCTGGATATGGGCACAACCCAGGGAAGCCCAGCCATAGCACCTTCACACCACATCTCAGTGGCCAGAGCCCAACCCTGCCATCTGGATCCCAGCATTGCCCTTCTCCCGATGGCTAGAAAATGGTATTTAGAGGTTTGCTTTTGGGAACTGGCTTGTAGGTAAAGTAGATATTGCATTAGAACAATGGTACATGGGAATGACAAGGTGTAACTGATTTCTAAAGCCATTTGTGACAAAGTTTCCATCAAGGCCCACTGTGACTAAAGCCAGCAGACACACAGGCTGGGAAATTGAAGATATGTACCACAGTGTTCCCTGTGGGAGAGCACTGTGCCAAACTGCAGAGCCCTTGGAATTTCTGGTTTTGGTAGATGGACAAAATTAGAAGGAGACTGGTAAAACACCAAATTAGGATGTGTGCATGTGATGTATTTCTTTGTTTTACAAACCTGCTGACAGGACAGAACATGGACAGTATGATGACCATAGGGAGACCATCAACGATGCACAGAGATGAAGTGTGAACAGAGGGGAGAAAGAATACAAAAGGAGAGATTTCAGAGCAGCAAAGTGTCCCTGAGAAGGGAACCTGAGGCCAACATGGACAGAGGGCATACCACCAACCCATCTCACCTACCCCACCTCCAGGCTGTTGATATTTGACATTTAAGAAAGAACCTCAGGGTAAAGTGTGCATATTTGCTGGATGTACCTGGACTCTGATAGCTCTAGAACTGGTAGATATAGAATTGTTTGCATTATTCTTATCTGCTATCACTGTGTATCAATAAAATTCACCTATTATCAAATGGAGAGGAACAAGGTGTTTGGGTCATAAATCCAGTGCCAAAACCCACCCCCACCAGGTGGAGCAGGTGCCAATGTGGGCAGCTTGCCTCTGCTGGGTCAAGGTGATGGGGGGCAGAACATTGGGACTGGGTCTGCCCAGAGGCAACCCTGTGGCCTCTGTGGCTCAGGCAATACCAGTAGATTCCCAGCCCATGGGCAGATGGAGTGCTGTGAGTCTTTTTTGACCTGCAGCTACTGGGTACCAGAGTACTAGGGTGGAGGAGAGGGGGCACCGAGCATCTAAGTTGAGATAAGCAGGTGGATGCCCCTGGAAACTTCAGGATTAGGTTTGGTGTGGCCAGCTCCCTCTGTGTAGCAGGTAGAGGACAATGGAAATTTTCAGCCCAGGGTGAAGGGCATTGTTAGAATCACATGGTGTCTGCTCTAAGCCCCTTGGAAAGTTCAAGATTGTGGGGGTGGCATGACCAGTGGAACCCCAGTGTAGGCTGGCGTTGTGGTGTGCCTGCCACTTTCAGGGGAGAAGCTGCTTGAGAGGCACCTTCCAGGTGGCATGGGGGCTGATTGGAGGCTCATTTGACTGGAAAAGGGCCAGGCTGGGGCTAGATAAGCCCAGTCCCTGAGCTGGTCAGGAATCCTAGCCCTGAGAGCCTGAGGAGAGGAGTTCTCTGCAGCAGAGGCAAAAGGACTCCTGAAGGCCCCAAGAAGTTAGGGGAAACAGAATGACTGTGCCAGTCTGGGTACCAGAGATTATTTCTCAGGTCAGAGAAGAAAGGGTTTATGCAGGCAAGGGGCCATTGTTTTATGTTGGAATTATTGTTTGTGTTACAAGCCTTGAGTCCTGCTGGAGACAGGATAAAGGCCTACAGAGAATTCCCTAGTCTAGAGAAGGGTCTGAGTGGGGTATAGAGAGAAAGGGAATAGAACTCATCACCACAGGAAAGGGACTGAGCCAGGAAACAGAACAAAGGACCTGCCAGCCAGGGAGAGTCAGAGTGTGGGATTAGAGGGTCTACAGTTTCTGAGAGGGACTACTTGAGGGACTAAGGGTCTAGGAACCCAGAGAAAGAGGGCAGACAGACCTGAAAGGTCTGAGAGTCCTGAAAGGGGCTAAAGAGAAGATAAAATCTGAAGTGATAACTCCCACAAGGCTGGGGTGTGGTGTAGGGAAGGAATGGAGCCACACACAATTTGCCCTTAAGGCTATAGGTGCTTTTTAGGAGCACTGCCAGGCCAAGAGGGCCTATTTAGCATAAGGGCTGAACTGAAACTAATGGGGTCAAGGAGGGACCAACTGAGGGGTTGACTGGATTCAGGCTCTCTCTAAGGCCCATGGGCAGCCTCCTTTACTTAACCTCAATAAAAACTAGGTATGGCAGGTGAGCAATTAGGGGAGGACAACATTAGAGACAGAGCCAGGCAGGAACAACACATCCACCAGGGGTATCATGGCTGCCCCTGTGGCTCAAGCTTGCCACATCCAGTCACATAGGAGCAGGGGCCACACCTAGCTGAAGTGAGAGGGAGAGGTATGTGCTGGGACTTGCACCTTTGTGTGTCCTCCACTTTTCCAGTCATCCATTGTTCCAACCTTCCATACACTGCCTTACAGCCAGATCCCTCACTCACCCTTGGTGTGGACAAAAAGACCCCACAAGCACTGCAGCAGACCATGGATGACCCCTGCCCCATCCTTTTTCACCAGCCAAACCCAGGCACAGAATTGGGAGTATGGGGGATGAGGGATCTCATTATCATCTAGGGTGAGGAAGAGATTCAGTACCAGCCCCCAAAAGGGTACCATAACAGGGATGTCTTCAAGTGCATTGCCCAGGAGATGCAGGTGCCAGGCCACAGCAGGGTCTGGTAGCAGTACCATGCCAAGACCAAGGTAATGAGGAGTCAGTCTCATTGCATGCATGATGCCAACAAGTTCAGGGCCCAGAGGCTGACCATGCCCTTTCATGAGGAGCTGTCCTGCATCCTCACCAAGGACAAGGCTATTGACACCCTGCACCCTTACGGCACCATGGGAGGGTAGGACAAGTTGTCACCAGGGACCCCTCTAGAGGAGGAGGAGGTGCAGGGAGGCTCTGGGATGGTAGAACAACTGGGTGCCCAGGAGGAGATCCTCAGGGGCCACAGGACAAGATCACAGCTGCTGGAACTGTCCCCTGAGAAGCCCAGTGCATTGCTGCTGGCCCCTGCATCATCACAGGAGGTTGGAGTCAAACATTTGTTCTGGACTACTCCTCTGACACTTTGTTGACTCCCTCCCAGGGTACATACCAGCCCCATCCCCACTACCAGCATGACAGCTGCTGTACAAGCGCAACTCATGGCCAGCCCTCCCCGCATTTCTTCTGATGACTCAAGCCTTGAGTGAGGATGCTGTGCAGTCCAGAACAGTATGGTTTACCCCCACACCATGAAGCTGTGTTGGGGACCCAGGCATTTGGGGAAATGGGGAGCCTCTGGGGGAAAAAGAGGAAAAAGAAGGGGGAGTGAGGGTAACTACATTTTCTAAAGGCCCTGACTATGGCCACATCCCTCTCAGGCTGCTGTGGCTGAGAAGCCCAGAAAGGGGTTGGGGTGCAGGAAGTGGGGGCATGGTGGGGCATGGGGCAGGGTGAATTACAGTGTCCTGTCCACTCACATTCAGGGCCTCAGGCTGCTAAGTTCTGGAAAGTTTTCTGTTCTTCAGCACTGCAGAGCAGTGACCCCCACCCCTTGCTTCCTGCCCCCCTGCATTCTGTCCTAGAGTGCAGCCAAGGTGCCATCCTTCCTTCCTGAGCCTTGGGTGCTTAGCAGCCCTTGTCCCATTCTATGAGCATGTAAACATGCCTAATTGACACATTCCTGCCTGAACTTTCAGGGCCATGCTGAGCTTCTAGAAGAAGTGAGCTTAACCACAGCTGCCTCATGCAGTCATGTGGAACCACCTCTTTCTCCTGTCAAGGAGACATGGAAAAGCATTAAAAGCATTTGTTGAGCTTGCAGGCAAAGTGTAAAAAGCAGTTACAACTGTGGGTGAATGGTGCCCTGCCCTGATTGGCAGCATGATATTCCCAGTTGGCAAAGAGCACCCTGAGGTCAGGGACAGGAGATATCATACAGCTGTCTATGAGAACCATTGGCGTTTCATTACAATAGGAACGATAAAAAATTCCCCATGCAAAAAACCCCCAGGTGCCTTGACAGGTGTGTTGGCAGGAGTCCTATTTGGGATCCATTATCTCAGCTGCTCCACTCCCACTGCCAGGCTGACTCCCACATTGTGCACCTGGAGAGGCTGGCAAGTGGCACAACAGCACTTTTCCTCATCCCGTCTGATCTAATCTATTGGAAAAATGCACTGGGCACTGGCTGATTCTGATTCTCATGGCACATGCAGTCACTGTACTAACCTCTCAGGGGAACCTCCAACCCCACCCCTGCAAACACAGCCCCATCTTAGCCCAAACTGCCCCCACACCCTAATCCCTGAAAACAAAGCTACCCATCCCCCAACCCTCTTCCAGAGTATTCTTATTAGAAGAACAGTGCTGGCAAGCCAAGAATGGTGCATGGCAGGACACATTTTAGGCAACTGGGTTCTGGGGAAATTCTCTCTGGGTCAGGTCACGGGCTGAGCAGTATGCCAATAGTGGTGGTGATTGTGAACTCTTCCTGGGGTGCCAGGTTATTATAGCAGAGGCACAAGTACAAATTGGTTTCTCATATTTAATGGCAAGTTGGGGTTCCCTGGCATGCCATAAGAGCAGATGGCTCTTCTTCAGATGTTGAGATGCTTTCAGAGGACCATGTCCAGTAGCAGGAGCATGTCTAGGGCTCCTCTGGGAGAATCAGAGAATCTCATCCCTCCAGGCCTGGTTGACTCACCAAGGGAATGTTGGGAGCATAGACACAGGTCATGAGGGAGGCAGGGACAAACTGCCTCTCCTGAAAAGGAAGCTTGAGGGAGGTGGGGTGCCATAAGGACCTTGCCATCCCATCTGGGTCTCATTCCAGCAATACTGGAACCTTGTTGTTGCTCCTGCAGGGCCCCAGTGCTGAAATGTCTCTCCTATAAGGGTTGGATGTGGAAAGGGAGCATTGTAAGAGCCCTGCTGGCATTCCCCAAAGTGATCAATCCTTGCTCACTCCAGGGATGATCAGGTTGTGCACTTGGAGATTTAGGAACCAGGATTCCCAAACCTTCTCCAGGACTGGAGAAATTTCCCACTACCGTGCCTGCAAATGGACCTAGGCCTTACTTCCCTGGAAGGTGATGAAACGGTCTAAAATGCTTATCTCTATACTTGGTTTTTATCACCAAAAGTTGCAACCTTGCACAAAGTATTTGTGTTTCCCCTGTCTGCATCTGTGTGCAAGAGGCTAGCTCGTGGTGGCTGGGATGATGACTCAAGACCAGGCAGCTGGAAACCTCCAGAGTGCATAAGAGGTGTGTGTAGAAGGTGCCAGCAAAGTAATGAGGAGGTGCTACAAGCTCTGTCCATAGCCTCTGAGCTTACTGCATGCACTGTGTACTCTTGGCACTAGGAGCTGTGGAACTGGCACACAGAATAACTTAAGATATGGAGGGGGGAAATGGACAGGCTGGGGGATGCTAACACCAGCTGCTCAGGCACAGGAATGGGCTGTTGAGGTGTGTGAACAGAGGCTCCAGATGGCCACCCACTGTTTGGAGGAGACAACCTATACCACTGTGGAACTGAGAGAGTCACAGTGCCAGGTTAGGGAATTTATGCACAGGGTCATGGACTGCTTGGAATCTATCTATGACACCCCTGACTGGTGCCAGTGCTGCCTCTTCCACAGAGCCCATAGTTCTCCCATGCAGGAGTGGTGGGACAAGCTGCTGCCCAGCCCTTCATGGCATGGCAAACCCTGCTCCAGGGATTGCTGTCTGGGGCAACAGGAATGGGGGTTCCACAGGAGTGACCCCTAGATGGTAGTTGTGGAGGAATGCTCCCTGCCACACCCTGACTGGGAGATGCTGCAGGGCCAAGGGAACACTGGAACAGTAGATGTGGTCCATGGGAGCCACTCAGGAGGCAGCAAGGCATCTGGCAGAACACACTCTGGGGAGCAGAAGTGGGCAAAGGGAGCGGGACCAGTCTGCTCGAGACCTGGTGGTAGGGCTGTTAGAGACATTGCACCCCTTCCAGGCCTAATTTGCTACACCCAACCACTGATGGTTGCCATATGCACAGGCTTCCCAAGCAGTTCTAAACCATGCCCCAAGGAGTGCAGGAATGCTCAGAATAATGGGGGAGCGGGAGGGGGCAGTCTACCCGGCAACCCGTGATGCATTTCAAATTTGTTGGCCAGTAGCCAATAGTTGCTGGCCTTCATTAGATCAGGTAAATGAGGTCATAAGGTCAGGAGGAGGGCGCAGCAGCCATGATAAGAACTCACAGAGAAGCTGAACCATCTCTCTCTCTTTCGAAACTCATGGTTATTAACTGCTTGCCTCCAGAGGAAATCTCCACCTGCCTCTGGATGATACTTGTGAGTACGCTACTTGAGAGCTAACTAGATACATAACTTGCAGTAACTCAGATGCGTAATCAAATGCTACCATGCCACTGTTTGCTCTAAGGAATTTCTCTGATATTGCTCTAGCCTGTACCCTATTCCAAATCTACTCCTTGTAACCAATAAAGTTCTCCTTTGTACCTAGCATGGAATACTTATTGGGAGAGGGCCTAGATTATGCCTTGGGGCTCTATTGGTTTGGCTGACTAAGGGAGACCACTATTTGTGCTTCAGACTGAGGGAAGCACCCCAAGTTCTTGCAGTGAGTCAAGTACCCTTAAGGACTACTAGGCTTGTGTTTCCCAGAGGTCGCAGATCCCAGATCAGTCCAGACTCTGGGTGGTGGCAGTGTTACCCCCAGGCTTGTGGGTGTGCTCCAGGAAGGGGGTTGGCCAGATGTGAGGTGCCCCTAGGGAGGCACTCAGAGGCTGGAAGGTGGTCAAGCACAGTGAGGTGTGTGGCTCAATGCAAGAGTACTCACAATTGCCCTGTAACAACAGGGAAATAGCCCTAGTGGTTAATAAACCTGGGCAAGGTAGAGGATGGGGTGTGGGTGCTGTCCATGGCCCCCAAACAGCTGGGGAAAACCATGTGGCAGAAGCTGGTGACCACCTCCTACAGGTTGACGAGGTGGATGAAGTGGTTGGCCAGGACAATCTAGATGACTAGGCGCACCTGCCACAGGGTCTCTCCAGTTGGCCAAATGGGCTGACCATGTAGTGGAGACTGCTGGAGGGGGTGGCCAGCTTCATGATGGCAATGGCACCTGCTTCTCCAGAGTGAGGGATAGCCACATGCAGATGTTCTGGCACATGATCTCAGGGACCACCTGGGTAACAATGTCTCTGAAATGTCCCTGTCATACATCAACAGGGGCATCACTAACAGGTCCAGAGAGGTCTTGCTCCCCCTCTATGTGGCACTGGTCAGGCTGCAGCTGGAGTACTGTGTCCAGTTCTGGGTGCTGCACTTCAAGAAGGATGTGGAGAACCTGGAGAGGGTCCAGAGGAGGGCCACTTGCATGGTTGAGGGCCTCTGTGGCCAGCCCTATGAGAAGAGGCTGAGGGACCTGAATCTCTTCAGTCTCCACAAGAGGAGACTGAGGGGGGATCTTGTGGCTGCCTACAACCTTATCAGGGGCCACCAGCAGGGACTCGGGGAAAGTCTGTTCACCAGGGCCCCCCTTGGAGTCACCAGGAACAATGGCCACAAGCAGAGGGAGGGTAGGTTTAGGTTAGATATTAGGAAGAACTACTTCACTGTAAGGGTGGCCAGAGCCTGGAATAGGCTTCCCAGAGAGGTGGTGCTCTCACCTTCCCTGGAGATCTTCAAGAGGAGACTGGATAGGCACCTGGCTGGAGTCTTATGACCCCTGCCACCCCCAGTGCTCCTTCCTGCCCATGGCAGGGGGTTGGACTAGATGATCTGTCTAGGTCCCTTCCGACTCATTGTTTCTATGATTCTATGATTCTATGAAAGTGGCATGGTACATGCAAAAGGTCTAGAGTCACTGTTCATAATCCCAGGTGCCCAGGATGATCTGCTTCCACCGGTCAGTACTGGTAGCATGGGCCCAGAACCAGCACTCAATGTTCTGGAGGTAGCATCAGAGCACCATGGCATCCATGGCATCCTGGATGGCCTCATTCTTGTTGGTCATGTGAAAGTTGGTGGCCCAGTCTAGGATGCTTGGCAGGCATGGGGTATGATGGGTGGGCATGAGTGGGATTGCTGGCTGGTGGCTCATGGGTGTGAGGGCATGTGCCATGGTGAACTGCTGTTACATCAGGTCCAGATTGGTACATGCAATGTCCCACAGTGTCCGGTGAGAGTCATGTAGGATGACCAGCAGGATCCGTCAGAGCTCCTGGGTCTCCCTTCTTGAGCATCATGGGGGACACCATGGCAGGGTGCACATAGGCCGGGATATAGAGGCAGGTGTTTGTATTTGAACTGGGGATCTTCTTGAAGCCTAGGGCTGGTCATGGGGGAGGGTCCATGGTGACATGGCAGGGGGTTGGGGGAATAGTGGTCCATGCTCAGCAGCCAACCAGGGTTGTCTCATCTGTTTGCCTCTTCTCTAGAGTCTTTGGCAGCCTGGGGAGCCCACAGAGCATGCTAGGAGGCATGCAAGAGCTCGCCCTACCTGCTGGCCTTGGCCAGCACAAGCAGGCTTCAAGCCCTCACCAATGAATGGTGAATGTCTGTTCAGTTCACTCTTTTCCTGACATAGAGCACTTAAAGTAAAGCGGGATACTTCGAGCACTTCTGCCTTGGGCTTTTTTAATGTACTTAGCCCAAGTAACTTCAACTGCTACTATATTTTTGAAGCCACATGGTCCTCTTGGATAGACCTGGGTCTTCTACAGCTCCTGTGTATCAAATGTTACACAACCCCATGTCTTGGGAGGGACCTTGGGAGTGAAAGAAGGGATTTCCTCAGCTCTGTCATCTTCCTCACCCCTGTTCCTCCCTAGTGATATGCAGGCAGCTCAGGCAAAAGAGGCACTATGTAGACCTCAAATTCAGAAGCAGGATCAGCCCTGCTGACTTGTTTATTGCCAACACCCCTGTAAAAAGCCTGAGGAAGTGTGTGCATCTCTGCCTCTGATATGAAGGGAAGTGTATGTCGCTATTTAGAGAAGATTTTCAAAGACAAACATACACCTAGATGCTAGATCCACAGACTAAGTTGCCTAAAGCAGAATTTAAATGCCTAAGTCAAATATTTAGCTCCCCAGAGATCTGTTCATTGGCTTTAAGTGCCTAAAGTCCATCCACACCTAATTTTTTTTTACATTAAAGTTCCCCAGGTACATGAAGTTATGCATGCTCACAAGCTCCTCAGTCTTGATGAGGCTGAACAGCTGATAGAAACTCTTACACCTAAGTACCATGAGGATTCCCAAAGTGGGCAGTCCTCCAAATGTCTCACCTGAAGAACTTAACATGGTAGCCATTTTCAGAGCAGAACACAGTGGCTTCTGAATTTCTTCAAAGGAACATCTTCTTCAACAGTGATACCACTTCCTTATCAAACTATCATCTAGTGCTTAGAATACCCAGCTAGGAAATGAGGGTTCATATTCCTCCTTTGCCTAGGAAGAATCAAACCTACATTTTTGTGCTTAGAGGAAGTGTCCATAACCATACTCACCACACCTATATCCATACCACATCAAGCTTACTTATTTCTGCCAAACCTCATCAGCTCTGCCATAAGAAGATCCTACATAAAAGGATCAGGATTTGTTCCTAAATTATGTGAGACCATAAGCAAGTTCCCGTATTTGTTTCAGGAACAAAAATCAGATGACTCTCAGAAGTAGCTGGGCATGTATGCAGTTGTAAAGCAAATAACTGTAGAGATAACAGAGAGTACAGATACCTTTTTCCTCAGGAATGATGAGTTATAAATGGTTGTGTTGTCTCCTTGCATCTTTCCACCCCTGCTCTTGTGGTTCAGTGATAGAATCCTTGTCTGCCTTGTGGATTACCTAGGTTCACTGCCTGGACGCATGTGTAACTACAGCCATCACGGTACTGGATGTCTGGACTCAGTCTGGCCTTTGGATTCTGTCTCAATGGTCTAAGTGGGGATGGAAGGTCTGGACAGGTTACACTCCTACCTAGGTGCATGTGTCAGATGTTTGGGTCATCTCTCACACATACATCATGGGTGCCTATACACATGCAGGGAGACTGCTTTGATGTGCTGTAATTACTTGATTAATCGAGTCTGCTAGAGTATGGTAATGATTGTTCTATAGCAGACTCTAGCATCACATGCATCCCTGCACTCAAAAATGGCAGCATGGGGTGCTTTAACTAAAGCTTGTTAGTGTGCTGCTCTGGGTATGTCCCTCCCTACTTCCAGAGCACCCACGGTCTAGAGGGATTGCCATTTGCCTCCTACTACTTAGTTACTACTTGATGTAATTATTATTTACACATGAAATGTCTGAACATTTTCATTTTCACTAATTAAGAAAAACATTTTATAGTGAACATGCTGTAAATTCTCACTGCATATTCCTGTTCCCACTCTTATCCATGCCCTGGAATTTTGAATATGGTTTGCAGTAGGGGAAAAAAGCAACCTAAATTTCATTTTCTACCACTAGGTGACACTTTTTGTTCTTGGATACATGCTGTGGGGTTTGGCAGGTGAATGAATCTTATTGGTTTACTGGAGGCATGATGCCACCAGGCAACCCTTTTTAAGAGAAAAAGCTAGGAACTGTGGAAAGATCCCTATACTGCCTCCCTATTCTGAGGAAGTAGAAATCTGTGAACTGTCATTTCAAAACAAAAATGAGTGAGGTGAGTGGATAAACCTTTTATCTGGAAAGAGAGAGAGAGAGAGAGAGAGATGTAGATACCTGAAGGAGAAGTAACATCGGTGTAAGGAAAAAAATACAGCTTTTAAAAAAAATAGTTACAATCAACTATGAATTATTTACATTTTAGAAAAGCAGCCATTTATAACTATCTTAATGGCTACAGATAGTCAATTAGATTACCTGATGTTCTCCTTACCTATATAAAACATCCAGTGATAAATATTATATTTACTCTTATTAGTAAGTATGCTTTGAAATGTCCAGCTAGTTGTTAATTTGTAACTTAATTAAGAATCAGAATGAAATTACACTGTAACTTTTAGCAATTGGTACCTGCAGATTTCAGAAGCATCTGTTCACTGGCTCTGCAATCAGAAATATATTTCTAATAGAGGTTATCAATAATGGTTGTCTTTTACTTAATTAATATAGCTTAGTACCTTAGAGATACAGACTGACATTTTAAAATTTCTTTTTCAGTTTCCTTCTATGTGGTAGAAATGACCTGACAAGTCAGTCACATAAAAGTTAGACCAGTGAAGTATAGAACTCACTTGAAAAAAATGCCCTGTTGTTTGTAGTTTGCCAGTGATATGTACTGTGTAGCTATTGTTCTGGGAAAGATAATATCAGTAATCCTCCATGTAACCAGTAAAAGAAAATGCAAATACTACCAAGCATGAAAGGATCTTTGTGTAGTGAAAAAAGTGAGCTGAATGTTAAATGACTACAATTGCTCTATTTCTGGTGAGAAACTTTCAGTGACAAACCAATATTTCTGTTTTAAAAAGTGTACTCGCTCAAGCATCAGACAGCTTCAGTTAGGAATTTCTCAGATTCTGCAGTTTGTCTGCTTTTTTTCACCCTAAATCGACAGAGATAGGTGCAATAATGTCTTATCTGGTGTTTATTTGTGGAGGCTCTTTTCTGTTATAATGAAGCTACTGCTGTTTTGACAGATGAACACTCCAGTAGCAGTCATGGTAGAAATAATACAACCCCCCCCATAAAATAAGTTTCTGCCTGTGTTTGGTACAATGTGCTTTACCATAATGTACATGAATGATTTGTGACAAACATGAGCAGTAGACATAAGGAGTGCTGTTGTATATTGGTCCAAAAAGCAAGGGGCTAAGCGTTTCAGTTCATAGTATGCAGTTTGTAATGGTCTAGCAAGCAGAGGGAATCCTCATCATGTGTTCCTGCTGTGTGTGATGTACATCAGAGTGCTGAGAGAGGCATCTGTAACCGCACAGCCTTTCCTCTGTTCAATGTACATTTGAATAAACTGGGTCTACAATGTAGCTTTTACATAAGAAGTTTCCCTCTGTCATGTGCAGTAGTTAAAATGCTTTGTCTCGTGTGGCATTTTTGTTCTTCTTTTTAAATATAATATTTTTAAAGCATTCCTAATTTGAAATGGTGGCAGGCTAATTACTGTTGTGTATATCTGCCTCATGCCAATGTACTTTTGCATTGTCTTCTCATGGCAGCAGTTCATACAGTAGTTGTTCATGCTGCAATAGTTTACATAGGTTCCCTTCTTTTCTCTAGCTAGTCAGCTAAAATGCCCCATGAATATCAAAGGTCAGGATACCTTCACAGCAACTGGGATTCCCTATTATTATGAATAGACTTCTCTGCCCCATGCAAAACAGGATTTCTGGTAAATTCGTATCACAGATGATGCTGGATTTCCTCCCTAGTACAATTCTTAACTTCCTATCAAATGCCTACTTACCAATTCTTAACACTATCCTGAATGCTCCTAAGGACAGAGCTATTATCATTGTCATTTAGGAGATGATGACACTTGGAGAATTCACAGCAACTGTAGCAGAAAGCAAAGCCTTTTAGCTGTTCCTTAGTTGATTATTTTTCCTTCAAGACTCAGAAAAAACAAATGCAATACTTCAAGTCCCCTCTGAAGGACTTGGTTAAAAGAATTGAAGAGCAATTGGTAGAAAGCAATCACTTTACTTGTCTGAACTCAAAATGTTTAGATCAGGGTCTTGATGGATTTTGTCTGTAATGGAGTAACTGAAAATGTTTCAGATTTGTTTGTTTTTTGTAGTGGATCATTACTTATCAGGAAATCTGAGGGTAATACATCTGAAAGGCTCAAGTACTTCTATTGAAATATTATCCATAAATAGTTTGGAATATGAGTGGACAAGGAAGATAATCCCAAAGCTGTCATTTGTGTTTCAGGTTAATAACTATAAGAGTCTGAGCGGAGCAGAGAATGCAGACATACAGATCTAAACAGAAATGAGTTCCTTCCAACTCCATTTGCTGCAACTTGTCTTGTTTTGTTTCCATTTTACTGCTTCATGGAAATAATCAGTTTGGTTTCCCCCTTATGGGCACTCAGTTACCAATAAACTTCTGAAAAGGGTTGAACAGCATAGACATTCATCAGCTTGATTGTGCCATTTTTTTATTTCTCAACAGTTAACTCATTTATTTTTTGTGGACAGAGAACTTTTAAAGGAGAAAAAGCCATCAAACTCCATTGGGGAATGTTTCCATTTGAAAATGTATCTATATTTCTAAGTGGCACAGGAAAAAAGGACTCTACTGTTAGTCACTCATCTATAGCATATGACAGAGCAGTTCAGGTGTCTTGATATGGCTCTAAGTCTAAGACATGCATCTGAACCATGTCCTAGTTATGTGTTGATATCTGCTCCCTGTTGACCCAGGTGTAATTTGGCATTTAGGCATGGGATTCAAAAGCAGGCAGCTGTGACATCAGCCACATCACTCATTTGTGTCCTGGTGACTATGCAAACTGGCAGGCCTAACTCATGCTAGCCCAATGAGCCATCTGGGCAGAACTTTGATTAGGATTACAAAGGGATTTAGGCATCTAAATACGAAAATAGACACCTAGTGCAATTTCTTTTTTTTTTTAAAGCAATCAAAAAGGGCAGTCCAGTGATTTTAAACACACTTGAAAATTCCATTGGAAAACTATCTCCATCTTTAAGCATGTTTCCCTTGATAATATGTCTCCAAAATTCTGTTTCATAAGGGATCAATAGGAGCTTTTTAAATACCTCCAGTGAGCCCTGGGTCAGTCAGTAAAGTTTCAGACTATGCCAATGAACTTTGTCGAGTTTTCCAGCTGTCTTCCATTAAAAGGAGTGGGTCAACGATGGAAAAAGAGCCCTTGTGAATAATTTATTTACAGAAAATAAAAAATACATCAAATAAATTATTGACAACAAAGAGTTCTACCATTGACCTGACTGACTCAAATTTGGCATCAAATTGACTTGCCTCAAGGGAATCACATCACTTCATCATAGATATTTAATTATATGATGCTTCATGGGCAATGTCTGGTCATGGCAACATTTTCTTGTGGCATTAGAGTTCATAGGAGATGTTGCATCACATATTTTACAACAGTCACAGATATATTTGTCTTGGGTAATGTAAATGTGAGCCTGCCTGTCATTAGGAATCAGATCCAGACCCGGGCACATGCAAAAATCTTTTAAACAGTAGAAGGGGGAGGGCCCAAGCAATGCAGGAGTATGGTGGGTGCAAGTGGGTACCAAGGGGAGGCATGGGGGTACAGTGCAGCAGGGAGGGGGCTGTCTGTGAAGGCATGTGGCCTGGTGATGCATATGACCCCTCAGTGGTGGCCTGCTGGTGTGTTGCTCCCACTAGGTATTTGGCCCCCTGCTGCTTAGTTCTGGATAGTTCTGACCTACAGTGTAACCCTCCCCATCAACACAGCCAATAGTTTATAGCCACAATCCAGAGAAAATAAATGTATGGGCAAACTGTAGTTATAAAATAGGGAAGGGGTAAAGGAAATTCTGCAGCTGGCATAAGAGGGGAGAGAGACATGAGACACATAAAGATCTCTTTAATTTTAACTAGCACCCATTTATTAGTGGGGTGGCAAATTGCAGCTCAGAGAGGGAGGGGAAAGGGAGAACAGTATGTTTTAGACTTGTCACTTTGCCCACTCTCTCCTTCAGCTTGGTGACAGAGCAGGATCACCTTCCCCTTAAAGTATAATTTAATAGTTAGGGTGGAAATCAGGGTCTGCCTAAGTTTGTGAACCTGGTAAACATAGCTTTTTAAAAAAAAAAAGAAAATCAAATGGGTTTTCTTGCTGCTCATATAACTGCAGGAAATCCAAATGGATTTGTCATCATTACTAACTGTATTACAGAAACTAAGTTTTTATTCTTGGGTCAAGCTTCCAATTTATCCATTTCCTTTTGAGAGAACAAATCATAAAGCAAACAATGGTAGGACTCTGACAAAGAGGGTGAAAAAATATTCCTTCCAGTGCGCAAGTATGATGAGGGTGAGTTGAGGAGTGCAGTGGGAACAAGGTCATGGTCACAAAGACCCTATTTCCCAGTCAGATTTCTTTACGTTTCTAATACCATAACGTGCTTACAGAGGGGGCTGTTTTTTCCTCCCAACAGTTTCCAGTTTTTTGGACCAATCCCTGCTAACACTGATTTTTTTTGTAAGATTCTCACTGATTTCAATGAAGACAGGAGCCGGCAACTCTATAATGAGGAAAACTCATTTGCTTATTGATTTCAGTAAAATGTGTTTGGACTGTCACCATTTGCTATTTTTTTTCTTGCTTTGCTATTATGGAGATGGCAAGGAAAATGTTGGGTGGAGGGTCAAGTGCGTTCTACTTGATTTCTATGACTATACCCTAGGGGTGCCCAACCTCTGGCTTGCAGGCCAGATCTGGTTCATGAAGTTGTGTAATCCAGCCTACAGGGCTCTCCAAGAGACCAGAAATTTGACAGGAATGAGCCGTGGCAGTTAATGTTGCCATTGTTTCTCCATTTCCAAATTTCCAAGCCCTGTGGGCCAGATGGCATGGCTCTGCAAGCAGGAGTCTGCTTATATCCCTAGGGGTGGACGATGGCTAGGGTGGCAGGGCTGATCCTGTGCATGCAGCTGGGGGCAATGGCAGTGCCCAGTTCTGCATGTGCAGGGTAGTTTGGCTTAACCAAAGGTGTGTGTGGGGCTGGAGCCCAGGTGATGGGGTCAACCCCTAGCATAAAGGGCTGGAGCCCAGGCAGTGCACCAAGCTGGGGATAGGCAGCAGGGCTCAATCCTATATGTGTGGCTGGGGGTGGGTGGCAGTGCTAAAATTTGCATACATTGAGCTGGGGGCAGGTGGTGGGGCCAATACACCAAGTCTAGGCTGGGGATGGGTGACAGGGCCTGATCCTGAGTGTGTGGGGACATGGCTGTGGTGGTGGGCCCAATTCCATGGGTGGTCTTGGCTGTGGCCACCATGTATATGGGACTGTGGTCCAATTCAGCACATGCCAGATTGGGTCCCAAACTTGGGTGTCCATGGAGTGGATATGGCCCATGAACCAATCCTGTACCTGTCATCTGGTCTATGGAGCAAAATGTTGGGCACCACTACTAGATACTATAAAAAAACCCCTGTAATAGCATAATTATCACACTGGGTGCAACATGTAGAAAAAAGAACCAGGTCCACTGAAAGACAGGGCCTGTTTGCTTTCCTGACTAAAGAGAACTGAAAGAAAAAAGCATCCAGTTGCGTGGGTGTGTATGTGAGAGATACTCCATGTCTTTTTCTTTTTACTCTCTTATGTCAGAGCTTTAAAATAATTCTGAGGATTTTAATGCTGTTTCCTTTTGCTGAGTACAATGACCAAGATTTTGTAATAAAGATGCATAAACAACATCCCCTTCTCTCTGGACCAGTATTCTACTCATGCTTCTCTCCTCTTCTTTGCCCATTCAGACACATCAGTTATCTACAGGTTTGTTTAAAAGAGATGTTGAAAATTACCTAAAATTGAGATTGAGTTTTACTCAATGCTTCCCTAAGCAACACATTTTTTCGTTTCTTTTTTTTTATATTCTCATTTCTCTTATTATTGTGGAATTGAAGAGATGGAAAAAATCATATTACTTTGTTGAATTCATCTCCCTTACTTAGGTAGGAAAATAAATGGCAGCCTCCCCGCAAAATGCTTAGAACTCAGCAGTTGTGGAACAGTTACAACCTCAAAAGTTATTTTTAATGATAGAATCTTGGATTATGACTCTTCCCTCTGCAAACACAATATCCCTTAATATAAAGGGTTATTATATCTCCTCATAGACAAGTTGGATCAGATCCCATTTACCCTTCATGGGCCTTAGTTATGCGCACGTTCCTATTTATCTTCAGCTTTTGGCATTTGTGTGAAGCTTGGGATATTTCTCCATAAGGCAATACAATCCCAGACTGTGCATGGAGGAGAAGAGTCCCCCCTGCTTTCAGCCAAAGACCATGTTTAGGAACAATGTCTAGGGTCTTATCCCTTACCCAGAGAGTGTTGGAACCTGCATTTATTTCCCAGCAAAGCACCCTAACCACTGGACCATAGGTTGGATATTGCCTAGACCCCTCTCTAGCTTTCCTACTGAAGCAGCCAAAGGTAGGAGAAATATGAGGTCAAGAAGAACGGTATAAGGTGGAGAGTGTGTGTCTCTGTGAGATGGGTGCTACCCTCTGCATTCTAGCTTGGGCCTCAGGTTCTTAGTGGGCCATATACTTTTCCCATGACTGCTTACCCAGTGACTATTAATTGCAAGGTACAGTGGGGAGCTCCATGATGAGGGTGTTTGTCTTTTTCTTGGACAGTTGCCCAGGTGAAGTGCAGGCCTACTAAGCATACCCAATAGGCTAGGGAGGACAATGCTGAATCCTAAACTATTTTTAAATTCCAAAAACAGAAGTTATATGGCTACATACCCTCTACTTAGATACGTGAAGAGTAATTAGGATTTGGCCTCTTTGGGGAAAGCTATACATATGGACCAGGCCTTCAGAGGGTATGAACTTGCATAGACAGTTGACTCCAAGTGAGGAATCTGCAGGCAGCTTAGAGGGAGTGACATAGGTTGCAGGATCCAAGAGGCTGGCATTCCAGTTATATGTGGCCTAAACACTAGCCAAATTTTGTTTTCTAAGCGGCAAATCCTCTCTTATTTTTACTTAGAACACAGTACATAAAATATAGTGTCAAACATTTGTCTAGTGAGACACACAAGAACCAATAGGGAGATTAACAGTAAAACAAATCATCACCTAGACGAGAAGCAAACCAGTTACAGGGAAGAACGCAAGCCATTTGCAGTGCTGGATTTCCTGAGCAAAAGCTTGCGTGAGTGTGAAGGAAGTGTTTATATAGAGTTAAAGAATGGAGTTTATATAGAGAACAGACCACAAGGGACAAAGCTTTCCTTTTATTTTTACCTCTTTATTGTCTCACTGGGGAAAGGAAGAAAAAAGCCAAGAAGTGAGATACCTGTGCCAGGAATGCCCAAACCTTTGGCACAACTGATTAAAAGTGTTTAATGAGCCTTGTGACCACAAGCAGAATGAGACTCTTGGGAGATACATTTTTTTTTTTACCTGAAATGAAGAAGCTAGAGAAGGAAAAGGTATTTAAGGTATTTAACGGCACTGAGAACTCTGGCACCAGATATGGCTTTGGAGACATTAAAGATTCCCTCATTAGATACAGAATTATTTGTGGAATATTTGATTCCAGTTGATAGGATTAACTGTTGAGAGAAACAGATCTAACCCTTGAGAAATATATCTAGATAGGTAGGTACCTCCACCATGACTTAGCAGCTCCAGAGAATGTCAATGTACATGCCTTGCAGAAGAAGGCAGCCAGCCATTCTTCGGCCATATTTGTAACTAAACTTTTAGATTAAAAGCCTTGATTAAAAGAACTGACCAGTTCAGTTGCAACTGGATTGCTGAAGCTATCTGCAATATAATCTGTCTGAGACTGGAAAATAGCAATACTACATTGGAGATATGTGATAAAGAGCTGTTGGTGTACAATGCAATCATTTGCAGGCCTGCAGACAAATGTAGGTTGTTGATAAGAAACTCACTAAACAAGATGCCATTTCTTGGAGTTTATAATAGTTGACACATGGAGCAACACCCATTGCTGGGTGGCTGGCCAATATAACAGAGGAGACTAGCCTAGCTTCTGTGTAAGAAAAAAGGCAGAGCAGCCACTGCTTGGGACAGAAATTACACGTGAACTGGCATAAGTGATCAGAAACTGGTCTAAATCTGTAACAGAACAGAAGCTCAGTGCATATAGACCTGTTCCAAAATGGTTGAATGCAGCTGAAGATAGTCCTGGATGGGTGTAGTATCAGATTTAATCAGTTTAGGTTAGACCGGTCTATCAAACGTATGTCTAAGATCCCCTCCCAACTCATTAGGTGCAGTCCCCTGGCATCCCAGGTTGCATTGTAATCCCCTGAAAACCACACCGTCACAGGGCAGCCCGCTGGAACATGGCTCATGCTCTGCTGCTCAAGCCCAGTGCCTACTGGCTCTGCTCCCAGACTGTCACAGAGCCACCTGCATAGCTCCTCTGTCCAGCTATGACTCCTGGCTCCAGGCAGCATGCAGCCCAGAGTAGATGTGGTGGAGCAGGTACATCCAACATGGATGCTTCCCTCAGCACCTGCACAGCTTGGCCAGTACCCAGCCTGGAGCTGGGGGAGGGAGGGGCTGGGGGTAGGCAACATGCATGCGTCCCTCAGGGTCAAAAATAACTCGAGCTCAACCTGGATGCAGCATGGAGCTTGGAGGGCATGGGGCATGGGGAGAGCCAGCATGGAGCCTTCCCTTAGGGTTGCTGGTTCAGTCCAGGATGCTTGGTGGCTGCAGGGTGCAGTAGATGGCCCCACATGGGACGGCCAGCTGCTGGATCAGGGGCATGAAGGCACATACCATGGTGACCTGGTGCTGCATCATATTGTGACCAGGTGCCGAGGCCCTGGGAGGTGCGCAGGGACACAGAAACATCTATGTTGCCTCTTCCCTGCACCTCCACCCTGCCATCTCTGGCTGCTGGCTGCCTGAGCTGAGGCTTTTTTTGACCTTGAAGGAAGCATTCATGTTGGTTCCCCCTGTCCCCCTCTGCCTGCTCCAGCCAGGAGCCATGGTTGGGCCAAGGGGTTGCAGTCTGCAAGAGGTGAAGGCTCAGTACACACCCCCCAGCTTCCAGTTTCCCCTATGCTGCTGCTGGCCAGGCTGCCAGGTGTGCCACGGCAATCCGCTCTGGGTTTGGTATTAGGAGGGTCCACAGTGACAGCAGGCGATTGGGGGTGTGTGCTTCACTGCCAATCAGGGTTGCCCCTGGCTTGGCTGGATTTGGCCACCCTTGGCAGTGTCCAGCACATTGGAAGACATGTGGGAATGCCCCCCCCTCCCCTCCCCCGCTGCCTTCTAGCCTGGCCAGTGCAGGCTTCTGTTTCCCCACAACTCCAAACCTGTTGTAGATTGGATTGATTCCCCCTTGGGCTTTTTGACAGTCTGCACATAGCCTGTGGGTCCTGCCTGCCATTCTATCAGGACATAAGGATGCATTTCAAGTAGAAAGACATCTAAAGGGGAAAATAAAATTAGAACTAGATCCCCATCTGCAACCTGTGAAAACACAGAAAGACAGAATTTCATTAGCCCTGTGGGAGCCACTAAAGAAGCAACTAGGAAGCCTACAAAGAGGCATCATTACATCCATTGAAATTAGCAGAGTGGATCAGCAACCAAATGGTGGTGAGAAACCTTCAGGTTAGCTGAGGATCTCCACTGATCTAAAAACAATGCAAATGGCTTTGAAAATAAAATCATTATCCATTGACTGTGTTTAAGGGCATGGAACATAACTTATTCATGGTGAAAGCATTTGCTCTCTGTGATATCAGGGATGGGTTCTGGAATAATGAGAGGTAGAGTTAACCAGCCACATCTTCCGGCAAGCAGTGCCAGGCATGGATGTTTATGGGCATTACCCAACTCCAGAGGTATGCTGTTGTAAAACTGAAACAGGAACTAGAGTGACTTCTGGAATCAAGATGGTAGCTGATGACATTTTTTTTGAAGGAGGATCCGTAAGGCAATCCAGGACCAAGCTGCAATAATCCCTAAACATATCAGGAGGGAGTTGTTAGGGCAAATACAGGGAAGTTGAAACTGGGGAGAACTGAGGTCCCTTGCATAAGACATCTATAGATCTGAGGGACTCCAGCTAAATCCTGAAAAATGTTAAGGAAACGTTGAGAACAAAGGATGTGAAGGCAGTCCAGTAATTCATAGGGATGGAGATTGTCCAGATTGGGCTTGTGCCCAGTTAGGCTTCAAAGCAGTGGAATTTCCCAAGAAATCCCTGTTTTGTCAGAAAATTTCTGGCAAGATCAGACATCAACAGTCTATAATACCTTTGCGGTTTTGATTCGAGGCTCCAGACTCTCCAGCAAAGGGTTGATTAGGAAGGATTGCTGCAGGGAGTAAAACAATTTCTACTTGTTGGCAGAAATGGTTGGCAGAAACTGCCATTATCAGCAGCCAAGAGGTCAAATGTGCCGTGCATGTCCAAGATATGATGTTGTTTAAAGGGGACCCAGAAGCTACCCCAACCTACTTAAAAGTTGATGTCATGAAACAAGTATTACATCTTTCTTAAGTCTGGGCATAGATGCAAACTTGAGAGGAACCGGGAAGTTTATTACTGACCAAGCATGAGTACCTAGCTCGGAGTAGATATTGAAAAGAGCAAGGCAGGCAAATAATATGAACATAAGAACATCAAATATGCCATGCTGGGTGATACTAATGGTATATATAGCTCCATATCCAGTCCCTAACAGTGGCAGGAGTGAATATTTTAGAGGGAAAGCAGTGTATAGGGTATATCTAAAGTGATCTATCCCTGATACCCACCATCATTGGTTTACAGATTGTAGAGGATACATCTGTGTTTAATAGGTAGTAATAAATCTATCATCCATTAAGTTGCCCAATCCTTTTCAAAACCTGGCTATACTGTCTCCCTCCACAATGTCCTATAGAAATGAGTTCCACGAATTAGCTTTGTTCTATGTAAAAACAAAAGCATTTTCTCTCATTAGTTTTAAATCCGTCTCCTGTTAATTTCCCCTAGTTCTAGCATTCTAGGGCTTGGTGAATAATAGTTCCCTATTCACTTTGTCCACACCCTTCATGATTTTATAGACCTCTATCCTATCCCCTCTCAGCTGCCTTCCTTCCAAACTGAAGAGTTCTACACTTTTAGTTTCTCCTGGTATAGCATCTGCTACATACCCCCCGATCTTTCTGCAGCTTCTCCCCATCAGCTTGGTGATATGGTGATGACTGACTAACAGAAATATATTCCCTAGCTTCCTGAGATATTGGCTGCCCCCCAGGAAAAGGTCAGAATAAACCTGTTAATTTTTAATAATAGGGATTCCATGGTCCCAGTAATTTACTACTCCAAAATCTGGTATGTGGATTATCTTCAGGACACTTAGGAAAATGAAGTCTTTTGCCATGTATGATCTACCTGACATACTATGCTTAGACATAGCAGCAGAGTTCAACCAATGCACTGGCAAATGGAAATCTGAACATAAAGTGTCTTGCCCTGGGAATCTATGAAGTATGGGAGGTGAAGCCAACAAAGAAACTGATGGCAAAAGTCAAAACAGGCAGGAAGGCATCCCTGCCTAGTAGTGCTGACCATCATAATACAATGTTCAGCGCAAGGCAGAGAATGAGGGGAGTCTTTTGCCCTTTGGTCATTTAAATGTCAGCTTTATAGTCCGAAAAATGGTATTTTTGCCACTTACACAAAGTTTGCAATTCTACTTCCCTTCTGGTGTGGATGTATAAGCATACACATGCATGCTAAGTATTCAAGGCTAGCTACTCAGTGGTCAGACAGCTATTATGGCTATATATGTGTGCACTCATTCTGGACATCCCTGTGCCTATATATCTTGGAAATATAAATAGCTAGAAACTGATGGTATTAGATTCCAGAGGAAGATAGCTTTCCTATGTTTTAACCCCAATAACTGAATGGTATGGGAAGCTAGAAACATGGGCTGTAGGTACTCCCTTACCTGGAAAATCAGAGAGCTGCAAGTTTCATAGATTTCATAGACATCAGGGCTGGAAGAGACCTCGGGAGATCATCGAGTCCAGCCCCCTGCCCAAAGGGCAGGAAGTCAGCTGGGGTCATAGGATCCCAGCAAGATAAGCATCCAATTTACTCTTGAAGGTGTTCAGTGTAGGTGCTTGAACCACCTCTGCTGGCAGGCTCTTCCAGACCTTGGGGGCTCGGACAGTAAAGAAATTCTTCCTTATGTCCAGCCTGAAACGGTCTTGCAGGAGTTTGTGACCGTTCGACCTTGTCATCCCTTGGGGCGCTCTGGTGAACAAACGTTCCCCCAGATCCTGGTGGTCACCCCGATAAACTTATAGGTGGCCATCAGATCACCCCTGAGCCTGCGCTTTTCCAGGCTAAAGAGTCCCATGGCTCTCAGCCTGTCATCGTAAGATCTATTTTCCTGACCTCTGATCATGCGCATGGCTCTCCTCTGGACTCTCTCAAGCTTCTCCACATCCTTTTTGAATTGTGGAGCCCAAAACTGGACGCAGTACTCCAGCTGCGGCCTCACCAAGGCCGAGTACAAGGGGAGAATGACGTCCTGGGATTTGCTCGAGAAGCATCTATGGATGCAAGCCAGCGTTTTGGTCGCTTTATTAGCCGCAGCATCGCATTGCAGGCTCATGTTCATCTTGTGGTCAATGATGACCCCCAAGTCTCTTTCTTCTGTAGTGCTATCCAACGTAGCACTGCCGAGCCTATAAGGATGCCACAGGTTTTTCCTCCCAAGGGGAGAGCCTTGCATTTTTTGGTGTTAAACACCATCAGGTTCTCATCTGCCCATTTGCTGAGCTTGTCCAGGTCAGCCTGCATCACCCGCCTATCTTCTGGCGTGGATGCTTTGCCCCAAAGTTTGGTGTCATTGGCGAACTTGGCCAGTCCACTCCTGACTTCAATGTCCACATCATTAATGAAGATGTTGAACAGTATGGGTCCCAGGACAGAGCCTTGAGGGACCCCACTGGTCACAGGGCACCACAATGAGTGACTGCCATCAATTACAACCCTCTGGGTCCAACCATGGAGCCAATTTCCCAGCCAGCGGATCGTGGTGGAGCCAAGGCCACAACTGGGCAGTTTGGCCAAGAGGTGATCATGGGATACCAGATCAAAAGCTTTTTTGAAGTCAAGATATATGACATCAATCTCTTCTCCCTCGTCCAGGTGACAGGTCACCCGGTCATAGAAGGAAATGAGATTGGTCAAACAAGACCTACCCGCAACAAACCCGTGCTGGCTATCGCTTAGAATGTTAGCCTGGGCCAGTCCCTCAAGGATGGCCTCCTTAAGTTCAAATTCAATCTGGACAGGGGCACTGACAGACTGAGGATCCTGTTACTTGGGTAAGTGCTCTAACCAAGTAATTATTAGGGCTAAAACTTGGGAGAGTTGTTAACCTCCTTTTCCCCACCTGCTGCATTTTTGAGGACTTGCCTTCAGGTATGGGCATGTGCACCTGACCAGTGTGTAGCCTGTTGCATACGCTCAGTCTACACACGCATATTTATGCAGCCCAAGTGCAGGAGAAATAGAATTGCACACTGTGTATCAGTGGCAAAAACACCACTTATGCAACTAGAAGATTTCCACTTAGATGCACAAAGAGAAACAGAAGTCTGCCCCAAGACTGCTTCCCACGAGGGCCTGTTAACTGCATCCCAATGGTGGAATACTGGGCAGGACACAGAAGTAAAGAGGATGCCCAATTCAATAGGCAGTCCATTACTGGAGCCAGAGACCTGAAGCCACTGTGTGCAGGTGAGTAGTTCTGTGTCCAACAATCAAATAACCATACAAGCAATGGCAAAAGCCAGTAGTTCAAGCAGAAATGGGACATTATATGGGGTAGTCATAGACCCAGGAGAATGAAATTAAAGGTGGAATGAAACTGAAGACTACTGTAAAATAGTGACAGATAGCTAGCTCAGCTCACCTCAGCCAGTATGGCCATGGCTTGTACCAGGAGGACTAAGAAAGAGCGTGATTCATTTTCTCACCTGATACTAGAGAGTTTAAAGAAAGGGATATATAAGGAACAAGAATCATAAGTAGATTGCCAAGCAATAGAGTAAAGGCAGCAGCAGGGTGGCAGCCCCTTAAATAAGAAATGGGACACTGGTTCAAAGACCAATGCAGTTAAATAACAGTGGGCACATCTGAATGTGTACTTTAATGCATAGTAGCTGGTTTCACTGCACAGTAAAGCATCATGTAAAAAACCATGAGATTACACTAATGTGCAGTAAAATAGCCTACTGTGGATTGTCACTTAAAAAACATGTGCATTTGTTACTACACATTAAGGCAGCCTAATGTGCATTTGTTTAGTACCTTGCACTAATTCACATTAGGCAAAGCACCTTAATACACATGTAGATGCACTCAGAAGCCTGATAGATTGCAGTGGACTGGCAATTAAGGCCCTGTCTCTAGAATGGGCTGGAATCTTATACTTTCTGATACCAGCAAGTAAGCAGAGAGGTGAACAGAAGACACAATAGCAACTGTTAAAAGGAAAGATATATGAACTTGGATGGATATGCACAGATCGCAAGAGGGAGGATGTTGAAGGAGGTGCCAGGGCGTTGTTCTTTTTCCTCATAGCTAGAATGTGAGCTGAAGTTATTCTCTTAATGAGCTAGTTTAATTAAAAAACAAAAATAAAAACAGAGAGTCCGTTCAGGTTATACACAGCATGTGGTACATGAAGCAATTTAGTTCTTTTAATTTTTTCTTAGAAGTCATTTCCACTAATCATAACAATTAGAGGTAGGGAAAGATTAAATCAGTCATATAATCTACAGCCCTACTGGTGCAGAATTGGTCTCTACAGCTTAGTTCTACAACTTTTTCTGGTTCCATTTTAGACGCCCAGGATCTTGAGGCTAGTTAACATTCAAGGGCTGGAGAAGTTTGGGTGTAAAATGATACCATTCTAATTTGATAGCGTATGACCCCCACTTTGCATAGATGCAAATGTTCACACAGAAGGAGAAGTAAGCTTCAATGCATAACAGAATGGATTACTGAATGTCTGCAATAAAGTTGATTGGAAATACAAAACAATTGTTTTTTTTTTTCCAGAAAATGCTAAGCCCCAGGTGTTTCATCTGAAAATACAGGGCACAAATCCAAAGCAAGGTTTCAGTGGAACCCTGTTTAGATTTGGGGCAGATCTGCCTCCAGGTCAGGGACATGCTGGAAACTGCAGGGTATCTTGTGTCATGGCAGACACAACTTAATGGGTTTGTCCTAGGTCTTCTAGAAGACTCTGGAAGCTTCCTGCAGATGCTGAGTAAAGCTGACTTTCTTTTCAGTTTCACTGCTACTATTCACCGTGAGATGGACTGGACCATTCATTATATGGCAGGGCAGCTGCAGTGTTCAAGTGGCTTCTGGTTTACAAGAAAACCTGCTTCCTGGCCAGCAAGAGATCCAGATTAGGTTTGATTTGTCCTCATCATTGTGCCATGAGAAAGGGCCAGTTCAATGAAAATGCTTGTCATTACTGCCTTGCAGTCACAGTGGCCTAATACCCTATTTTTTTTCCCATTGCAATTGGGCCATTTTCAATATCTTGTCTTCAGTGTAGTATCTACAGAGACAAGCCAGAAAACGGCGCTGTTCCAAATTGCAAGTAACTTCAGACACTCCAGTTCTCCTAAGTTTAACCAGGTTCATTTTAGCATGTCTGAGCAATAGGGATCAGATTCTTTGCCTGGTTATGTCCGATTTGAAGCCAGTTTTTTAGCTAGTTGAGGTTTTCTGTTGAATGACTATGCCAGGCATAGCGAGTGAGTAGTAGTAGCTTTGTGCCATCACTCAATGTTGCCCCCCAATATAAAGAGCATTGCTACAGGGAAGGGAACCTGGCCCTAGGGTGCTAACAGTACAGCAAGTCCTACTGGCTGAATAGTTCATGGAAATCACAACAGCTGGCCCACAGGCTGTTCTGAGTTGTCACCAGAATGTCAGCTGGCATTAAAAGGGCTGCAAATCAAGTTTGCACCTCCCCTATGGCGCTGCATTCAATATTGCATGATTCATGTTGTAAAAGCAGAAAGCTACATTGTATGACAACCTCAACTCTTTTAAATTAATATTTGTTAAAAATGTTCCTGGTTAGTTCTTAGTTGTTAATACAACACAGCAAAAACCACTGAGATGTGCAATAATGTCTTTCTTTGTTTCTGTCCCTCTTGAAATATGTAGGGAGTCCAAGCAAAAAGTGAAGACAAATTTGTTCAAGTCCTACAGCTGAAAAACATTTTCACTCTCCAGACTTGGGAAGGAGATAAGTCTGTCTTAATAATGATTGGATCAATATGAGCAGATATGAAGCAATTTGTTGGTGCAAAGTTCTGCCATTAATAACTGCTCTCTCTCTTGAAGACAGACTTAAACTAATTACAGCTGGCTTTATTTCCGAGAAAAGTTCATTCTTCTGGATTGTGTGTGGGTTTGGCGAATGAAATATGAAGCAAATATTTGTTACAAAATTGCCATCAGCAATCAGTGGCATGATGAAAGAAAGAATGATGAAAAGTCTTATATTGGTATTTAGATTAGAATACTATTTGTATTTGGGGGTCCCAATGGTTAGGTCTTATCAGAACCCTGAATGCTACCTGAATCCAAATGCACATCTCTGCATGTAATTCTTTAGTAACCACAGGGCTCTCATTCAGTCCCTATTGGACATTACAGTAAATACTGTTAAAGCACAAATATTCTTCACTCCAACTACTTACAATAGCTCTTTTATCTACTTACTAGAACTGATTAAGAATTTTATATCTACATGATTTTAAGTGTGAAACTACCGGTTTTGAAAAATCAGTTTTCCATGGGTTATATACATATTTTAAATTTTTCTTAAACAAGGTTGAGGTGGCTGGTTTGGTATGAATCAAAGATATTTCAGCTGGTTGGACTGAAATATGGATGTTTTGTCAGGAGAAGCCTTATATTTAAGGCGAATGATACGTAAGAAATTGTAGAAAAAGAAAAATACCGTCTGGTTTAAGAGGCCTGGTCATTTTTTCCTTTATGCCAAGAAAATTTAATCTGTCTTCCTCACTGTTTAAATATTTCTCTAGGGTCACCTTGATGCTCCCTCTTTTCCAATGTTCAGGTTAATTAAAATACAGGCTGTATCATCACTATCCAAATGAGGATTGAGGTAATATTTTGGCAAGCAGGGTGAGAAGGCTTGTTCTGGGGTTAACTTTACCCTCTTTGTACTTTACTGAATAAAACCCTAAAATGCTGCTTAAAGACATTTAATGTCAAGGGTATGAGGCTACAGTTTTTACTAGTGCAAATAATCCTTTGGTTTGCCTGAGTAAGAGCTACGCCCATGGGTGTTTGTTTTTCTATGCTTCTGGCCTTTGCTGGTCTCCACCTGGGGCTAGGAAGGAATTTTCTGTCCTTGAAGTGGAAGGACGTTGACAGTGGTGCCCCCATCCTCTTGCTTTACCTTTAGCAATATAGGGAGTTTTTGATATTTTGGGCATTGTTCTAGCTAGTTGCCTGACAGGTTTATTCACAAAAGTTTTTAAGAATAGGTTGGGCAAACACTTGATTAGACTGGTTCAGACAGGGGCAGGGTTAGATCCAGTGTGGGTGTGTTGATGTGGTTATTTCCTCTTGGGCTGAGCTCACCAGCTGGGCAGTGCAGGCTCTGGCCTGAGTTCAGAGGTGTAATGACCAGGCAGGCACTGAGGGCAGCTGCTACATGCACAGAGGCAGTAGTGACTTCCAGTTGCTACTGCACCTCTGATGTGATCACATGGCTTTGCTGGCAGCCATTTTTCTTTTTTTTCTGCTCTTTCCCACTTTCAGCTGACCATGCTTCCTGGTCACCCATATGCCATTGCCCAAGCCCCTGCTTTCCCACAGCTCTGGAGCCCAGTGGTGTGAAAGCTTCTGCTACTGCTTGTGTGCCCCCTTTTCTCCTGCTGCTGCACTCAGTGGGGATGGGGGTAGCAGGAGAGGGGATAAATGGTGGTAGTGCTCACCCCCTTTACTCCAGCTAGAGCCTGGGGTGATCAGCTGGTAAGCCAAGAGCTTGCAACACAGACCAAACTCTGCCGACAGGCTGGTGAGCTCACTGCACATGTGCTGCTTAGCCGAAGAAGGTGTGACTGCATCCTCCTTGCCGCCATCCTAAATCCACTCATGGATAAGAATAATTCTGCTATGAGCAGGGGGTTGTACTAGATGACTCCACTGGGTTCCTTCCCAACTTTTCTATGATTCTAAATAAATCCTGCAGGAGCAAACCAAAGATTACTTTTTAAGGACTGCACAGTAATTAACTGGATTTAGAGAATACAGTATATTCTTGCAGCTGCTTTCAGAATTAACTTCAAAGATTCCATTATCCCTCCTGCAGGAAAAAAAAATCTGTGATTTTAATGTCTTCAGAGAAATACCTGCTTAATAATGTTTTTATTCAAAATATGCTAATAAAACAAATATTAAGGAGACTGCAGTTTGTGCTAATTATGTTGATTATGTTTGGTGTTGGTGTAAATATTCTCTTTTGACAACATTATAGTGAATTTGAATAGAAAATCAGTGGTTTCTCGCTGTGCTGGTAAATAAATTCCAGGGTTCCAATGGTAAAAGTGGAAAATAATGGAAACTTTTTCTCTCACTGCAATTAGAAGACTTAAAAACCATGACTATTGTATTTCTTTTACCCTAACTAAGCCTGTTGTATACTTTAAATATTACCATTTATGGAATTCTATTGCATATCCTTGCAAATGGAAACCATTCTTGATTGCAGTCTTTCCATCTGAGATCTCTATCACTGGCTATTACTTATTATTCCATTACAGAAATAGATTAAGAGTGACATATTGTACTGTCTAATTATTTTAAAGCTATCTCTGAAAACTAATCAGAAACAAGCTTTAAACAGGCTTTAATACAGATATTTGTGGGAGTTTTGCCTGCTTATGGGCTGAAGTATTCATCCCCTGGATATCTTCCCTCTGAGGCTTATTTGAGATGATTCTCTCCTAAGATGCACTTTGCATTGAGCCACATTATGAGGTGGGCATGCTGGAGGAGAGGGACAGAATCCAGCTAGATCTAGACAGGCTACAGAGGTGGGCGGATGAGACAGGATGGTATTCAATGCAGACAAGTGCAAGGTGTTGCATCTAGGGAGAAAGAACCAGCAACACACCTATAGGCTGGGGAACACCCTTCTTGTCAACACAGTGGCAGAAAGGGATCTTGGAGTCATTGTTGACTCCAGGATGAACACGAGCCGCCAGCGTGAGGACATGGTCAGTAAGGCTAACCGCACCTTGTCGTGCATCTACAGATGCATCATAAGCAGGTCCGAAGAGGCGATCCTCCCCCTCTATGCAGCACTGGTCAGGCCACAGCTAGAGTACTGCATCCAGTTTTGGGCACCGCACTTCAAGAGGGATGTGGCTAGCATTGAGAGAGTCCAGAGGAGGGCCACTCTCATGGTCAAGGGGCAGCAGGGCAGGCCCTACGAGGAGAGGCTAAAGGGCCAGAACCTGTTCAGCCTCCACAAGAGAAGGCTGAGAGGGCATCTGGTGGCCAATTACAAACTCACCAGGGGGGACCAGTGGGAATTGGGGGAGGCTCTGTTCCCCTGGGCATCACCGGATGGTACTAGGAATAATGGCCACAAATTGTTAGAGATAAGGTTCAGGCTGGACATCAGGAGACATTACTGTACAGTTAGGGATGCCAGGCCCTGGAATGAGCTCCCAAGGGAGGTGGTGCTGTCCCCTACCTTGGGGGTCTCCAAGAGGAGGCTGGAGAGATATTTAGCTGGGGTGATATGATCCTGGCACCTGTTCCTGCCTGGGGCAGTGGGTCAGACCTGATGATCTGTTTAGGTCCCTTCCAACCCTAAGTACTATGATACTATGCATAGGACATGTAGACTACCTCAAAAAAGATCTGTTAAAGTTATAGGGTGTAGCAGTACTTCCTCCATTCTCAGCTGAATTAATATCAGTAAGTTTACTTGAAGCAGAGAGTTTAATAAGCTAGAAATAGATGTCACCAAAAAAAGTGGATAAGCTGTGTGGGGGAAGAACTGATTCACTTCATTGGGCAAAAAAAGTCTCCTGTTGTCCTGCCAGTTCATGTGGAGAGGCAATGGGGGATGTGTTCTCTTGGGGCTTGAGATTCCAGTCATGCGCTCACACAAGATCAGGCCCCTCAAGCCCTGGAAGTGGCTGACCAGCTTTTTCCTCTTACACACCCTTGGGATCTCCAGAGCAGAGTTTCTTAACCCATGGGTCATGACCCAAAAGTGGGCTGCAGGAATATATGAAAGGGTTATGAACAAACTTTAAAAATGGATTCTTTTTTAAAGAAGAAAAATGTGGCAAACCATGGCTTTTCCCTTGGAGGATGGCAGAGATCCTGCCCCATACACACCCACCCCCTGCACCAGACACTGGCTCTGGGTATGTGCACATGGACATTTGTATTATACCTCATTTTCAGGAGCTGGTGTCACATTTAAAATAAAGTTTGCCTCAGGTCAGTTCATCTCAGTTCCTCTACCATGTTTTCCTTTGTAGAAAAAGCTATCGGAGGCTCTTAATCAAAGTGACTAACCTAACAAAAAACAAGTGATGAATAAGCATCATATTATTTGTCCCATGTATATTATTACATGAACAGACAGAATGCCCAAACAACTTTTAAACAATTGATTCTGGTTCCAAGTCTGGCTACATTATACTGCTCTGATGGCACTAGACACTTTGGGCGCCTATGCACGAGTGCTGAGGCTTCTCCCACATGCTGGAATTCCAATGTGTCAGAGCAGATTCAATCAAGCAGCCTCCTGTATCTCATGTATCAGCATCTCCATGCTTAAAAATGCTGGCGGGGTGCTTGAACTAAAGCTCGTTGAACAAGCTTTAGTTTAAGTGTCCTCACTGCCATTTTTAACTATGGGGATGCTGATATCCAAGGCATGAAGGCATTTTAATTAGAACGCCCTGGAACATATGTAAGAGTGCCCTTAGAAACTTGGGTTCACTGGCTACCTGGAAAGGGAGGTGACAAAAAGTCATCACAGAACTGACAGTAGAAATCATGGCCAGTAAAAAAGGGAAACTTGGTACTGTAAGCAGGCCAGCATAAGTTGTCTTTGTGTTGCTCCAGCTTCAGTTAGACTCAAGTGACTCCTGTTAGTCCAAGAATTACAAAGTTGTCTCTATTCCCTCCCTTTGACCTATGTCAAATACCAGCAGCATAGTGATGGGGGTGGGGTGGGCAGGAGGGGGCATGGCCCCTAGGCGCTGGCCTGGGGGAGTGGCGCTGGCTAGGCTGAGAGGCCACAGCAGCTTCCATGTTTGGTGTGTGGTCCACCCGCCTGCCTGGTGGGTTGTCCATTTCTTTACCTGTTATGGCTGGAAATTCTGGCTGCCGCCCCTCCCCTGGCATGCCGTGATGTCAATTTCGCCACAGAAGTGCCATGGGGTGGGAGAGGGGGCTTTGCACCCTGCTTGGATTGTCCCTGGTGGAGGGTGTGTGCAAATGCAGGCATTGGGCCCCGGGTGCCGGAGGCCCATGGTACGCCACTGCCAAAAACCATTCAGACACTGCAGAGTCTCTGCAAACTCAGCTTATCTGCTTACTCAAGTGGGTTGCTTTGCAGTCAAGCTTTTATTGATAGTAGCTTTTAAGTACTGGGAAGTGTCAAAGTGCTATAGCAAAAGAAATCTGAAACAGGATAACTTGACTCACCTGTTATTCACACCTATTGTGGCTAGATGTTCTGAATCTGATGCTGTCGCTTCAAAAGACTGCTCGTGAATGACAATATTTATTTCATTAATATTCTGTATGACTCCTAGTTTGGAAAAAAAAAGCAAGAGAACATAGAATGGAAGAAAGAATAAGGAAATGAGAAGAAAAGTTTTCTTGACTAGGTTAGAGATTCTCTAAAGTATCCCTCACCTCAAACTCATCCTAAGACAGTTACATGACACAGGGTCTACAAATGTATCAATAAAGCCACATATACAGGCAAGTGGTGCTCAGGAATTAGATTTTGTTTTTGCCATCTGGATGTACTGCAGCCAGGTTTTGGGAGGAGGACACCTATAATTTTATAACAGCAGGTTCTAGAGGAGGAATGACAGATAGACATGTTTGTGTTGTCACCTATGAGCCAGTATTTCATCTATCATTACTACCTCATTTTCTTTGTTTTATGGTCCAAAAGGCAGGTTCTTCTGGTTTCCTCCCTCCTTCAATTTCTACTTTCTGTCCCCACTCCTGGGGGTAGGGCAGTGCAACAGAAGGGTGCTAGGGTGTCCAAGCTGTGCATATGGGGGGGAGGGAAAGGAAAGGGGGGGCATAGTGTCTGAGCTGTGAGGGCTATGAATGATTATGACATATGATAGGAGGTGGGTTGCCTGCACTGCAGGTGTGTGGCTGTGAAGGCAGGGGAAGGAGAGTGCTGTGTGTGTGACAGAGGGAGGCTGGTTTATCCACATAGCCAGTGTGTGGGTGGCACAGCTTGGAGCAGAGGGGGAAACTAGGCTGACTGTGCTGTATGCATGGCAGGGGATGCCGGGGGGGGGGGGGGGAGGGACATGGGCCCAACGTGTGGCGGGGAAGAGCTGGGCTGGGGGGAGCAGCCCACGCCTTGTGAGGTCCTGGGGACTGTGACTAGCACTGTGTGTGGTCTCTGGCTACATGGAAGTTAGACAGCCCTGTTTTACATTATTTATACTATGAACACAGCAGAAACAGTCGTGACAAACTGCACTTTATCATGCACTTTTCAGTCTCCACAAATCTAACAGTCAGAACCTCTGACTACCTTTAAAAAAGCCACCACTACTGACAACATTAGTCTGCAAGATAAATATTTCCTTGCTTATTCAAATACAAAAATCCCTTCAAAAAATTAACCTCGTCTGAGGTGACAGTTAGGAAATTTCAGGTTTGGGCTCTGATATTTCTGCTTATTCAGAATTAGAAATTGGAAATTTCAGATTTCCCTTGATTGGAAGCTCTGGAAGGCCTCTACATACTCATTATTAAACCTGTGTTTTGGGGAGGGTTGTACAGGAAAGTTCTTTTTATATGTTTTAAAAAAGTTATTAAAATACTTTAGTCTGATAGTTTCTCTTCCTCTGACATCTGTGCAGCTGGATTAATGGTAACATAACGCAACTGAGTTTATGGGCAGAGGGCTATGAAAAAATATATAAGAGCAAAGACATTCGTGCAATAGGATTTCTGAAATATATATGGTGTAGTATGTTGATATTCATTCAGGATAGTCTGTATATCTCATGTCTTTGATGTCTATGGCCTCTGGCAGATGTACTAGTAAAGGTACATGGGGATCTGATGCAGGATCCCACAAGGACACTTTCTGCCATGCCATGTGTGTTTGGGAGGAAGTGTGATTGTGGGTTTGTAAATCAAATCCCATCATGCGTTATTGTGGGATCCCAGCTTTAGAGGCACACCATGTGCTCCTCTGGCTGGGAGCCGCCAGCTGCTCTGTGCTCCCGGTTGTGGGGAGTGCAACACATGCTCCTGGGGTTGGGAGCTCCATCAGCTTGTCTGGGCTCCCAGCAGCAGAAGCACATCCTATGGCTGGGAGCCCAATCTTGGCCACATGCTCAATTAATGGCATGATAGAAATCAGCCACTTATTACAAATCTTTTGTGTAATCATTTTGTGGCTTATTCCTTGTTTTATTACACCATTAATTTAATTAACTTGTGGCTGGGTAAAAATTTAAGACCTGATTAGCTGGTTAATCATGTCTTCGGTGTAACCTGTTCCAGCAGCCAATGAATAATGCCACTCCAAGCTTCTGAAACAAAAACTTTTACACGTCACACCAGTATGTAAGCTCTGTATGTTACATGTATGCTATGTGCTTGCTGTTAGCAAAGCTTGTGATCAAGTAGTGAAATAGGGTCTATGCAAAACTTGTGCAGTGAACAAGCTTTGTGCTATCCTTGCTTAGTCACTCTAGTAGCAGAGAACACTCTAGTAACATGCATTCCTTTGATGAGCTAATGAAAAAGAATATTTTTTGTTTAGCATGATGAAATAAACTTACTGAAAACAAGTATTTTCATTCCCCCCGTCCATCACTCTTTCATGTCCTAATTGATGCAGGGCAGTTCTTTTAATGCAAATATGCAATTATTGAAATATCGTTACATGCTGTGATAAATCTTGTCACTTCCGCACTTAAATTAATTGGCAGAGGGCTGCTTCTATTATTCCAGGAATGCATTGATCTGAGAACTATCAGGCTGCTCTTCTCCATGATCATGGATGTTGATGTTACCAAGAATAGACTCAACTTCTCCCTCTCTCTGCAGCTACCTGTTCATGTCCTCTATGCAGCAAAAATGGCAGTAATGAGCTTTTCATTTTGCATAAACTCTTGTCATATCCCAGGCTACAAGGTAGGAAACAACCCTGGCAAATAAAAGGAATCTATCTTGGACACAGAGACAAAGCTGGCTGAAAATAATGAGAAAACTCATGTCCAAATACACTTCCTCATAATGACCTTTTTAAAAAATGTTGCAAGCTTGACATCTGAATGTTTTCATTTTTACAAATGTTGACAAGCTCTATAGTTAATAAAATATAAACAAAAACAAATTTTAAATCATGCTTTTCGACATTTTCAGCTGTTCCATAAAAATACATTTTTAACAAAAATGACGAAAAATGCAGAATTTTGATTTTTTTTACATGCTTGAACAAACAGCAGCTATAGTCATATACTATAGTTGCTATATTACACTGCTTTTTTACTGACCATTCCATGGTTAACCCAGTCTCTTATCCTTTACTTTTGCATTTCTTTTGTTCCATCCTTTTCCTATTATCTGTGATTTCCTTCTTTCTTGTTTTCTGGATAGCTGAATCACCTGTTATTTGGAGAGACTGGATGTCTGCTTAGCATTTAAGAACTGAATAAAAAAAAAAAAAGAAGCAAACCCCCAGAGAGACACATAAGATCTACATTTCAAACCTGTTAGCAGCTCCAGTTCTTTAGTTGAGCACTTAAATGCTCTAGGTCTAGTGTTTCATATTTAAACACAACAATGCAGTTGCTGGAAGCCAGTTTTAAAAATGGGACTCTGTGAACAAATGTAAAATCTCCTGTTCCTGTAGTTCTTGAGCTTTAGTAAATGCAGGCAGAATCTAGCACTAATATTTTACAAAATGCTAAAAAACGATTAAAAAAAACTAAGATTGATTTTAAATTGAAACTTCCCCATCAGCCAGATTACAGCCAAAGTGGCTTTGTATGGCTCATTAATGAACCCTGGAAAAGAGAGCTTTTTAATTAATGCCTGACCAGTCGCTAACAATAGCAGTACTAATCTGCAGTATTTTAGGAAAGGTCATTTAAAAAAAAGGTAGGAATAGAATTTAAGATTAGAGGCAAAATTTAAACCTTCAGGCTTCTTGGGATGAAGAATAAGTGGAAAAGGTTAATGTCATAATTTGATATAATTTCTACAGTCTGAGGAAACCCTCCTGGCTGAAACTTAACTTATGCATTTTTAACCATAATTTTTACATCTCAGGGAATAAATTAGCATAGTTTTCAATGCTATTTAAAACTAGATCTTATAAATTGCACTGAGAATTTAGCAAAAAAGTAAACCTGTTTCTTTCTTATTGTGTTTGTGGCATATGCGGTACCCCTTTTCCTTCCTCTTCAGGATACATTTTGAGTGACTGATTTTGGATATATTTTTTATGATATGCCTTTGGTGTTCTGCAGAACCACTAAGTTAAAAATTAATATGGCCCGAAGCACTTATAAACTGTTTCTTCCTACACAACATAGCAACAAAACTGTTTATCCTGTATAATCATTATGCTTTTGCACTTGTGTTCATTTCAGCTCTGATATTTCTTCTCTGATGCTTAGTGGAAAGCTTATTTTATGCTTCAGTCTTCTGAAGATATTTGTGTTTGTCTGAGAAAATCCTGGGGAATTTCAGAATACGTCAACTAGTGAAACTGTTTAAGCTTGTGCACGTCAGGGAGGCATTGGTTTTCTCTTGTCTTTTAAAAGTCAAGGGCTTGTCTAAATTTGAAAAAAAAATTCAGATTCTGTTATTCTGTTGATTTAACTGAGTCTGTTGGGGACACGGAGGATTTATGCTGCTGCTCTCGCGGTACTATATTGAATTAATTTTTGACAATGCCTGCAGTTATTTCTTTCAGGTTTGTGGCTTTTCATTCTAAAAATGTCATTACATAGCTGTCCTTTGTGTTGGGCATCATGATGGCATCATTAAAGGACAAGTGTGAGAACACATCTCCAGAGATGATAATGCCAATCTGGTGCAAATATTTTTAAAACTGTATCCAATGAGGGAATTAAGTTAAATGAGTGTGTCTACACATGCCATTAATGTGCAGCAATAAACTGCACTTACTCCTCTTCAGTTTATTGCTCCCGGCAAATTCCAAGTGTGTGTGTGCCCAGACCTCAGCATATTGAGCTGGGTCACAGCAGCCCCAGCTGGTAGGAGGCCTGGGGGCTCAGTCTGCCAGCCTGGCCCCTGATTGGGTTTAATGTGGTAAATAGAGGCTGGATGGGTGCATGAGGGTTTGTTCAAGCACTGAAGCACTTGTGTGCTCTAGCCAGCATGGTCAGAATCTACATGTGTGCTGCTGCACATGAAAAAACTCCACAGCAGGGTAGGACTTGTATTTACATGTATTACCCTGCTGCAGAGTTTATTAATGTCATGAGCCCTAATACGGGTGCATGTGTAGACACCAAGACATTTATTGTGCAGTTAATTAGTCAACTGCACAGTAGGGGTATGCGATTCATTTCGGATTCAGATTCGGCCCAAATCAGGGACAGTGATTAAATTAGTTGATTCAGATCACTGTCCCTGATTCGATTTGGCTGAATCTGAATCTGAAGATTCAATGCTCATTCAGAGAATCAGCAATTTGGACATAGACACATCTTTAAAAGTTTTTTCTACATACCTTGAGGTAGCAGGAATGGCTGGTGATTGCTGCAATGCTGGGGAGCATGGAGCATCACACATATGTAGAGGGGGACTCTCCACGTGTTCAGCAGCAAACCTGGAAGTGGACCAGAAATTCTTCCGGTATACTTCTGGGTCTGTGGAGATCATGCTGGGGGCCTTCCAGACCCAGGAGGCTCCACTCACTGAGCGGGGGGCAGAGATGTGGGGAGCAAGGGTCCCTGCACATTCTCTGGCAGACCTGGAAGTGGACCAGAAGTGCTCCTGGTGCACTTCTGGGTCTGCTGCCGAGCATGCTGGGGAGCCCTCTGAACTGCTGTGGGACATTCCACGCGTCCCAGCATCACAGCAGTCATGAATCCCTGCTACCTAGAGGTATGTAAAGAAAACATTAAAGCTGTGTCTGTGTCCAAATCTCTGAATCTTTCCGAATCTCTCTGAATCGATTCAGAGGGTTCCGATTTGATTCAAAGAGATTAAAGGTTCCTATGATTCTATTCAGATTCGGAGATTTGGCCACCAAATCGGGCCAAATCTCTGCCAAATCAGACCAGGGACCGAAGCTTCGCACAGGCCAACTGCACAGCAAGCATCTCATGTAGACAAGCTCAATGTTTTGCAGGAGGGTCAATTGCACTGCATACTGATTTTTTTTTTACCTGATTTATTCAATACTCATGTTATGGAGAGATCCCCCTCCCCCCCGGCCTTGAATCTACTACCATCACTTCAAAGACAATATACTTTTTTTTTAGGGCAAAATAGGGCAGAATATGGACAGGGCAGTGAAGGAAAGGTTGTCAAAAGCTTAAGTGACATTTAGGGCTCATTTTCTTTGTTAACAAATAGGAATCAATCTTGTGGTTTACTAATCTGAGAAATAACTGGAAAGATAAATTCATATGATCATTGAATAGAATTGTGGCCCTACTATTGTGTATGACAAGAGTCCCATGGGCTTCAAAGGGGCCAGAAATTATTCATTATCTTTATTATTTTTTCCTTAATCCCCAATATGAGACACACATTTGCTTCTATTTCAAATATTTGATCATACAATAGATTTGATTGCACAGGAATGGCAGTACAAGGTATAGACCCTCACATGGGTGGATCCTGAGGGGTTGCATGAGTGCACTTGCATCCCCCTTTGATTCCTGATCCACCCAAAGTTTCAAACCAACTGCATGGCAGTGGCAGAAGCATTTCTAGTCAGGCAGTGCTGAGGAAGTCAGTTGACTTCATGGCTTATTTTCATCTACCTGATCCCTTCTAAACTATACTATAGGCGTTAATGACCCTCTCTTCTTTTTAATGGCTATGATGGTCCACCAACCAAGCTATCCTTTGTTCTGCAGTTCTGCTGTCTGTTAGTTGCTCCTGGTAACAAAGCTCCTATTTCACAGCCCTGCAGGCTATTTTAATGTATTCCAAAGAAGTTATATTTGTTTTTACTTCAATCTTAAATGGAATAATACAGCTCTAGGTCCCTGGTGTATTAGTAAAACGTCTAGTTTGTTTTTAACTGGGAAAAATGTGTGTTGGTTTATATGTCATGATGCATCTTACCATCTGAACCCCCAATTTCAAAATTCTACATCTATCCATGTACCCTCAGGAAAAAAGGCAGAACAAAACCCCACATTATTTTTTAAATAATAATAAGAAGCAATAACGTTATAATTTTAATTGACAAGCAATTTTATGATTGTTCAAGAGATTCCAGTATGTTTCCACTGAACTGATCTAATTTCAAATGAGGATTTAATTACAAATAATGCATTAACAGTAGCACTGTTGACTATTATGCATTCTAGGAGGCAGTAATAATCAATTGCACCTTGCAGTATTACCTGAGGTTGCTTGCAGGTTAAGTTAATATTGTAAGTTAATATTTTTGGCTAGCAAGTGGCTGCTGAATGGATTTCTGAATCTCAAGTGAATTAACACATTAAGAGAACTTCTTATCGCTAAGGATCCATTCCTGCTTCAAAATTATTGACCAATTCTTTTATCTTATGCCTGGGCACAGAGGTGCTAGTGAGAAACAGAAAATATGGAGATGTTCAATGGTGCTGTGTTCCATAGGGGCTGGCCTTGTTTTATGGAACAGAGTATTTTGAGACACCTGAGGTTTGAGGCAGAGCCAACAAATCTGAAACTATGCATGCCCATCAGTGTTTTTCCTACCTGGAACTAGAGCCTAGGGACTTACCATAGCCATAAGGCTGATGCAGCAGTTAAACAGGTAGATCTGGTTTCAAATTGGGAAGATTTTTTCTCAAATCCTCCAGTGAAAGTCATATTTAAGCTTTTCATTGAGGTTATAATTGTCCCTTTAAACACCCAGTAGAATCAAACTATGGGCTGGTATCCAGGCTAGGTAGAGACATTCAAGAAGCCTGAGGTGGAACTGATCTAAGGCAGTTTTCTGTAAGTGGTTTAGTTTATATTGGTACTGAACAGAGCACACATTCATACTTTGATGAGGGGGTGGAGAGGGCTGCAAATCTTAGAATGCATTACACCATTTTTAAAGCAGTCTGTGTGCACTGAACTTCTGTTCTTTTACAAGTATAGACCAGTTTTGTGTGCTGAACTTCTGTTCTGTTATGGGTATAGACCAGTTTCTGATCACTTATACTGGTAAAAGTGTAATGTCTGTATGTGGCCCCAGAACCTAATGAGCAACCAACACAGGGGTGTGATTAAGAAACAGCAGTTTTTAGGGGCTGGTTTTCAGCTGAAATTCAACTTGTTATCCTAGCTAGTCACAAACAAGTCATACTACCAATTAAGTTTGCAGTGATTGTGGGAAAACAGAAATATTCTAAGTGAATATCAGTTGCATTCTTAGTGAAAGTCAGTGGTTTTACTGACTTTAAGACTATTGCTTAAATTGACTGGCTGCATGGAACCGAATTTGAAGCTTTGTTTGTTTACTGTGAATTTAGTACTCATGTTTTTTAGACAGCACAATCTAGAGAATGAATTATTTTTCTTTCATAGTAATATGTGGTAAAAATAATAATAATGCATGATGTGACATTCACCATACTAGACACATCACCTTTTTAATGGGCCAGAATGGAAATTCGGAAGACATGTCCACATTGCTAGAGAAAACCTCTGTGAAATCACCCTAGGCCTAATCATTCCTGATCTATGTGCAGAACATATCAAGAAATGTCACATAATCACCTCTAGAATCTCACTGAGCATGCTGTGGCTCTGTGCCAAAAAGCAATGACATGACATTCTTTCAGTATGTGGTGTATCTAGAGCATGAATGAGTGAGGATAGTGCACTTTTATGGTGACTTTCCCTACCACAGACTGAGGAGGTGGAGACATGTCCCAAGTTTCCATACGTAGGAATGACAGTGTATTTTAATTTTCATACTGGGTGCATCTACATGAGACACTTTACTGCAGAGATGACTAATTAGCTTTGTAGTAAAGCATTGCCATCTACACATGCTCTCCTACAAGGCCAAAGTAAACTAATTAACTCTGCCGTAAGCTAGTACAGCCTGACACAAGGACTATCCTACGGTGGTTATTTACTCTACCACAATGCACATATAGACAGTGATTGGGCTGGCTGGGGCACAAGGGTGCTACGGTATTGGATTTCCTGACAGCTAGCTCCACAATGTAGCACCCTTATGCCCTAGGCAGCCCCTCTGCAGTACGTTGAGCTGGGGTGGAGCAGCTCTAGGCCGGCAGGCTGACCCCCTGAACCCTCTGCCAGCTGGGGCTGTGCTGCCCCAGCTCAATATGCTGCATTATTAGGTGCACATGCAAATGCTGTTCCTAGAAGCAATATACTCCAGTATGAACTGCACTGGAGTTTATTGCATTGTGCATTAATATCACATGTAGATGCACTCACTGAGGTCCAGTCTGCATTAAAAAATTCCAAAAAACCAACCCAAACCAAAATCCAGTAATATAATCACATTGATACAATTACATCTAGGTGAATTTCTGTTATGGACCAGTCTTTGAGTCTGTCACCAAGTAAGCCAGCTAGTACCAGTTGTAATATCAACCTCTGAATATGAACACAGGACATCTGGGAAATGGATTTAAAATAGTAACTGTTTTTACACAAAGTCACTGGATTACCATCTGAAGCTAATGACTTCTTGTCACTGATTCTTTTGACCGAATTTAACCAAAGAACAAGTATAAAATGTTCCATTTCCATAGGTGCAGAGGTGGGAAGCCACTTGAGTCTGAAGTCAGGCAGAAGGCAGGATAGAGTGGCAGCTTATCACTGACTGGTTTGGAGAGGCATGAGGTTTCATAAGCAAGTCTACTTCATCAGATGTAAGAATGGGCTGGCAGAAAGAGAAGATGTATATAGAAAGAAAAAGTATGAGGGAAGAGTTGACTTCTGAAAGAGGTGCTTGGGGGTGGGGAGGGATTGATTAGATCAGTTAAGATGAACAGAGCAGTTAATGCCTAAAAGGACCCCAAAGTAAAGTAGGTAGTTGCCTAAGAAAGCTCATGCCTCCTTGAACCAGTTAGTCTCTAAGATCCCTGCCTTATCTTCTGGTGCCATAGGTGGTAGCATGAAGAGGGTAAGGTGGGCCTTCTCTGACCATGGAATCAGAGCTGGAAGGAACCTTAAGGGCACATCTACACGTGATGCTACATTGCCTTAGCAACACACTATGGCGACGTAGCATCCACGGATGTCTACACATGACCAGCAACTACTTCACCATAGGGGCATGCTTCCCCAATATAATGTGCCACTATGGCAAGTATCTGCTAAAAATAACCAGTAAAGGTGGTTACCGTGTTGTGCTTTAGTACTTCCAAAAAGAAGTGCTAAAGCACAGTGCAGTAACAACATCACAGTAGGGTAATGTGTAGATGTGCCCTAAGAGTTCATCTTGTCTGAACTGAGGCAAGATCAAGTACACCTATATCAACCCTGAGATATGTTTGTCTTCCCTGACTCACACCTTGTTTGGTGACTTGTCTTTTTGCACAGCTGCCCCTTAGGACTCCTGTTCTGAGTCAGGCTGGGGACCAAATGGCTAAGCAGCAAGTCTTCAGAAAAGTACCTGGGGGTTACAGTGGACAATAAGGAGAATTTGAGCCAACAGTGTGCTCTTGTTGCCAAAAAGGCCAATGGCATACTGGGCTGCATTGGTAGGAGTGTTTCCAGCAGATCAAAGGAAGTGATTATTCCTCTCTATTCAGCACTGGTGAGGCCAGATCTGGAGTACTGTGTCCAGTTTTGGGATCCTCACTACAGAAAGGATATGAACAAATTGGAGGAAGTCCAGCAGAGGTCAATGAAAATGGTGAGCAGGGCTGGGGCACATGACTCCTGAGGAGAGGCTGAGGGAACTGGGCTTACTTAGTTTAGAGAAGAGAAGACTGAGAGAGGATTTAATAGCAGCCTTCAACTACCTGAAGGGGGTTCCAAAGAGGATGGAGCTAGACTGTTCTCAGTGGTGGCAGATGACAGAACAAGGAGCAATGGTTTTAAGTTGCAGCAAGGGAGGTTTAGGTTAGATATTAGTAAAAAAAATTCTCACTAGGAGAGTAGTAAAGCACTGGGATAGGTTACCCAGACAGGTTGTGAAAGTTTTTAAGACCTGGCTCCATTCCTGGAAGTTTTTAAGACATGGCTAGACAAAGCCTTGGCTGGGATGATGGTCCTGCTTTGATCAGGGGGTTGGACTAGATGAGTTTCTGAGGTCCTTCCACCCCTTATTTTTGATGAGTCTATGAGTTTTGAGTATGTCAACTCCATCTTGTGCTGGATGAATGGCTACATGAGGGAGGGGAAAGACTTAGGCTCTGGCAAATGGAGTTCCAGCAGGAGAATGCAAAGCTTTAGAATTCATAGGACAAATACCTTCTTCTTCCCTTCCAGAGGCAAGGTGCTGGAGCAACAAATGAAAAAGACAAGACATCTGGTGAGAATGGTAAGATTAGATTTTTATTTCATTTTGGAAAATAGCATGCAAGTTGTTTCCCTGTATCAAAATACTTTTACAGGTTTTTTTTGTGCCGCTTGAGTGTAAATGGAGCTGGATGGAAATAGGATTTTTTTTCCGATCAAAAGTTTTGCTTTTACATCAACTTTCCTTCTCCCTTCCACCTCTAGACTGAGTGTTTTAGGCATAGATTTTTCAATTGTTAGACAAAGAGTTATCAATGAAGCAGCAACTTTTTCTGTGCAGAAAAAGAAAACATTTTTAAAAAATTAAAAATTGTTTAGTCAGAATCCAACTATCCAGCAAAAAGTAGTTTAAATGGAACATTTTTTACAAGACCTGGCTATAACAGAGCTGACAATTGAGGCCACTGCCAGCTTGCAGTTATTCATGAACAAGGAAAGGGCTAAATTCAGAGGGAAAAAAATGGCCCGTTTCCAGTTGCTTGCCCAGTTCTAATTGAAAGAAACTGTTCTGTATGGTCTTACTGAAAGCAGAAAAAATGAAAAAAAATCATAAGCACGTCTGTTATAGAAGTTCAACCCATTTATTTTCATAGTTGAGAGGTACAGAGAATTCATAAAAGGGTTGTCTTTTGGTCTCAGCTTTTGGGTGTTATTTTGAACAAAACCTCTGCCCATGAGGTAAGATTCAACTCTTTTTCTGTTTTATCTTCTAATTCAGGAGAGGTGACTCTTCCCTCACTGCTGTTTTACTTAATGTTATAGTGAAATGAAATCAGTTCCTGCTATATGCAATAGGCTAAAAAACCCCATGAATTAAGAAAGTAACCCATTACATTTTGCTAGTTTTAACATTTTGATTCATTAAGCCTGGAATTGCACTGACAGCAAAGTCATTTATTTCCTCAATTTAAGTAAAAAGAAGACAGAGAAAATATTTTGGTTATTGTTAGAGTGACTGGAAAAAGTTTTCTTTTGATTGTTTCACTGCACTCTGAGTTAATTTTCTTTGTGCTTCAGCTTGAAAAAAAAATTCCTATTGTCAGAGTGAAGACAGACTCTTAGATGCAAATCCTGCAGCCTTCGTGGTGCAAATTTCCCTCAGCTCTCAGTGGCAATTTTGTCTAAAAACTGAAGTTTATTCCGAAGAAAATAAGTTCTCTAGTCAAATGAGACATATGATTTTATGTGTGATACTGACAATACATTATGTACAATACAGGCAAATTGGATGTCAGTTTCATATTTTAGTATAATGTAACAGTGAAGAGAAGTGGCATATATCTAAAAAAAAAAATGGTAAAAAGCTTCAGGAGAGGTGAAAGGAAAATATCTGTTGTACCTTCCTGGACCCATATACCTGCAGTAAGGTCAGGCACACTCCTATCCTCCATGTGGAATTCAGTTTTAAACAAAATGAGGCAGAGGAGATCTGTATATATGTGTGTCTGTATGTATACATACACATACATGCACACGTACACACACACACACACACACACACACACTAGCCAATTGCCCATCATGAATGACACAGTGTTTCGGGGAGTGTTTCCATGCCCCATCCCCCATCCTGCTCACCCTTCAGGGCTGGCCATGTAAACAGTCCTGCTGCTGCCACCGCCTCCTTTTCCAGCCTCTGGGACAGCAGCTCCCTCTCCCCTGCCTGCCTCTGCTGCAGAGTAGTGGGCCTTCACCCTGCCCGAAGAGGTGGTGGCGGCTCCCTCCCTCCCCCCTGCTCACCCGCCTCCGTCTGCTCCCATGGAGCAGTGGGGCTTCCATCTGCCTGAAGTGGCACTGGCGGCTCCTCCCCCCTGCCCACTTACCTGCCTGCCTGCCTCTGCCTCCTCCCACAGAGCAGTGGGGCTTCCCTTCACCTGAGACAGTGGCTGCAGTTCCTTCCCTCCCCACCACCTCCCTCCTCCACCTCCGCCTCCTCCCACAGAGCATCAGGGCTTCCCTCCACCCAAGAAGGCAGTGGCTGTTCCCTCCCCCCTGCCTACCCTCCCACCTCTGCCTCCACCTTCTCCTGTGGAGCAGCAGGGCTTCACCTAAGGAGGTGGCGGTGGCTCCCTCCCCCCAACCCCCCACCTCTGCCTCTGCCCACGGAGCAGTGGGGCTTCCACCTCTCTGCCAGAGATGGCAGTGGCTCCCTCCCTGCCTGAGGAGGCAGAGCTCCCTGCAGCCAATCACTGATGGCCCTCTCACACGCACCATTGCCCAAGAGCATTACAGACAGACATGCAGACAGACACACAAACAGACATGGGCGACTGGTGCCTCCCAAGTCTGGGGGTGGGGGGTGGGCACTAGATCACCGATGGGGTGGGGGTCCCCCAGCAGCAGTTCACTGAGTGTGAAACTGCTGGCAGTGAAACCGGAAGTGCACTTCTGCCGGCACTTCTGGTTTTGCGATTGGCGCTTCCAGGGGGTGCATGACTAATCTCAGGGGGTGCATGTGCACCTGCATGCACCCCCTATGTGTTGCCAATGCAGACAGATATACTAAGTCCTTTATATTTTTATACACACACACACACTACAATATATATATTAAGGAAATCAGGGCCCATGTGTCTATATTTTGCCTTCATAGTTGTACACTGTGATTACTTACACAAATCAAATTATTTGGCTAATGTAGGTATTTCTATATACTCATGCTGTAAATTCTTCTTACCATGCCTTTGTCTGGAAGTCTGGAAAGTGTCAGCATTTAAGTATGTTTCTATAGCTGCTGCTCCCACCATCTATTTCTGTTGATGCTCTCTTCTCTGTCAAGATGGCACTTTCCATTTTAAAAGAAGAAAACACTGTCCTTTGGTGAAGACTGCCCAGCTGAGAGGCATCCTATGAAAAGAACTCAAAGAGTACCATTTAATAGCTTCATTGCCCTCCTTCCTCTGTTGGAGGAAACCAGAACTGGGTCAACAGGAGGTATAATATATTCACGTGTTTCATTAGTAATAAATGGAATGTTGATTTGTTGCATTGCAGTTTCTGCTCTGGGACTCTGCTGTGAGTTAAGTTATGTCGATACCGTGCTTGTGGGAAATGTATTTGGATTCCATAGCTGAGAAGACTCTGTGTTAAATGTACTGTAGGCATACAAAGGATGTTCCATTTACATCCTTTGTTTAGTATCAGTTGCTTAGTAGCAAGTATTTTGGCCACTTACACAGATTTTAGACACTTTTTCTCCCAGGAAGACATATCACTCTGAGCCTCATGCTTCATTAAACTGATACTACTTTGTAGCAGTTATCTTATTTGTTGGCTTTTGCTGAAGAGCAGCAGGAAAGGTTTGGCTTCAGAAAAGCCACTAGGTCAGAAGTTGGAAATGTTTTCTGGTGGTGGGTTGGAACAACCAGCTCCACTTGAAGACAAGTGGATGGTATTACCTGGTCACCACTGCCACTACTGCTTCTTTCTGTCACCACTACTCTCTGCTCTTACACTGACCCTTACACTAAATCACCACTTAGCTGTCACCATGGGTTTCAGCTTTCCAGGTTTGGCAAGGAGTGGAGCTGAGTAGCATTACCTGTCAATGTTTTTCAGGAACTATTTTGCCAGGGCAGAGCAAGAGTTGATCATGGCTCTGGTATACATGACAAATGTGAGCAAGGAGCCTGAGAATCCTTCCCTGTTGCTACCTGGGTACTCTATGGAGCTTCTGGGGGCACCTGACATGCTTTCTGCAAGGCAATGTCCCTGTTGATCTCTTTGACATGACAGTTTGGCATATGATATACAGCACCTTTTCCTATATTTTTATACAACAACTAGTACTGTGGGTTCCTGATCAAGACTCAATACTCTGTCCTACCAAAGAAAAAATACTGAATATTAATATTCAGCCCATCCATTTCCATCTCACTCCCTTTCAAAACAAGGGAAACTCTCTTCAACCTGTGACAGCAGGATCAGCCCTGGATGCCATTGATTGCTTCTGGGATTGAAAATTAGCTGTGGTATGGCTCAGTGTTTCATACCAAGTTAAACCAATTATTTAATTCTTAGGCTATTTCACTGTGACAGCAACATGGTGCCACAGTCTTCATTGATGTCCTGTACTAAAGGCCACTGAAGTCAATTGAAGAACTTCCATTGACTTAGTGGGCTTCAGATAAGGTGCAGCAGCCTTCTTGGACAGTATGTAAAACATTCCTGCTTAAAAAACCCCAGGGAACATCAATCACAGCAGAGAATGGGTTAGAATGAAATTATTGATAGTAAAATGTTACAATAAATTACTGCACCTGGTAGACAAAAAAAAGCCTACAGACTTACAGATAGGCACCACAAAAAATCATTTTTAATGGCATTTTATGTTTTCTAATAATTTTAATGTAGGTGCCTACAGTTATGCTCCTAAATCCATATGCAAGCCTCTAAGTAAATATGGCTTGGTTTATGTAAGTTCTGAGTAGCTGCAGCTCCCACAGACTGGGAGTTGAAGAAGGCCAGCATCTCTAGGGAGTATGTCATAATTACCTAGATGCCTTCATGTGGTTTAAACTACTGCCAAGCTAGTACACACACATGTGGGAGGCAACGGCTAAGAAGGAAGGATTCCCAGAGTTGGCAGGGGGAAACTACTGGTTCTGATTCTTCAAAAATCTCAGTTAGCAGAGCCCTAATGGTATCCTTATCATAATTTAAAGTTGCTCCCACTAGCAAAAAGTCCAGAGGGGAGATAAAAGTGTTATTACTGTCTTTGCTTCCAAGGCTAGGTACAGACATTCAGAAATCCCAAGGTGAAATTGATTTAAATTATACAGTTTTAGGTAAGCAGCATACTTTAGATCAGTAGCAAACAAAGATACATTCACTCTTTGGTGGTGGGAGGGGAAATCTTAGACCAGGTTCTGCCTTTTTTTAAACCAGTCTATGTTTGCTGAACTTCTGTTCTATTATGGGAACAGACTCATTTTCAATCACTTATACTGGTAAAAGTGTAATTTCTGTACCTGGCTCAATAGTATGAATACCACATGAGCCAAACACCACTCAGATCAGGCAAGAAAGTATCATTCATACTCTGCTTTACCAAGTTTTGAAACATTGGTGTTTTTGACTATCCTGAAGACATGTAGCAACAAAGAAATTCTGCTTTTCTCTATCCATTCTATGTGCACACTCTTCTTGTTCTCACAAATCTTGTGATGTCAGAAAGCATTTTCCATATTCAGTACTTTTCATTGCTCATTTCACTTCATATTAGCCTGAACTTTTCTTGTATAATTTAAAAGCTGTTATTATGCAGCTTTATAACTTAGCACATTTTGCAAGGGAATAATCACATCATAACCAATGATTTCTGTCTTCATATTTATAGACAACCTCCTGCTATTAAAAAAATTCCCACTTTTGAACAAACAAGATAAAATTACTATTTTATGTACTTTTGAGCTACTTTCTTCATGTGCCAGATTTACCCTCAAAGATTTAATATCTCTACAATTACAAAATACATTTTCACATGATGATTGCTATGGCTTCCTGGGAGAGAAATCAAAAGGAAAATAGATCAGTTGGCTCATTTGGCTTGGTAGAACATGATTCTCAGCTGATCAGTTAGGCTTCTCAAGAAGATGCTTTTCTTTTCTTCCACTTCCTACTTCCTTTTTAAGTACTTGCTTATTCAGCCTATGAGATCTGCTTCATGGAATCCAGAGGCATGATGGAGACCTTTATTCTAGGTTCCCATACTCTCTAAAGGTCATAATACTTCATGGCCACAAGGGAAATTTTGCTTGATGAACTCAAGGTGTGAGTTGTATAGATACAGGATCACAGGAACATAAGGTTGGAAGGGACCTCATGAAGTCTTCTGGTCCAGCTCCCTGGTCAAGGCAGGACCACCCCTGACCAAACCATCCCTGCTAAGTGCCTATCTAACATGCTTTTGAAAATTTCCAGACATGGAGATTGCTCAACCCCTCTATATAGCTGTCCAATGTTTGATTGTTGTCATAGTCAGAAAATTCTTCATCATGTATCAATTTCCTTTACTGCCGTTCGAGGCCATTGCATCTAGTTCTGTGCCCTACAGCCAAAGAGAAGATAAAATCACTATCTACTTTATAATCTCCCTTCAGGCATTTGAAGGCTGTTATCAAATCCTCCTCAGTCTTCTGTATTCCAGATTAAGGCCTTCTACTGTATCTATTTTAGTCTTTGGCTACGCTGTTTTTATAACTGTAATAAAGCAGTCTGACATCACTGAAATCTGGGTGTTTGTAATCTTTATAGAACCTGTAAAGAAGCCATCATGTTTTATACCTGAACAGGATACGAATATTGATAAGAATAGAAATATCCATCACAGTTCTCCAGTTAGGTGCCATAATGGACACCTAGCACATGGCTAAGTGGACGCAGTCCATTTCATAAGAGCTTGAACCACCAAAGACTTAGGGAGACCTTGAGCAATGCAGCAGAGCTTGAGCTACAGAGGGCCCCTATGGCATTGTTGTTACTGTACTGTCATTTAGTACTTCCTTTTGAAGGAACTAAATGATAGCACAGTAACAGTCCATATTGTGCCGTGCTGGTGGCCCACAGTTATTTTTAGCTGCTCCATTGCTACGGTGATGCAGTGTCACGTGTAGATCACTCTTAAAATATTTTGTGCTCAAATGGTCTAGCCTTTGCTTTCATGTCCTTTTGTTACAAGGGAGGTTAAAAATTGAGCTGAAACTTTGCAAGACTTTGGGGTTTTTTATGCTTCCTTCAAATGCTGCTTATTTGGCAAAAGGTGCATGAGGTCTGACAAGCAGTTGCTGAATCATGGTAAAAATACTTCCAGACTGTTGATCTCTCTGGTCTGTCACTCCATAACACCAGTTATGAGTTCAGTAAGGTGATCCTGCATGAAACAAATTAATGCCATCTTTTCTGGGATTTAGGTAGAATGACAAAGGGAAGTGAGTCTGTAGTTATGCTTTTCTTCTATGCCACATCTTCCCCATTGTATTTTGCCAGGGTCATCTGATACAGATTTCTCAGAAGTGGTGCTTAATAGGATGTGATCTCCCAGTCCATAATGTACACCTTTCTCCTTCTTTTTACTTCAGATTCATATGCCCTAAAGGACCCAACTCTCAATCATCTTACACCCTTCACAACCTAACTGATTTCAGTTGGGATGCAAGAACCATAATTCAGCATAGAATTGGGCTCCATGTCCCAACTCCATTTCTTAAAAGTGTAAAAAATACACCTGTAAACAATGTCCTTAGGCACATGTATGGCCACTAAGTAAATACAAACCCATGACTAAATCAGTATGGAAAAGGTCTCTCAGTCTTTAGCACATTTATCTGTATGTAATGTTTGTCACACTGAATGGTCATACACAAGAGGACTAGTGGGAAAAAAGGCCTAAAAGTCCAAGTGGATCCTGCACCATCTTTCATAGCTCAACATACGTAGGGTCTTTCAGTTGTAAAATGATGGTCCTATAAATATAATGGTTTTCAGTCTCTTCTTCTTCGGAGGTGAAGTTATACATGAACTATATATCCCTTCCTAGGAGAGTTTCTACTTTCCAGGGACAGGCCTAACTACAATTCAGGCTAGAGGACCACTGCAGGTTGGTCCAACAGTCAAGGATCTTCTATAAAACTTTCAAACCACATCTTGCTATATATGCATGAAAAACAATCCACACCTTTTGTACTGAAATTACATACTCATGTATGAAGTGACCATCTGATTTTTCTGGAGTTGACTGCTTGAGGGATTCTAAAACTGCAAAATATACGAATAAAACATTTCCAGTTGCATTAGGGACAGAGAATGCTGTTCTTGTTTCTTTCTTCTCTTTTATGGCTAGCTTTACACTGCTTTTTATGTTACATTGCACCTGAATATTTTATCAAATAATAAGGGAACTTTCAATTCCAAATGTTTTCTTAACCAGCACCTCATTAACAGTTGCATCAGTTAGAACAATGCATCAGTGATGGTTTGGTCACTGTTTTCTCTTCATACCTTCAAAGACGTTTTCAGTTCATATATCATTTATAATACACTATGATTTCATCAGTTGACTACATTGTCTAGTACAAAGAATATAGGAGTATACATCAAGTATGTGTGCAAGTTGTTTTACCCAATGAATCTTTTACATATATATATATTTCCTGAATCACATTAAAATAAAAAAGTCCTGTCTTATCTGGTTCAACATTACCAGAAAAGCAAACTAAACTCAGAAATCCCTAAGGAAAAACAAAACAAACAATAACAATAACAACAGCAACAACAATAATGAAGCATTTAAGAAAGCGTTTGAGAAGCCGAAATCAATCTTAAATGGTTTTAGAATATAAACCTAATTTAAACTATAAGTCTAGCATTCTTCCTTTAAAGCCCCCACAAGTATCCTGTGGATAACTGAAACCTTTGAGACAGAAGAAACCCTCATGCCTGACTCTTCTGCTTCATAGCTATCTGTCAAGGTACTTATATGGTCCTTACCAACCCCATAACCGAGTGCCTTCCAAGTATTTAAAAGTAGAGATCATAGAATCATAGAATCACTGAGTGGGAAGGGACCTAGACAGATCATCTAGTCCAAGCCCCTGCCATGGGCAGGAAGGAGCACTGGGGGTGGCAGGGGTCATGAGACCCCAGCCAGGTGCCTACCCAGTCTCCTCTTGAAGATCTCCAGGGAAGGTGAGAGCACCACCTCCCTGGGAAGCCTATTTCAGGCTCTGGCCACCCTTACAGTGAAGTAGTTCTTCCTAATATCCAACCTAAACCTATCCTCCCTCAGCTTGTGGCCATTGCTCCTGGTGACTCCAAGGGGGACCCTGGTGAACAGATTTTCCCCGAGTCCCTGCTGGTGGCCCCTGATAAGGTTGTAGGCAGCCACAAGATCCCCCCTCAGTCTCCTTTTGTGGAGACAGAAGAGATTCAGGTCCCTCAGTCTCTTCTCATAAGGCTGGCCATGGAGGCCCCCAACCATACGAGTGGCCTCCTCTGGACCCTCTCCAGGTTCTCCACGTTCCTCTTGAAGTGCGGTGCCCAGAAGTGGACACAGTACTCCAGCTGCAGCCTGACCAGTGCCGCGTAGAGGGGGAGCAAGACCTCTCTGGACCTGTTAGTGATATCCCTGTTGATGCAGGACAGGGTGCGGTTGGCTCTGCTATTGCTTCATTGCATTGGCAACTCATATTCATCCTGGAGTCAATCATGACTCCAAGATCCCTCTCTGTCTCTGTGCTGCTGAGAGGGTCAGCCCCTAACCTATAACCATAATGCTGGTTCCCTCTCCCCAGGTGCAGCACCCTGCACTTGTCCTTGTTGAACCGCATCCTGTTCAGATTCGCCCACTTCTCCAACCTATCCAGGTCTGCCTGGATGCGGTCCCTGCCTGCCGGTGTATTCACTTTACCCCACAGCTTGGTGTCATCAGCAAACTTGAACAGGATGCTCCCCACACCCTCGTCCAGGTCGCTAATGAAGATGTTGAACAGCATCAGCCCTAGGACCGAGCCCTGGGGGACTCCGCTGCCCACACCCTCCCAGGTCAACATTGACCCATCCACCACCACGCTCTGGGTGCACCCCTGGAGCCAGTTTGCCACCCATGTGACTATGCATTCATCAATGCCGCAGTCCCTCAGCTTGCCCACCAGAGATAACAATAACATTCTCTGTCTCTATCCATCTCTTTCTTTCCAGCTTGCAGCAGGAAAAAAAATAACTGCTTTATAGGTTTTTTGTTTCTTTGCTTCCTTATGCTTACATGTATGAACCATAATGCCTGCATACAACTGGATTTACCTACATGCATACCGGCCTGTGTATAAGAAATACCCTAAATGCTTAAGAACTTTAGAAGTGCTCTACTGGATGGAACCATAGCTCATGCCACAGTCCAGTATCTTGTCTTCAACAGTGGTAAGTAGCATATGCTTTAGAGTAAGAATAGTAGAAGCCAGGTGAGTGTAGGGCAATGCATTTCCTGCCATACCTAGTCAATCACTATGGAAAGGTGACATCACTGACTGTTAAGCTCAATAGCCCTTGATGGACCTACTCACCTTAACTTTGCCCAACCCCTGTTTGAACCCTCTTGTGCCTGGTATTCACAACATCCTGTCGCAATGAGTTTCATGGGTTAATTACACATCATTAAAAAAAAAATTCCTTTAGTTTGCTTTAAACCTACTTCCTTATGATTTCGTCAGATGTTCCCTAGTTCTTGTATTGTGAGACAGTGGGCACGTTTACATGAGACACTTTACTGTGCAGTAGACTAATCTACTGCACAATAAAGTGTCACCATCTATACATGTGTGGCATTTACGGCACAGTAAATTAGTCTACTATGCAGTTAGCTAATACCTGTAAATACAGATTCTAGATTAACTGCACAGTAGTTATTGTGAAGCAGCATTTATGTAGACACTGAATGGGAGCAGAATTTGCTCCCAGTCAGTTGCACCAATAAAGAGCCACAGGGGACGGGAGAGTTCTCTGTCCCTGTTCCTGGCACTGATCAGCTCCTGGAGCTGGGAGTTGATCAGTGCTAGGACAGGGTCAGTCTCGGCCCCACCCCTCCCCCCTGCCCTGTCTCAATGCTGTGTGGCTTCTGGCTCCCCAGAGGAGCTGGGAGTTAAGTAGCACTGGGATTGGGAAGATCTATGCTTCCCCACTCAGCCAGGGGCTATCCAGGAGCTGTCCCACTTCTGCAGCAGCTGCCAGCAAGCCCCTGGCTAGGTGGGGATTCCAGGAGTAGAACAGGTGTCAGCCAGACCCCCACTGGGTGGGGAATCCCCAACTAACCAGGGGCTCACTGATAGCTTCCCCAGAAGTGGAACAGCTCCTGGCCAGCCCCCAGCTGGGTGGGGAAGCCCTGCTGGGCATTGGGCTCACTGGCAGCTATGTATCCCACTGTGCACAAGGCCCGGAGCCCTCCCAATGTGCATGGGGCCAGAAGACAGCTGCCATTGCAGCTGATAAAGCTCTTTTGGCCTCAGGCACATTGGGATTGGCCCCTGTGGCCCCTGCCAGCCTCTGAGCTAGCACCTTGGGGGAGCCTGGCGATCCCCTGGCTGTTGCAGGGGGGCAGTGCAAGACAGGAGCAGCTCTGTACCAGGTTGCTCCCACTGGGAGCAGATTTGCTTCCAACAGGATGCACATGTAGATGCACTCCTGGGGAAGTCTTACTGCACATTATTTTACTGCACAGTCAGCCTATATTGCATTAATAGCACATGTAGATGCACCCAGTAAATAACAGTTCTATATTCACTTTTTCCCTACCATTAATGATTATATAAATCTGCATCATAGTCCTGCTCAATTGGCTCTTCACCAGGCTGAAGAGCTTAGCCTATTTAGTCCCTCCTCATATGGAAGCTATCCCATACTTCTCATCTTCATTGTTGCCCTGCTCTCTACTTTTCCTAGTTCTGTTGTATCCTTGTCCAGATGTGGTAACCAGAACCCCAGTTTTCTGGGTGCAACATTAGCTTATATAATGGCATAATTATGTTTTCTGTTTTGTCTTCAATTGCTTTCCTAAAATTTTCTAACATTTTATTTGCTTTCTTGACCACTGCTACACATTAAGCCAATGTTTTTAGAGGATTCTTCACAATGGCTCCAACATCACTTCCCTGACAATTAATGGTTAATTCAGAGACCATCACAGAATGTGTTTTATATGTGTACATGCATAGAGTTATTTTTCCCATGTGTTACTTTGCACTTATCAATGTTAACATTTATTTGCTACTTTGTTACCCACTTGGTTATGTGTGATCATTCTGTAATTTCACCAACTGCTTTCAAATTGACTATCCAGAATAATGGTTTTCCTTTGGTCCTCTGACTGTAAGGCTGAGTTGAGTGACAGTTTGCATATTTTTTTCTGACAATTCTGCAAGTTTACATTTGAGTTTCTTCAGAACCTTTGTGTGAGTGATAGCTGCTCCTAGTGAGTTTATTTCAAGTTACCAATTTGGTCTAAATCATTACATACTTTCACCTGAATTTGAGCTAATTCTTCATATTTACCCACCAAGATAAGTACTTCCAAGCTGGCCACGTACAAAAGTTTAGCCACATTCCTAAAAATGTTGGCTATAACAAGCTTATCTTGTGTGAAACACTGCTTGCTCCTTTGCATCTGACTTGCAGCACAGAAGTGGCAGGCAGTTATCAGAAAGAAGGTAGGAGATCTTTATTGCTTATTGTAATTTATGATTTCATTAAGGCTACTGTGCATAATGACAGAGACAAGGGCCCCTTGGAGATAGATGGTATATACATCAGAGACATATAAGAGCATGTCTGTACTGACATTGTGGTACACCTGGGAGCACTGCCCTGAAGCAAGCCTCTCACTCACTCTTGTTTTATGTTTTCCAGTTCTCCTAAATGAAGCAGTTAGCTGCCTTACAGCAGCCCTGAGCACATGCCCAGAGCATTCTTGGACTCCCTGTCTCAAAAATGCTTACTGGTATGGACTCAGGGCCTCTCTGCCACATTTCTAGGTTTTGGCATGTGTGGAGTGGATTGCGCTCCTAAGCACATCATAGAGACAGTGTCTTAGGGACCCTAAAAATGGCCCTGCCAGGGGCACCTGTGCCAAGAGCAGATTTACAGGAGGCACCAGAGGACACTCCCCAAGGAGTCCAAACCATGGGGGTTGCTAGAACTGCTGTGTGAGGTGTCTGTGCAGCATCCCTGAACTTATACTGATTTGGCTGCTACAGTCACAATGCAGTAACCCTGTGCCAAGCAGCAGCAACCCTGAGGGGTCTCCAAGTGAGGTAAAACTTGCTTGCATCTCCCCTTGGTTCCACATAACCTTTCCTCTTCCCTCTCCCCAACCCTTGCTGAAGGTGCTGAAACAGTTGGTTATGCCTCTGCCCTGGAGAATATACACTCTAAATAGACAAAAGATACAATAGATGGCAATAGAAGCAGAGGCAGTGTCTTGACCAGCTTCTCATTGCAAGTTACCAGAGCCAAACATAGAATGTGTGTTACTTGACTCCCAAGCCAGTGCTCTCTCACTTTTCCCTAGACCCAGAGGCATAGCCAGGCAACTCCATACCCTGGTCAAACATGTGACACCTGGGGCAGTGCCAGCTGCTACAGTGTCAATTACAGCAGTGTGATCAGCTGCTGCTGCAGTCATAAGTATTTTTCTGCCCCCCTTCCCCCACCCTACAAAGGTGGTGCCTGGGTCTACTGCCTCAGTTGTCCCACCCCTTAGTTATGCTACTGCCTAGACCACACTGGTTCTAGGATTAGCTTCCTCATACACCCTTGTATGGACATTAGAGAACATGGTGACTTTGATTACATCTTTCTGGATTTGGACTGTCCTTTTTGCTTCCTCATTTTTCCTTTTAGTTTATGGTCCCTGCTTTTGAATCCAGTGACAGTTTTCCTTAGTTTGGACTTTTTATTATGTCAGAATCAATATGAGCTCTCATTTGGAGAGGCACTTTGTATGTTAGTTATTAATAGAAATAAATAAATAAAGGCTTTCCACAGTTCGTCAGTTTTTGTCTCTTGCATTGCTCAGAAACATGTTTAAATTCCTGTCAAATGTTAACAAGGAAGGGTGGCACTAAGTTAAACCCTGGACAAGCACCATATATATATATTTTTGCAATCAGATTTTAATTATCAGTGTGCTGCTTCACTTCACACATCAGGAAAAAACTGAAACTGCTTCTTCCAATCCAAACATACTGGGTACATCTACACATGTGCTTTACTGTGGAGTTGACTAATTAGTTCCACAATAAAGCATCACTGTCTAGGATGAAGTGGGAGCACTCTTCATTCCTGTTAAAACAGTTCCACATTGCAGAAAAAAGAAAAAGATTTACTGAGGCAGCAAGTCAAAAGGAAGCACAACCCTTGATTGCAATGGCTAGAGCAATCCTGAAACAATCATTGGATAAAATGCATAAACAGGCTTGGGAACAGGGACTGGAGGGTATGTCTCCTCTTCTTTGGGCAAATGCTTGAATTGAGCGTCTGTTGCCATGTTCTCTTTTGTTTTTTGTTTTTCTTTCTGATCCAGTGAATCTTGGTTTCTTTTATTCTAATTGAAACATCTTCCACTGGAAATGAGGTAAGTAGCCTTGCCCTCCTACACTCTCTTCCCTTCTCTTCTGAGAGGAAGGAGGGGTGGATATGAATCCCTTCAGGCAGAGCAGGCAATTGAACTTGACTTCTACTTTGTTGATGAGTGCTCTAACCACAGACTATTGTATAACACGGTGATGTCAAACTGGCAGCCTGAAGGCTGCATCCAGCACAAGGTGCTAGCATACAGGTGTGGGACTCCTACCCAACTGCTGCTGCCCTTATTGCTGCAGCTGCTGCAGAACTGGTGATGGCCTTGGTATAACAAGGAAGGCTTCTTCTCCAGTAATCTTTTAAAAGAAAATATCAGTCACCACTCCATGTTGCATGACACCTGATCCTGTAGAGGTGTGTGCTGCATGTTGTTTGGAAATGCCTAATGAATCTAGGCCATTGGCAGACTGAGGTGGGAAAGTGCAAATTGTTGGGGCCTGTTTGGGATTAGGCATGTGGTCACTGTTGAGCTTCTGAGCAGTACCAAGAGTGAGGCACTTCTGGACACAACCAGGAATAGTGTGTTAGGTGCCTGAGGAACTTTGAAGTCCAAATGTATGGCACATACAGAATTCAGGCATGTCCAGGAGTTGGGGGGCAGCTGAGCAGGTTTTCAGGCTCTGTGTTTTGGATTTTGGCGTCTTAATCCTACCTATATCATAAATTGGGTACTGGAGTTCTTCTTTGGATCTGGCCTATTGTATCTCTCTACCCACCAGATATCAGGATCTATCTTAATTGCTTCTCTACTTAGCATGGGTGACTGGTGCCTCCTGAGACTGGGGAGGCAGTTTGTGGGTGGCAGCATCAGTGGTGGAGTGTCAAGCAGTGACAGCCAGTAGAAGCTGGCAGTGACGTCAGCAAGGGGGTGGCGAGCAGCAAATTCCTGCAGAAGCCAGCGGCGGCCAATCTTGGGTGGGGGCATGTACTCCCCTGTGCCCCCCTCCCCCACCATCACCAATACCACTTAGTGAACATCTACTCACTTGCATCTTTTTCCATCTTCTTTTTCTGTCTCTAATGCATCAAGTCAGCACCTGTCGTTCCAGATGTATCTCAGAATCCTTTCAAATGTTTTCCATGTTACTTTAGCATGGGCACTGACTTAATCAGCACAAAAGACTACACACCCTCTGAGTCCACAAGCCAACAGCTGCCCTCAGATAAGCTGGAAATGGCAGCTTTCCAGCTGCTGACACTAGTCCAGATGGTGGCTTGGCTTGTATAGTTGCACTCTTGTATCCTATCTCTTACTGCAGATAGCAATGTAGGAAAGAGACAGCTTTGCCTGAGGCTTCTGCCTTTCTTGCCCCAGTGAAAGTAGACAATGCGTAAGGAGACATTGTGTAAGGAGATAGCTTCCAAAAATTGGCAGATGCACAGACTTAGGGCCTCATGCTGTAAGACAAACAAATGTTAATTGGCTTAGTGTTGTTCAACTTCATGGAACAATCACACCTAAGGCTAAAAAATCTTCTCTGTCTGTCCCTGACCTGTACAGCTGTGACCTGTTGCACCCTGGTGTCTCTGCCATGACTCAGGAGGGGCCACTGTATCTGCAAATGCTGAAAGACTTCAACTTGGGTGGAATAGCTGTGGAGAGTGTACGCACCTTAATGGAACAGAAACAAAATTAAGTGGATTAGAGATAATCCTACCTTGGAGTCACATAACATTAAGATGAATAATGAGTGCTTTAAGCTACTTAAAAGATGTTAACTTGCAGACAATCTAGGGGTAAATAGCTCCAGACAACACCTAAAATTACTGTTTAACAAGGCCCCTGGGGTATATCTACAGATAACAATGCAATACTGTATAGACCTAGCCTTAGACGGTCTTTGGAAGTGTGGCCTGGGAAAGGTGAGCCCTGTATATTTCTGTTGCTGAAGAATCAAAGTTATTAAGGGAAGGTAGCTGGAAGATGGCATTGTTGTGGCTGTCTCACTTGGATATTTTCCTTTCTTGGTGGAAATAATGTATGTGTCATCTTACAAAACTGCCTACCCAAAATTCTGTCTCTGACAGAAGTACATGGATAAAGCTGTGTGTGGGGGAGAAGTCTTCACAATTCTTACTCTGTCAATACTTTTTCTGCATTTTCATAAGCTGTAAGTGCCTCTGGAGCTGCGAAACATAAGGGTGTTAGATATCTTGTGGCACCCTTAGATGGTGCAGTGCCAGAAAGTTAAGTGCCTTGGCCCTGGAAAGTGATCCAAATCAGCAAGGTTATGTACCTTGGATTCTTAGCAGGATGATGGAGAGAGTTAGGCATCTAGGAATGACCCAGAGCATTTGGTACTGAGCAGAAAGGCATATAGAGCTAACTTATAGGAAAAACTAGGCATAACACTGTATCTGGATTTCTGGCCCTCCTTAGGTAACCTGTATCTGAATCAAGGATGACTCTGTCATCTTTGTATTCAAAGAACTGAGAAGGGAGGTGCCTACCTGACCTGGACACGGGGACTGTGCAAAGCTTTGGTCCCTGATTCAATTCGGTGGAGATTTGGCCTGATTTAATGGCCAAATCTCCAAATCCAAATTGAATCAGAAGACCCTTTAATCTCTCCAAATTGAATCGGAACCCTCCGAATTGATTCAGACATAGACACAGCTTTAAATGCTTTTTTCTATAAACCCCTAAGTAGCAGGTGGCTTGTGAATGCTGCAATGCTGGGGTTCATGAAGCATCCTAAAGGATCATGGGGAGCTCCTCCAAGTGCTCAGCAGCTGACCCAGAAGTGGACCAGAAGCACTTTCAGTCCACTTCTGGGTCCACCAGAAAGCATGCTAGGGGGCTCCCCTGCGCCCCCCTGGCTCAGCAACTGGTGCCTCCTGGGTATTTAGGGGGGCACCAAGGGTCCCCCTGTGACCGATTGCCAAGCCAGGAAGGGTGCAGGGGGACCTCCCCAGCGCGTTCCCCAGTGGACCCAGAAGTGGACTGGAAGTACTTCCGGTCCACTTCTGGGTTTGCTGCCAAGCACATGGAGGGGCCCCCTGCACTCCTGTGGGATGCTCCATCTGCCCCAGCATCACAGCATTCATGAGCTGTGCTGGTACCTCGAGGTATGTAGAAAAAACCTATAAAGCTGTGTCTATGACCTAATCGCTGATCGAATCTTCAGATTCGGTTTCGGCTGAATTGAATCAGGGACAGCGAGCCAAATCAACTAACTGAATCACTGTCCCTGATTAGGGCCAAATTCAAATCCAAATCAAATAGACCCCACTTTGCACACCACTACTGGATACCTAACATGGTGACAGCAGTGTAGAATTCAATGCAAAGTGCAGCCTAGTGCTCCAGGTATGCTCTTGAACACTGTCCATGGTGCTGGCACCACTAACCTTTTCTACAATAGCCAAGGGTTAAAGCCCTCATTCAGCAAATGAGAGACATGACTTCTAGGTCCTGTACCACCTGAGTGAACTCACATTTATATCCCCCACTTCCTACAATTTTATTCTGGATTGCTTCTGTATACATGCACACAAGGCTAAGTAAATATGCCTAAGCAATCTTGTAGCCAACGGAACGTGGTTGGCTTGGATCACCTTTTGTAAGCTGGGCATCTAACTTCTGCCTAAGTTACATTTAGGCATCTGCAATTATGATATGGTTATCAACCGTAACTATCCTCTGGGGCTGTTGTTGTTGTTTTTAACAAAGGGATATACATGAGTTGACTATCTTTGACTGTGATCCTGCACATGCATATGCTACATACGATGACTAGTTCTATTGTAAATAGTGGGACTATTCATATAGGAAGGGCTGAAGTGGCAGAACAAGTAACATGTCTCACCACAGCTCCAGAGACATGAATTTGAATCTTGTTCTGGACTAATCTGCTCCCAGTCAAACCAGCTGAGAATGTTTCCCTAGTCATTTGGGGTGCAGAGTGAAAGATGGTTGAATATGATGCTAGCACATTGCCCCCTAGTGTGCCATTGGCCATAGAAATTGACATGCCTGAACTATATTAGCCCAATGGGAAGCTCCATTTCTGGTTGACTTTGGACTCACATGAAAAATAATTTATGGATGTAAATGTTTTCACATTTGGGTTTATGCTGGTAATAAGATAAAGTTCTGAGATAGTCTTCTAAGGCTTTTTACTTTCATAAGGTGCTCACTATGAAAATTATTTTATTTTGTCTTCAATTTTTTTTCTTATTAAATTAAATCTCCAAGAAATGGGGTGGGAGTAGGGGAGTAGGAAGGGCTGTGGAAAGTCTAACTTTTGAAGAATTTTTTAAGGAAAAAAAGTAAAGTTGGATACACATTGAATCTAGGAAGACAGTCTAGTTTAAGCTGCATCAGGGTGGTGGGAACGCAAGAGCTTATGCAAGAAAAAGATACAGGGCATTCAAAATTTGAGGAAAATTGTATAAAGATATTAATTACTTAATACTCATAAATATTTTATCTGTATCTGTACCTAGAATTCTATCAGCATTATATCCTTCATACTAATCTAGCCCCAGATATTGCCAGTTAACTCTGAATAGGGAAGGTATTAATTCTTGGCTTGTTATTATTGACTCTACCGGTAACTCAAAGGAGCCATTTAGGAAGGCCTTTATTAATAGGAGAGTAATTATGGGCCAAGACAAACAACTAGCTATTACTGTATTTCAAATAATTGGAAATGTTAGTAAGCATCCCCAAAACCCAGTGTGTTTTTATAAATGATTTTAGAATATGTTACATGCCTATTCAAATCAGACTAAAAATAAACATACAAGTTCAAGAATTTCTAATCTAAGTTTAAAAATCTCATATTAATATCTAATTACTGCTAGTGACTACAGATGGCACCTAACATCCATTGTATTCCAAATAATTTCAGCTTTCACATATGTCCACTTTTCCTTTGTTCATTTTTGAGAATTTATTAGAACAGTTGCATCTCTTTTTGTCTCTCAGTCCTATTCACAAAATCTAGGAGGAGTGGTAACTTCTATGTGGTAACTAAAGTGCACATCAATTCCTTGGGGCAGGGCAAATTGCATGCAGATGGAGAAGAGAGATTTAGGGCTACTTCAGCTAGTATACAGTGTAAGATTGGGCTTGTGCTTTCAGTTTTCTTCTACTTCATTCTCAGAACCATAAGCTTAAGCATTCCATATAGCTTAGCTTAAGCACTATCCAATATGTGAATACATAGATGTGTGTGGCATGGGGAGATAGTCTCTGAAGTAACTGACTTCCAGGCCAGTTTGGGCTTTGAGGTAGTTAGCATCCTGTTTATCAGCCAGAAGACAAATCATTAACAGATACTGCAGGGCACAGTGTTATATCCTGTCATCCAGCTCTTGCTCACAAAGCAGACAGTTGTATTTTTCACTTGCCTGGAAATCCTGGGTGACCTTTGTAGTGAATCTATTAGTAGCAGCAGCATGAATGGCTCTAGCAAGGTCTGCCTTGAAGAGAAAAATTCAGTTTCCTGCCAAGCAGATGATAGAAAAAGCAGTTTCTGGCTTCAACTATTAGTAAATCTAGTGACACAAATTAATCAAATAAAAAGTTTGTTTTATAGACCATCTTAGCAACAGCCAGTGAATGTTGTCATCAAAAGAAACTGACTTGGGTTTTGCCAGTCTCTCCTGAAGCTTCATCCCGTCGATCAACACCACCTTCATCTTATCTTACTTGATCTTTAACCCAGTGGCATTCATCCAGGTTCCTTTCACTGCCAAATACAGGAGAATGAAAAAGGTCTGTCAGAATCTGGTGAAACAAGAGATCCAGAGTTAGTGCCACTGACAATCAGTATTGACTTGTGTTCTCCCTGAGTGGTTCCACATATACACTGGGAATGAGAGATGACAAGACTGAGGCTGTGGGATCTTAGAGATCAGAATCTTTATGCAGGTGCCACAACCATAAGCCTGTTTGGAGAGGTTTCCAAAGGTAAAGAGAATAATGGCTCTAAGGTTTATTCCTTCCATCCCTTGCATAGTTCTATAGCACTTCATGGCACAGGGCACTGAATGCCATGTTCAGATGAAGCAGAATTACAATGGTCTTCTAACTATTTTCTATTGCTGTGAGAGGGTTATTGACTACCAGGATTAGTGCTGCTTTTGTGCTGTATACTAGACTTCAACTGGAGTGGCTTATGCCTAGGGAGAATTGAAAGAGATCAGATGGAGATCACTGGAGTTAGATTAGTTTTCAGTTGCCCTGCATAGCAATAAAGCACAGGTAATAATAATTGGTATGATCAATCATGTCAAGAGATGACCCCTTCCACCATTAGTGTGAATTTCTACTCTTGCCCTCTTAGATTTGCTCTGAGTTTCTGGCTTTAATGAACCTAAAACAAAAATCAGTCAAAACCCACCACTGTTGTGCAAGCAAAACCCATACAAAATTGCTGAGATTTTCATGGTTTTATCAGCCAGCCATAGAGAGATCTGATTTGTCCAAAACTTGGCCTGAAAATACTTTTAAACCATGAAAAACCTAGCCCAAGTTTCAGATTTTAAATTGTTCTAGGAAGATTAGTTTGAGTTCTTAAAAGAGGTGGAATTCCATATTCTTCTCCATGACTTTACACTTTGCAGTGAAAGCCAATGTAGTGTGGGGAGACTGAGATTTGGGGGCAGTTATGTTGGTGTGAATTGCAAAATTCAAACCTGCATACTACAGCTCTTTCTATGCAGCTCTGTTTTAGAGATTTTTTGGCAGAGCAATACATAACTGAGAATACAGCCATGCGCTTCTGTTCCTTCATGTCATGTATTAATGTCTGAATATAATTGCTGAATAATTGCCTAGTACAGTGCAGCTGTTGCCAAATCCTTTTTTGGTGACAGGATTACCTGTAGTTGTTATAAGTGATGCTTCCTGGATATGATAAAATGATTTCTCAATTGATCAATTCTGCCAAAAAACCAAAACAAAACAAAACAAAACAAAACAAAAAAACAGATTTAATTCAGTCATTCCAGGGGATTTTCTTTTAGGTGACTTACCTTGGCACAAAGACCAATTTTTGTCCTGTAAGAAAATGTAATTTTCCCCTCTTGTTTTGCAAGTCAAAACACACAGTTCTTTTGTCTATATCTTATATAAGCAATAGGAAATGATAGGTTAACCCCCCAACTTGTAGAAATTGCTTGGGCTCTGCTAACTTCAAAAGCACCACATGGTTTTACACTGGTGGAGGATCTAGCTGCTTTTAATGCTGGCGCCAGTTAGTTGTTTTTTTCTGTGTACAGAGAGAGTGTCTAGCCCCAAAGCCCAGAAGTAGACCCAGGGGTGATGCACTGGTGTGGGTGTACCTTCTTTTGATTCCTGCTGCAGGGGTAGGGAGGAGAAACTGGCTTCTCAGGGAGTAGGGAATGGCATGGCTCCCCAGGGTCTCACCAGCTCTGGCTAGGTCTGTTGCAGTATGGTGGCAGTAGCAACGGAGGGTCAGGGCAGAGGCATAACCCACCTTGGGCAGAGTGGGGTGTTACCAGCTGCTCCTGTAGTGGTGCAGGTTCTGGCTGCTGGGGCTGGGGGATGGGCTCCCCCTGCAGTGGTTGTAGCAGCCCCTGGAGTGCAGGTTGCCAGGGGAGCTGCCAGTCTGGTGCCTGGAGCTCCTGCTCCACTCATCCCCAACCCAGCTTCAGCAACCAGAGCCAATGCCTGTACCAAAGCAGCAGGAGCTGGAGTGCAGGTAACTCAAGTTGTGGCAGGTAACTGAACTTGCAAAGCTCAGGAGCTCAGAGAAGCTAAAATTAGCCCATGTCCATAACCAACCTCATATTTTCTGCAAGGTTTTCCCGCTTTCCTAAACACCATTTTAAAAAGAATTAAAAGTATTTTTCAATGTTTGTTTGTAATCATTTTACCTGCTGGGCTGAACAGCATTGGAGCAATTTTCATGTAGATTCATGCAAAGTTGCTGTTCATGTGGGCTGAGATTCCCAATGGATCCTTTTGGAGTTAAATGCTTAATTGCTGTCTGTTTGAATAATCCTGAATTATCCTGCTATGCCTGAATGATAAAGCTATTTTTTGATTCAGAACCTGAATAACATTTTGCTAAGAACTGAAAAGTAATCTAAGAAAAAAAATCCTTCACCAAAAAACCATTGCAACAGTGAAATCCTAGAACATAGGTACTGACATAAGGGACCAGAGCTGAGGTCTCCCTCCTTCAGTATTTTGTTTCTAACAGCAGCCACTGCCAGATGCTACAGAGGAAGCTGGAGGAGACCTGCAGTAGTAAGTTGTGAGCTAAACAGCCCTCCCTACAGGTCTCATCCTAATTCATTTAAACCTCAAAGCATAAGGTTTTAAGTCCTTTCCAAAATCTTTGTTTGCCTTAGTTATAGATAATTGTGATATCTTGATAGTGATATAAATGCCCAGTCCTCTGAATCAGTAAATTTTCTGGCTTTGTGACATGTTGGGCAATGATTTCTGGAATGCAATTAGACACTGTATGAAAAAAGTATTTTGTATTTCCAGTTCAGAATTTACCCCTTTTTAATGTTATTGTAGGTATGTCAACTGCTGCAGGAAGGGAGGGTGGTCCCAGGCATATCCTAATCCTGTGGCTGTACTCAAGCATGCTGGTGACAAATAGTATAACAGCAGCTACAGGGGGCGGTAAGAAGAGGGTGCCTCTGGAGCAGTCCCACTGCCACATTTTTGGCTTCTGCACATGTGAGTGGGTAAACAGGATGGGCTCCAGAGTAAGAGGTCTCAGCAGCCTGAGGGAAGCAATGTAGACATGCCCTGAATGTCTTCTTGTCCTTATGTTAGGCAGAAGGCAGGAGATGGTAGAGACTAACTGGTGCAGAAATGCATAAACTTCTGTAGGCAACATCCAACTTCACGAGATGCCATGAATGAATTGCAGAAAGCAGGGGTTCTACAATAGAAAGGACAAGGGAAGGGGGACAGAATATTGCTAAGAGAGGCCAAGGTGGCTTGAATAAGTCAATAAAGATAAAACAATGGATTAAGAGGGTTTTTAAAAGCTAATCCAGGCAATGGGATAAAAATCCAGAGTCTCTATTGAGACCATGATTAACACAATCCCCTCTGTGGATGATTTCTTATTATCATTTAAGTTAGTTTTTAAAGTGTCTTATTTATCCCTATTGACACATTCAATCCATCTTTGCCTCTTTCAGCAGTGCCCACTCCCCATAGGCAGATCCAGGGTTGCAGTGCTGGGAGTGTGGCACATATGCAGTGAAAACAGCTCATTGTGCATGTGTCACACTGCTGAAGGTGGTGTCCCCACAGCCCCTTGCTGTGATTCTAAATGCCAGTGACCTCTGGGTGTTCACCAGCATGTCAACATAGCTCTTGCTGGGAGCTCTACATGTGCTGTGAGCAATATGAGCTCACTGATTGGGCAGCAGGGGATCTGCCTGGACCTGCTGCTTTCAAGCATCTCTGGATCCCACAGGTTGAGTGCTGCTGCTTGCTCTTCCTCCCTGTCCTGTTCCCCACCTATGAATTCAGCAGCAGGGGAGAGGAGGGACAAGTAGCAGCAGGTAGTGAATAGTCCTTAGGCTCTGGATCTGCATGGAAGAAGGGGTTGAACTTTGCTACCAGCTGCTCATCCCCTCTTTTTGCCCTGCTGCTGAATTCAGGTGGGGGGACCAGGGGAATAAGGAGGAGAAGAGCATACAGGAGCAGCAGCAGTATCTCCCTGGGCTCTGGAGCTTGTGCAAGCAGGGGCTCTAAGTAGACTTTACATCAATCACCCAGTGAGTTCACAGCTTGTGGCATATATGGAGCTCCCAACAAGTGGTCTGCTGACATGCTGTTGAGCTCTGAAAGCTCACTGCATACGTGGCACACAGCCTAAGTTGGCAGGGGGAGGGAGAGGGGGAGCAGCTGTACTGCTGCATCCTCTCTGGATCTGCCCCTAAACTTTGTATTCAAGTTTCTTTCTATTTAGAGCCCCTGCCTTCTGCAAATCCATTCATAGCATCTGATGGCGTAGGTTGTCACCTAAAAGCTTATATCTCTGAAGTGGTCGGTCTCTAAGGTACTAGCCTGCCTTCTGCCTGACTTCAAACTAAATGGCCTAACTACCTTTCTCTGTTCTTGTATCATAAGATAAGGAGCACAAAAGCTCCTACTCTGCCTTCTTCATACAATTCTTATTTTTATGCTCTTACCATGGCCCCTCAAGTCCATGTCTTCTCCAAGGCAAACAACCCAGTCTTCTATCATTTATCATTTGAGAGGTTTTTTCCATGCTGCCACATAATCTTGCCACCCATCTTCAAATCTGCAATATACTTTTTGAGATGAAGTGACCAGAACTACATGTTCTGTTCCTAGGGAGGCCCCCTGATTGATTTATATGATAGCATTTGAATTGTATTCATCACTTTATTCCTTATGCATCCCTATGACTTCGCTCTTTTATGTACTGCTGCTTTCATGTGGCGCACAGGTTTTCATTGAAATGTCTGTAATGAAGCCCAGGTCTCTTTTCTGAGTCCATAGAGTTAAATCAGATTTCTGAAACTAGTTGAAATATTTCCCCCTTAATTAGACCAGGTGAGTTTCGATTGAGCAAAAGCTATGAGTTTTGGACCCACTATTTTTAATACTATTTGGGGATCAGCTGGCTTTTCACTATATTCTTTCTGTTCCTTTTTCTCAATTTGACATGAAGGAACAAGGGAGGAAGATTTGTATGCCTGAGGAAAGAAAAAAAATACTGAGTTTGTGTAATATATTTTCAACTCTAAGATATGAGATTTACTAAAGTTCTTGGAATGAGATGGTCTTTAAATAGCACACCAGTAGCTTACACTAGGCTGTACTATGCTCTGTGTACCTGCTAGTCCTCCAAGGTGTCAGTCAGAGATTTCAATCCTAACTTAAATCCTTATTACACTAGCCCAGCTTGTGTTTTTCTTTGTGGAGAGGAGACATGAAGTTTCCAGTTCTTCATCTTCATACTAGCCTTGTAAGCTCTTGAGCATTGTAATCCTTAGAAATAAGGAAGAAAAATTAGTCTGTAAGGATTAGAGAAGTAGGCACTGGAATAATGATGTGTGGTTTGCCAGCTGAGCGTGTCAACTAAGATACATAGCCGATCAGGATTTCTGACAATGTCTGTAAATCCAAGCAGAACTCAGACAATGTCTGTCAAAGCTAAAACTCACACAGGGGACAATATTTTCAGAAATGTTTTAAATAAAGAGCAATGCTAAGCAGTTGCTGGGTTCTCCAAAAGACAATATTTAGGGGAAATATTTGGTAATTTTCCATCTTTTATTTAAATGTCTTAAAACACATGTTTCTGCTGGCCTGAGCTGAAGTTAGAAGCTTCGAGAAAACATTGGTTACTGTTAGCCCCAAACCTAGAATGCTCATATTCTTCTTTAAACCCTCTTCAGAGATGTTTTTTTATAGCTTTTATCTCTATTTCATTGGTTTTGAGTCCTCACTTTCACTTTTTCTTAAGCAGTTAATTTCTTTTTTATTCCAGATCAGTGGTTCTAACCCTTTTTTTTAGACATTGGGCACCTGTCCATAGTTTTCAGAATTTAGTATCATCCCTGGCCGAGAACCACTCAGCTAGAATCTAGCCCAGTGTCAGGTGAGGGCAGCGAGGGCAGGACCTCACCCCACCATGCCTTTCTTCTTCCACATTATGCCCCCTCTCCACCATTGATCTGTACTGGAGGGGACATACCACTGTGGCTACTCCTCTGGTAGCATGCACGCATGTGCACCCGCCGCCCCTCCCACCAGCCCCAGGAGCATGGAAGTAGCAAGGGAATGAGCTAGGCTGAAAACTGTGGTCCCATGGCCCCAAACTTACCTCCCCATGCGTGTGTGGCAGAGCACATTGGTGGGAGCATGGAGGCTGCTGGTGGTGGGGAAGAGCTGCAGGTGCTGCTTGTCTGTGATGCACTGGGGTGCCCAGCACCAGGCAGAAAAAGGAATGATTATTTATGTCCTAGCACAGGTACCCAATACTGAGGCAACCTTAGAAAGATCCCTCAGTCCCCCGGGGTGCCAGGACACCGCAGCTGAGAATTATTGTTAAAGGTGATGATGGCAGCACAGACCATGAGGCCTGCTTGACACTAACTAGGATGACATTTTAATTCTGCCCAACCTGAATTGTCTGGGCTGAAATTCCAGTGAATTGCCTGTCTCAGGCTGGAATTTTCTGGGTGGTTTTAGCCAAAGTGGTCCTGCTATTTCTGAAACCAAAGAAAAGTAGTAAAAGTGTGGTGTTTAGCAATAGCAAAACAAATTTTCTTTGAACCACTCTGGTGCCCCTTTGCTTTGGAATGGAAACTTGAGAGTTGACAGGTGGGATATAGTCTTAGTGATTTTGCACATCAAAATGTTCCCCAAATTGCCAACACTACAAGCCTTTGAACAATCTCAATTTGCATGTGCTTGGTAGAAACTAGGTTGGAATTCTCTTTCACTATGTGTCATCTATAGTAAGTCTCCCAACAGCATTTTACTTTGTTTTATGTAATGGCTGAATTGTGTTTATGTGTTGTAGCAGGGCCCCTTCAATCCCCATTACAGGGAAGAAGGGACAGGGCCTTTTAAGGAGAAACCAGACAGGCTGAAGGCCACACCCCTGAGAGCTGTCTCCTGCTGCTCTCCAGCTACCTGCACAGTGAGTAAAATCGTCATGTGGCAGGCATGATAGGCAAGGACAACAGAGGAGAAAGGCTGGCTAAGACAGAGGGAACACAGGCAGCAATGCACTTGGAACAAGGGGGAGGTATGAGCTGCTACATGTACCTAAATCAGCAGAGAGATGTAGTTAGCTGTGTTAGGTGAAAGTCAAATAGATGGTAGGGTAGATTTGCACTTTACAGACCAACCAAAGTAGATACAAGCATATATCACAAATTTTTGTTAGCTGAAGCTAACTTAAGAACCTGTGAAAGGACACGCACAAAGCAGTGTATAAGAAGGAGAGAAAAATTTGAATACAAAAGGCAGAAAGGAGCAGGAAAAAGGGGAGGGAGGAGAGGGCAGTGCTGATAGAGGCAAAAAGCAAGCATTAAACTCACAGGAACAGAGAAGTCACAAAAGGTAATCCAGATAATAGTCACTACTGTTTTGCCTTATGTGATGATGTGACCCTAATGTGAGTTCTCAGAAATCATTTAGTACTGTCTCGAAAGTGTCTAAATCCATTTACATTTATTGTGAATCAGCTTTATCTTGAACACTTAGAAATGTATCATATACCCCTGAAACTGTAGACAAACAAAACTCATAACTAGCGACTGACAATAAACTGAAACCAAAATTATGTTGGTTAACATTTGCCTGGAAGCCTAGACAAAACCCTAGAATAGGAAGGATCTGAGACCTAGGATGTAGGCCCACCTTCCCCAAGGTGGCTTTGAATCATCACATCCCATGACAGCATCCTAATGACACAGGCCAGGCAAGACTGAGACCATACTTTTGTTGAAACTAGGGGATCTCAGGGAAGGCATTATGGTGCCAGAGAATAAGAAAGAAGGAGTCTTACTCTAGATAAAGAAGCTGGATGCTATTCTGGTAGAACTGGGGAGTGAGCCTCAAGTAACTGAGAGAAGTTCATAAACAGCACTGGGGGTCACTTCATGTGGTGCTCTACATCTTGAAACTACTTCCTCATGGGGCTGGAACAGCGGCCCACACAGTAGCGCTGGAAAGCCTTCTATTGGCAGGCTTCATTACTTCTTCATGCAGGGGAAAAAAAAGCTTGGTGAACTGGTAGTAGCAAACTCAAAGGCATCTTACTTTTGTTTCAGAAAAAGAAAGCTTGCATACAGTATCCTCCTGCCCTCTGTTGTTGGCTTATACCCCATTTTGTGGATGATCACTGAGATTATGCTTCTCCTGTGATACCTTCATTGCACATCCAGACCATGTGCAAGTAGGGGAGTAGCCATACTAAAGACTGATCAATTTATTTTCAGATAATCCTGTACTGCAGGTCAGAGTCTTCTCTGTCCCATTTGTGTTGATGCAACTCATTGGGCCACATTCTACCCCTGTTCCTAAACTACAACCCACAATAGTGCCATGACTTAGGGTGGCTTTATGCAAGGTATACATCAATGTACACAGTTCATTTTGCATTAAGGAGTCATTGGGTTAATGCATGAACAGCCTTGGGAACAGGATCTAGATTCCCTCTCTAGCGAGGCATGGCCTTCCTCCCTGGGCCACAGAGCTAGCCTCCCTCTTAGTTGCTTTCCTTTTGGCCTCATAACTCTTTTTCTCTCAATTGCCAAGTGGACCAGTTTCATGGGTAAGGTGGTAGAAAATGTGTATAGCTATATTCATCTGCCCCACAGCTTGTTAGGGCACTCTGATGGGACATATGAAGTGTAGTGATAGAAGTTATAATATTAGAAATGTACCCTAGCAGGAGACTGAGGGAGCTGAGAATTGGAAGACAGGCTTTCAATCATGGAGCAGTGAGTTAGGTAGAGAGAGATCAAGGGCCTGCAGTGGTTGCTTACCGTCCCACAATAAAATTCCTTGTTTAGTTTTTCTCATTTGCATATGCCTGGGTTTTTTGAATGTGGTGATCACTACAGGAAGGATGAGATGAAAAACCTGAGGCGGGGGAGGAGGAACGAGGAAGAGGGAGATCTACAATCCTGGTCTCCCGTGCACCATGAAAATGCTCCAACTGCTAGATTATTTATGGAGGAGAAACAAGAGCAGCTTGCATCCATATAAATATTTAGCTGTATGGAAAGCCAAGGGCAGAAACCCTGTTAAGATACATGTACCTTATGTGATCAGTAGGAAATAAAATTCCAAGCATCTGGAGACATGTTACCAAAGGTAAAATTCCCAATTTGAATGAATGGCAATCCATATACCACCTGGGTAATAGGATCTCTTTCTAGAGGCCTGTAAATGCTGTTCACTGAAATGAGCGGGAAAGCTGTGTGGTTCTGCAAGGTGACATAATATTTCTGGATGTACATGCTATGCACTAGCTCCTAATTGAAAATACAAGAATCATTAAGCTATACAAGCAAGGTAGCATGCCTCCATGATCTCGGTCCTGAAAGTTAGGACTTTGCCAGCAGTTGCACATAAAAAAGGGTAAGTGAAACTGAATTTAGCCCTTTAGACATTAGCAGCTAAAATGCTGAAGGTTCTGCATCACTGAGCAGAAACAAGCTTCTCACAATTACTAGTGTTAAGCAGACTGCCCCAGCACCATCCCCACAGAGCTACTGAGCATGGTTGAGACGCTTGAAGTTGTAATTGCAGCTCCCAGCTGCTCCAGGCAGTTACTGAGCCAGAACCTGATGCTAGGAGCAGGGAGACTGTTTCTGTTATATTCTGATTGGGTTGCCAGTTGGCACCCAGACACTGTGAAAGAGGTATGCATTATGTGGGAATCCTGAGTGAGACCAGGGGAAGAGAAAGGGATAGGTCAGGGCAAGGAGTCTGGTGGGTCTGGGATTAAAAAGCATCTAGGAAGAGAGAAACTACTGTATTTACTTGAATGCAAGCTAAGGTTTTTTTAATGTAATCAGCATGGGGGGAGAACACCATTCATCCTACATTTTCTTACAAGGAAACTTTACTAAATCCATTCTAAATCCTGTCAAAAGCAGCATGTTCTCAGTAATGGAAGCCAACTATGAAGTTGACTAAATGAAGCCAGCACTGTTCATGACTAAAATATATGGCCCATATTGGACATATACTGATGAGAACCTACCATAGCTATAGATTGGTGCAACCCATGGGACTAAGACATAGAGTAGTGCCCATTGAGCGCAGTTCCCTTCAGTTCTGCCTCTTTTTCACATAATGGTGAGCCACTACACTGAATACATTTTTACTTCCTCTGCACCCACACAGCTGAGCTTTACCTTCCTCTCCCATTACCAATGATTTCTGTTTCATCACCAGCCTTAACTATCTGGCCAAACAGCAGCAAACACAGCCCCGAACAGTTCACTCAGAATCCCTCTGTTGCCCCGTCTCTCAGCCTGTTACATACAGTTAGTGTGGGTCCACCCTCCATGAAGCGAAGCAGGACCAGGTTGCCCTGCCCCTCATCTGCATATACATTTTTGGAGCATTCTGGGACTCATGACAAAAACACCCAGTTCTACTTGGATCCTTTTTGGGGGTATCTGGAGTATGCACACATACTGAATAGTGCTGAACAGTACGGTCACCATAGCTTGAAATCCTGTTGACTTGGTGGGGCCCAGCCCAATTACATATAAGGCAAATTATGAGTCTTTTGGTTTTGGATTTATATCATACAGAGTTTGTACTATATATAAGTAGATGCCAAAATACTGTCTAAAAGTGTGTTTATGGAATACCTGTGCTAAGTCTTGCAGAAGTTTCAACACAAGTAACACACATTAATCCTGGATGAACTAAATCTATGCAAATTACTACAGCTTTGTTTAGTTTCAAGGTTAGATTTGCTCCTTACTTTCATGTGTTCTGGGTCTGATAGCAGGGTCTGATAGTAAAGGAAGTGGGGGAAGAGGCTGCAGGGGGAAGAAGTAGGGGGAGGAAGAGACCAAGGGGGCTACCAGACCCTCCACATTTATTTTCCCTGCTGTAGCAGTGGGAGGGGGACAAATTCAAGGCAAACCTCTGATAACTAGATTCTATACTTGCAGAATTATAACAAATATATACATTGTCCATACATAAAATCTAAATATCGGGCAGGGTCATCTTATAATTGGGGTCATCTTCTAGTTGAGTAAATACAGTATGAATGGTAGCTGTGAAAGGTAGGGGCTTGGACAGGAAAGTGCAGCATGGCAGGGAGAGTCATACTTTTTGTTCAAAGAGATTCCAACTAGAAATACAGAATAGAAAACTGAACTGTAAGATGATGAGGAGAATGGGGGCCACTAGGAGTCTGTTGTCATGGCCCACCTGTGGAATGCTGTGATTGGATGAGGAGCTGGAGGGAGGGAGGGTGGGTGGGAAAGTAGATGAACTAAGGGACTGGAACCTAGCAGGCTGGTTGATAAAAGGAGTGGAAACAGGTGTGAGAAGGAATTCATATGTTGAGGAAGAAAACACCAGTAGGGCTAGCTTGGCAAAAAGACTTGGACAAAAAGCCAGAGGAGGGTGGATATATGTCTTGGTTGGGGATCTCCAAAGTGGGGGCTTGTTAAGGAGACAGAGGAGACTTGGAGCCTGGGGTAGAGAAGACCGAGCTTTGGATATAGAGCTCAGAGTGGGAGACTAGAAATAGGACAAGGAGTTGGAATTCAGAAGAAACAAAATGAGGATACTGTCATTTTGTAAAAGATAGAGCAGAAGAGTTCAGATTTAGGGAGTACAAGTAGAAGGGTGTACACCTATGAGGGTGTACAAGTAGAAGGGTGTGCATCTATGTATCCACCACAGCCAGGGATGGAACCCAGGATTCATGAATCTTACCATTCTTTTGTTCTCAGCAAGAATCAGTAAAACCTACTGGCAAAATGTGTGACTTCCTTTTCTTGTGCTGATCTAAAAAGAGCATACCACGGGGAAACTACTATCAGTTTCTCTGTTAGCTCAAGTGGCAGAGGCCTGTGGTGTATCTAACGGTTTTAAACAGGCGGATGAATCATGTGATTGTCAACACAATACTATGTGATAAAATTTCTATATTTTGCATTTGCTTTTTAAAAAGAAAACATTAAAAAACCCGTAGGAAGTTATACACACTATGTTAAATGAATGTGAAGATGGCGAAGTCAAGCAGATTAAAGTTGGGAATTATCAGTGTAACCTTTATTTAGTTGTCATGTGCATTTGTATTATGAGACAGAATAATTTAACACTTCCTAACTTTTGAGTGCTTGACTTTTCAACTTGTACATTCTTTTCAGCTATTTTTGTGAAATAAATATATAGATTAGCTGGGGGAAGGGGAACCTGTATTCCCCAGACTCCATTAGATATTCATATCAATTAGCCTAACTGACAGTGGGTTTAATAACTTCTAATTGCAAAAAAAAGTATTTTGTTAAATCAATGTCAACACTTTCCTGATAAAACATTTTAGCTGACAGTTTTAAGAGGAACCAAATTAAAACTCAGTAAAAAGAAAACTGGATTGACTCACAATCCTGCTTTTGTTCTCATTATCTTCATATTACAGTATCAAAACCTCTTACATATTTTTCATTGCAAGCATAGTTTACCCGAAAAATAGACCAATTCCTTTCCTTTTGAAACATAGTGGGTGCATCTACACATGTGCTTTACTGTGGAGTTGACTAATTCGTTCCACAGTAAAGTGTCACCATCTACATGTGTGCCCATATTAAGGTGCAGTAAATTAATTAACTCTGACATGGCATCATACTGTTCAGGACAAATACTGTCCTATGCAAGAGTAATTTATTGTGCAGAAATGCACAGAAACAAGTATGGATGGTGACCCGAACTGCAGCAGTTTGAGCCAGAGTGGAGCAGCCCCAGGCTGGCAGCAGGATCAGTGGGAGGGGAAGGTCAGTCATTATATGAACTGTGTAAAGGCGGACCAACCTTTCTCCTTACCACACACCTGAACCAATATAATTTTATGTATTTTAGCTAAGTACTTATTAAAACATACAACTTTATTCTGTTGGAAAAACTCTCACAATTAGCATCGAATTCAATAGAAGAAAATGCTGTTCCGTGCCTGGTTCTCAGAAAAGTTGGAATTCTGTTTTTCATTAGATGGAAAAGAGAAACGTTTGAAGTGTTGTCTAGTGCCTTTGGTGCCTGACCTTGCTCATTAATCTCTGCTACTTAAAAAAGGCTTGGAAAATTGTATTACCCTATACCATCAGCCTTCACTCAATAAATACAGAAACAAAAGGCAGGAAAGAGAAATCCCACAGAGCTCTGTTATTGACTTGTTAGAATTCCAGGCTTCTGCCCAACAACGTAGCAACTCTCTGTAAGTAATGAACCAGCAGCTGAGAAGGACACCTTGCCCTTTTTTTTCCCATGTCCTAATTGTTTTAGAGGCTGTATTAATTGTTGTTGTTTTTCCCTGGTACTAAACAAGAAATTTTCCTGTTTGCCAATAGGTGTTCTCAGCTACTTCAATGGGATGAAATTTACTTTTTGCCTTAATGCATTCTTTGTTGTATCCCACAACAAGCGAGTTGAAAGAGAAATTGTGGCTCACAATAGCAAAAAAAAGTTTGTTTTCATCCTCTTAAGAACCCCCACTAGATATTTTGTGTGAAAGAAAGACACTTTTCACATATTCTGTCTTATGTCCACTAATAATATTCCTTTCTTGACCTTATTTTTTAATGTAAAAAAGATTTGTGTGTCATCTGTAAAAATTTACCAGTGATTAACAACACATTGATAAGTTTATTACTTTTTAAAGCTAATAGTTCCATGGATTCATGTGAAACCTGCAATTATCATATAATGAACAGCTGCCAATAGTCACTGAAAAAATAATGGGCAGTCATGCAGAGCACAGGAAAATCTATGAGCTCCAGTAGGGAGACAGAAAGTATTTACTACTTAGGCACTAATGCTAGGGATACTTGCTCAATATGGGGACTCAAGAAAAGACTATGGAGAATTTTCCATTGATTCTGTGTACGTAGATTCAGGACCATGGTGAGAAGCACCGTTTGCTGCACCTTTAAAAAGGTACTTGTCAGTAGGGCCGTGTGAAGCTTCGGTCCCTGATTTGATCTGGTGGAGATTCGGCCTGATTCAGTGGCCAAATCTCTGAATCCAAATCGAATCAGAGGCCCATTAGTCTCTCCGAATCAATTCGGAGAGATTCGGAAAGATTCAGAAATTCAGACATAGACACAACTTTAAATGTTTTTTCTACATAACTCTAGGCAGCAGGCGGCTCATGAGTGTTGTGATGCTGGGGCACATGAAGTGTCCTATGGAAGCATAGGGGGAATGGGGGTGGCAGTGTGCTTGGCAGCAGACCTGGAAGTGGAGCAGAAGTGCTTCTGGTCCTCTCCCGGGTCAGCCGGGGAGCATGCAGGGCCCCTCCCCACCCAGCATCTCCCCAGCTTGGTGACTGGTGCCTCCTGGGTCTGGGGGGCCATCTGGGCTCCTCCCATGACTGATCTCTGAGCCGGGAGGGGTGGTATGGGCATCAAATCTTCAGATTCGGATTCAGCTGAATCAAATCAGGGACAGTGATCCAAATCAACAAATTGAATCATTGTCCCTGATCTGGTCCAAATCCAAATCAAATAGGACCCACTTTGCACACCCCTGCTTGTCAGTGTTCCAGTGTCCAGCACACCTACTTTGATCTTGTGGAATGTGCTGTGGTTGCATCAGAAAGATGGACGTTTGTTTCCACTTTCTTATCATACCAAGAACAGCAGTCAAGTGATGGATGCTTTCTCCATCTTTCAGTATATGAGAAGGTGAGAAGTATGTTTATAGTAGCTATTACATTCAATTGTAGTTCCTACAACAATGTTACTTTGTTACTTGTTCATAGTATTTCATATTACTCATTATGGGATTAACTTGAATTCCTTGCTGTAGAAATTCAAGAAATATTGTTGAGCTGTGCTAAGAAATTTGAAATGGATCTTTTTGCATAAATACTCAACTTGTGTCCTACACACACATGCACAAGTGTGTCCATGTGCAGATACTAAATATTCATAGATAAATATAAAAGAATTGCTCAGTTACAAAAAAATACATTAGACCTATGCCACCAACCCCCAAGGGAATGGAAAGTGGAACCAAAGAAAAGCCACCCACAGAATTGACACCAGTATTGAAAACCTCACTAGAGTTTCATCTTGACTCTCTATAGAAGCTGAGTTGTTCTTTTACCCCTACAAATTGTTTTGAATAATTGCATTGATGGGTCAGTATTCCTTTTTATATTCTTTTCTGCAACACATTGGGATGTTATACTTTTAATGCTGTTAGTATAACATAATATTTCATATTAATTGATATGAATAAGCATTTACTTTCATAATCATTGATTTATCTATTTAAATAAAAGGAATTTTAAATTCAATGGCACATATGATTGCCCACATGAATTTCCATAGTGTTATTCAGCGATCACTCAGAGCCACGAAGTAATTTGGATGGCCACCTCATTCACTGTTTGACTTCTGACTGATCAGTATTGTGCAGGATGAAGTTCTGTTTAACCACAGCTAGTTCCAAATGATTCTTGTGACACCCTCTTAAAGGTAGAGTTTTCCCCACCTGGAAAGCACTCACAATACCCTCCACCTCTCACTTCCATTTCCTCTTCTTCCAGTACTCTGCTGGGACAGGACACATTTGCTTTACCTTCTTAATTTAGTTGTGATGCTATTATGTGTAGTTCTCCTAAAATAAGTTATGTGTTCTTCAGAAAAACTAAGTAATAACATCCCTGTAGAAAAAAGCAAAAATGTGAGATGGTTTTGAAGTATTCAGTGCAGTTATAGTTATACTAAAACTGAGATAATGTAAGGCTGATGAATCTGTTCAAATAATGACTAAAACAAATAATGGGTAAGAAAATAATTATATAGGACTCTCTCAAGGCAGACAACAACTATGTTGCTCTAGGTTAGGAGAAGCTTTAGAATGACAATTTTCAAAGGAGTTAAAGGAGCAAAAAGCCTGTATCCTAATGAAATAAATGCTATTCTTGGAGACACAAATAACCTTCTTGAAATGCTTCATTCTAAAGAAGGACCCCTTCTTCACTCCAAAGTAGAAATAAATCAATCGATATGTAGCATTCTGGGACCTCAGCCAGATAGTGACTGAATCAAGTTAGTGCTGATCCAGCACGATTTGTGCATAATGGAATTTGGGCTCCAATGACACTGATGTTTAGTAACAATTAGCATCATATTGCTGGTAATGCAACAGAATACATATTCCAAGGGTTCTCTTGGTGGGACATGGTTGGCTTTTTTTGCCAATTGATCTGTAGAAAGCATCTTTTTGAACATTAGGCCTCTAGGTGGGTATGGTGCCATAATGACGATGACATCACCATCAGCTTTGCAGTGTCTGAGCTTAAACTTGTAGAACCAGTTTCTTTTTAACTGTTAGGCATGTAAATGGATGTAGGCATTTTTAATTCAATTCTATTCTACCCTGCTCCCATGAAAAACTGCTAATATAATAAGTGACTATAAGCTTTTTTGTGACTATGTTAAGGGCCAGATGGTAGTGTGGTTCAAAAGCAGATTCATTAATAGCTTTTCAGGGACTTGAACATTTAGGAATTTTAAGTCCACTTAGATGTCCAATATGTGGAATAGGATCTGGCGCACAGGCTAGGGACAGAAATTACATATAAACCAGTATAAGTGATAGGAAACTAGTTCAAATCTGTAACACAAAAGAAGTTCATTGTACATAAACCACTTTCAAAATGGCCAAAGCTGTTATAAGAGAAACATGGCTGGATGTAGTAGTATCAGACTTAACTGGTTTAGGGTTAATCAGTTTATTGCACTTCTGTCCCAGATCTCCTTCACATTTGAGTTAACTCACAGCCCCCAGCTTCTCAGGATACTTTGTTCCTCTCCTGCAAAGCCCCCCCTTGTAGAGTGGGTAGGATAGCCTTGGCCCAAGCTGTCTGTTCCAGTGGAGCAGGGAGGTGTCTCTAGCGCCCTCCAGCTTCTGGCCTGGGTCACTGCTGCCATGTGGCTGCATTTACATTCTGGAATCCGAAGTGAATGTCTGTTCACTTGCTAATCAGTTCAATCTATGCAGTTTAGACTAACCTGCAAAGATTGAATTGATTTAGCTTCAGGTTTTTTGACTGTGTGTACTTAGCCCCAGAATTTATATTTAGATCAGCAAAATCAAGCTGCGTTAATTTGAAAAGATTCAGATTAGTTTTCTTATGCTCTTATTATTATTTAAGCAAGTAAATAAATGGACCATAATCTTATTTAGGGACTGTTTCTTAATGTCACACTGAATCATCATACAAAATGTAGGAGTTCTGAAATAACTCCCTGCCACAGCTGCAAATGACATGGCACTGCCTATTGATGGCCAGATGGTAATTATTTAATTGCATCAGAATCAGCACATATTGATAGGTTTTACTAATAGAAAAAATATAATTTCACTGTGAGTGTTACTTGTGTTTGTGTCTGAGAGTCATGTAGGTTATGTGGAAAAGTCAAATAAACTTTTCATTAGCTGTCGACAAAATGATTCTTATACAGAACGATGCCCTGAAAGTTTCCGTGTTTTCAGTTTTAAAGCTGGAATGGCATAGGATTCTGCTCTTGTGTGTGCACAGAACTATACTCTGACTTCATTTTTGAGCGCTTCTGACTGACTCCCCTCATTTTTGTGAGTGAAAAGCTTTCTGCTTTAGCGTGTATCTTCTTTCTTGTATCTTATTTTTTTTTATTTTACATACATTCCCTTTTCTGCTGTTCCACTATGGTACCTCATGCTTTTCTCTGAAGATTAATTAAATACATTACACTTCTGAATGCTGAGGCAAAAAAGTGGCATTCATGGAAAATGTGAGAGTTACAGAACACAGAGGAAGCTGTATCACACCTCCAAATGAGCACACTTCTTTAGATTTATTTATGCAAAAATGTTAAGTGCTATTGATCATGTTATAATTTAAAATTTGTGGCAAGTCATTTTAATTCATTTATGAGCGCTTCACAATCTTCTGAAGAATACTGTATTCTAATTTTGAGGAAGGGCTAAGGTTTTACTTTTAAGCCTTGTTCTGAAGACACTTACTGTACTTTATTAAGACTGGAGGCATCTACATGTGCATTTCACAGCAGATTTGACTAATTACCTTTGCAGTAAAGCATCACCGTCCACACACCATTTACACTATTAGGCTGCAGTAAACTAATTAACTCCTCTGTAGGATAGTACTGTCCTGGAGAAGTGCTAACTTAAGGCAAAATCACAGAGCACTACATTGCATGTGTAGATGGTGACAGGGGCTGGCTGGGGCACAAGGGTGCTACAGAGAGGGGCTGCCTGCTAGCTAGCATGCTCCAGTCAAGCTCTGTATAGCCCCTCTATAGCCCTCTATAGCCTTTAAGCCCTCTATAGCCCCTCTACAGCACCTTCATGCCTCAGTTGGCCCCTTTGAGCTGGGGTAGAGCAGCTCCAGGCTGGCAGGCTGAACTCCCAGGCCTCCTGCCAGCCAGGGCTGTGCCATCCCAAGTCAATGTGATGTGGTCCTGGGCACACATATAAATCCTGAGTCCAGGAGTAATAAACTCCTGCACATACAGGGCCAGAGTTTGTCACATTGCATTAACTGCATGTGTAGATGTACCCACTGTGAACACTTTGGGGCACCTAGCACACTGGGGCCTGGTCCATGACCAGAGCTTCTAGGCACTAGCTTAATAGAATGGATATTTAACATATTAATGGACCAGCTGACTAAGAATGAAAGGCAAGCTCACTTCACACATTACTGAAATGCTTGGACTTCTGAAGTAGTTGTGCAATGATGAATAACAACACTTGTACAGCAGTGAAGGAAGTAGCAAGAATTGAAGAAGTTTGAAACTGTGGAGAAAATGTAAGAAGGGACCATAACAATTCTTAGAACTTGATCAGGACTTTGAAATGTAAAGGTAAAAGTGTCATGGCACCTTGAACGGATTATATATCGTCAGAAAGACATTTGTATTACAGCTTATCCTGAGCAAGGCCCAGTACAGGGGTAGGCAAGGTTTTTTGGTCAGAGTGCCAAAACCCCCCACAATGCCTACCTTGGAAGGTGCCAGAGTGCCGGCATGCCAGAAAAACAAAATGAGGGCAGGGGGTACATGGCAGGATGCCCTGCATGTGCTCCTTGCCCCCCACCCAAAGCCCCTGCCCCCCAGCTCTGCTGCCCTGTGCCCCCCAGCCTGGGCTCTGTGGCTGGCAGATGAGTTAAGTTAGATGAGCACCTTGCCGGGGTCATCTGACCCTGGTGCTCTTTCCTGCCAAGGCAGGGGGTCGGACTGGATGATCTACCTAGGTCCCTTCCGACACTAGCTACTATGAAACTATGAAACTACCCAGAGCCGGCTGCAGCTGGAAGAGTGCAAACAGCTGCGCCAGGTTCCAGAGCCCCAGCATCAGCTCTGTACCAGTGTGTGCACCTGCGCATCAGAGTAGGTGGTTGGGGAGGGGCCTGAGGCAGTGCAACCCTGGTGTCTCCTCTGCTCCCAGCACGGAGGTGATGGCAGAGCTCCAGGGCCCAGTGCAGCTGTTTGTAGCCACCCTAGGCTCTGGGCAGCTGCAGCTCCATGCTGGTGGCAGCTGCATGGGCACCTTGGGGTGGGCTGCACTGCCCTGCTACCTGCCCTGAGGTGCGCGCACAGTCTCTGCCAGTATGGAGCTGATGCTGGAGCTATGGAGCCCGCTGCAGCTGTTTGCAGCCTGCCCGCTGCTTGCTGCAACTGCCCAGAGCCCAGGGTGGCTACAAACAGCTGTGCCAGGCTGCAGAGCTCTGCCATCACTTCTGTGCTGGGAGAGACTGGGGTTGCGCTGCCACAGGCACCTCCCCCACTGCCCGCTCCAACACGTGGGTGCACATGCCAGTACGGAGCTAATGCTGGGGCTTTGGAGCCTGGCACAGCTGTTTGGGGCCTCCCAGCTGCAGCCAGCCCTGGCTCTGGGTAGCTGCTGCCAGTCACAGAGCCCAGGCTGGGAGCAGCCTGGGCTCCAACAGCTACCCAGAGCCAGGGCTGGTTGTGGCATGCCGAGAAAAATGGCCTCACATGCCATACTTGGCACGCATGCTGGGGGTTGCCAACCTCTGGCCTAGTACCTGATGGGTGAGGACTTGGTAGGAAGAAGGAGTTCTATTCAGGTACTGATGCGATGTTAGCTAGTAAAATATGATAAGATTAAAAGTTTCAGTTGGGTGTTAAGATGTATACGTTTTATGCTGTCATCGCGTCATGAAGTGTAATCCCTATTTATGTATTCATTTATTTATTTATTAAATATTTATTACATATTTATTTGTAATCCCTATGTGTTTGAATTATGCATGTAACTTTACTCTGCCAATCCTTTGAAGATCCTATTAAAACACTCATACATATATATTATGTATATGTATAGTGACCACCTGAAACCTGAGATCCTGCTCCTGCCTTTTTTTCAAGGTAATTTGCATCGTCACAGATCCTTACAGGAGATGAGAGGCTTCATACCAGCTATGCCCAGAGGAGTTTTCCATCTGTTGACTTCTCTGTGAAATCCTGTGAAATATGAACTTTCATTTCTACCCAGGAGAATTTTTACAATCTTTTCTCCAATGCCTGATGAAGGGTGTTTGTGTTTGAAAGCTTGCAATTAAAGAATTTTTTTTTTTGCAAAAATCTTGTTGGTCTAATAAAAAATATCATCTCTACTATGAGTCCTGATTGCCTTTTCTTCTACAACCTGGATACCTGCTATATATACATTAAGCTCACATTTTAAGCCATTTAAGAGTGTATAATTGTAGCAACATTTCTTAGGTTAAAAAAAAAAAATCAGCATTAACATTTACAAACTCCAATATTTGTCCCTATACTATTGATGAAAATCAATATGTCTTTAGCTGCATTAGTTTAAGATATAATATTGTAAATTGAATTCTAGGGCTTTTCTTTTCTGTCTCATTATGTTTTACCCTGGTATACGTAATTTTATGCCACTTTGTTTATCTTGCGTCAGAAATAATATTGCTGCTCTTTCACATCATTACACCTGGAACAAAAAGATTAATCAGACATTTCGAAAGCTTCAAGCTAAAATAACATTTTTAAACTCATAAAAGAACAACCATCTTTTTGTACATCAAAATTAAGTTTTCACATTAAGATAAGAATACCACCTTCCAAAAATCAAGGTCAATCTGAGGGGCAAAAAAGAATCTGACTAATAAAGTAATCTATTTTAAATCCAATAATAACTTACAGTTTAATAGAAAGATGCTGATTTTGTCCTTCTCGTTTCTAGTGATAGTGTGGGGTTGGTGGGTGCTGTTCAGATAAAAACAGTTGTACATTTAATCAGCTCACTAATCACAGTCTTTATTTTCCTGCACACTGAGAATTCACAATTATATTAGAATTACGGGTTCTTGGATTTGATCTTCAAGTTTAGGACATGATTCTTTATATATCTTGCACCATGCAGGCATGTACTTCTTTTAGAGTTCATCAGAAGCACTACAAAAGAGAAAAAACAAAACCCTTTCACAAAACCCAGTCACAGGTTTTCCTTGAAGTTTGAAAGTCCCTAAACATATGAGGGGTGAGGATTTTTCTCAGTTATATTGTTTCATTTGGCTAGCTGTATATTTGAGAGGGACACAGACAAGCTTTGGGGTATCACTGTGCCCTTCCTCGGAGCTCTGAGAACAAAGCAGACAGCAGAGCTAAACAGGGGATAGAACAAAGGCTTGTCAAAACTCCATATGTAAATAAACACAGGCTGTAGGAGATGTTATTAGGTTGCTAGTAGACAGGAGAAACACTGTAACCTCAGGGTAACTTGATACCGGGAAGAGCAAGACCATTCAAGAGGGTAATTATCACCTGTGGAATGAAGAGAGAGAGAGGGATCACTTAGATTATAATGGGCCATGGTTATAATGGGTCATTGTCTGGTTCTTTTTGTCCAGTAAGTTAATGAATTTTTGTTCTCAGGCCCATTTTCTGAAGGTGTTTTGTAAATTTCCATTGAGCAGGACCCTGAGGTCAGAAAGGGAGTGTTTTTTTTCCCTCTGCAAGGTATTCTTCTACCTGTGGGTTGGGGTGGTGTGGGTGCTAATCCACACACTTGACAGCTGAGAGTTTGAGGCCACAGCAGAAAGGTTCATGTCACAGTCCTGTCCGGTTTCAGTTAATCTGTGAATTTTGCTAAATACCTTGTCACTGGGACATGAAAAAAGGAAAGAATCCTTCTATCTTTGTTCTAGTATCTGCTCTCCACAACATCACCCCAATGTCTGTTATTCACTACAATACTACCTAAATATTTAAGTTATTAATATTGTAAGACGAGGAAACCAAAACCAATGTACACACAAAACTAATCACCTCAAGTTCAAGGGTTATAAAGGGTTACACCAATGTATACATTCCCCTCTCTCATTTTACATTTTGAGTAGATAGAAAACCTATACCATAATTTTTTAGGTAGGACTTTCCTTCCTTTAAAATGATAATTAAGCTTTTAGTGTTGATGCATGGAATTTTAGAGTCTAATTGTGATATATGCCATTAAAAACAAGTACGTGTATGTGATAAGTAAGCTATACTCGTCTCTTATATAATCTGGATACTAAACTGTTAAAATTGCTGTCTCTGTGCTCAGAGTACCTAAAATAAAATTGTTTCTTCATGTAAGATTGATGATGTTGTGGTACGAAGGTAATAATCTCACAAAAAATTCATCCTTGTCATTAGCCCAACAAGCAAGAGGTATTAACCACTATCATAGAGGCTTTTCCTTTGACATGCTAAAGCTAGAGACCTCACAGAACTCTGGCCCTTGATGTAAATCTACCATAAAAAAGTATTGAACCAGGGACTGCACAAAAACTAATGCCTTGAAATGAGCCTTACAAGCTAAAAGTGCTCTGCTAGTGACCAGTCTTTGACATCCTGTCAGCAAGCTATTGAGCTTGTATGAACACAGAAGCCTATACTTTGATATCTATGAAGCTAAGAGATTATTCATTAACATTACAGAAAGCAGCAAGTGAATATTACTGAACTAGTGGGCTCAGGCTTTGTTTTGGTATCTTCTTATCAGCAAATTATATATGCTGGACAGGAGATAAACCAAAGGGCAAAATGTGGGAACGCACACCCATAATGTGGGAATGCTGCACACCTACATTCTCTGCTAAAGCTAGAAACAAAGGGTGCCTGTACCCATTCTTGACTTTGTCTAGATAAATATATTCTTTGGGTTTTTTACCTCTTGCAATGTACCACGATACCTCTCATCGCTATTTTGCATGTTACGGGTTTAACATTCAAAATCTGTTAATGTGCTATTACAAGTTAAAGATGTTAGAAAAAACCTCATAACAATTTTACCCTCCTAACCTTTTACTACTAAATTACCGCAGGGGGCAGTTTTGGAATGGAAACTGTCATGCTTGGTACCTTTTATTCATAAAATAAATCAAGAAATAAACAGTCAACTTGGTGGGTGGCATGGGCCTGCTTTTGGTTAATCTGGGGCGCCATGCGTGGGATGCTCAATTTGGGGGGCCAGGGATGGGTGAGGTACGACTGGTTTTGGTTGCTGCACAAAACATGCCCCCCTGCACATACACCCCCACATCCAGCCCTCAATGTGGGGGGACTAGGACCCCATGCTACCTGTGACATGCTCCCACCATCCCAATTTTCTGCCAATTAGTGCTGTATTTTTGCATGCTTACCCCCCAAAGATATACTGGCTTGGTAAATTTGGGTCAGTTCTTCCCATTTCCTTTCCTAGACTTGAGAGAGCTCAACTTCCCCAGCTTCCCTCTTATTTTCCAATGGCTGATGATATGAGGATGTATCAGGTCAGAGATTCTGTGGTGAGAAAGGCACAAAGATCTGGGTTAGCCTGGGAAGATTATATGACTTACCCTGCCAGAATTACCCTGCCATTTCCCTCTGCCCTCCTATTTGTGGAAGGGTGGAGGGGGACAGGGAGAGAGGGACACTTGTTAGGAGTAGGACTTGATCCTTAGATATTTCCAGTGTCCACACACCTGCACACTCACGTATGTCAGTGTGAGGAGGGGGTGCTATGAAGTTTTCTCTGATAAAATTATCTCCCATTACATCAGATAAGAAACATCAGTGCATCATGTGGACCTCAGCAACCATAACACCAGAAAAACATGAGCTCTTCACTTCTGTTTTTATCTACTTTAGCTATGGGTTGTGCTAGCAGAGGGCACAGGTTGGCTTAATAGGTTGGGTCAGGGTGGCATAAGTCTGTTTTGTTTGCATAGTATTGTAAGCACTGGGGGATTTGGGAAAGTGTTAACCATACATGAGGCAAAAGACCCCTGTGAAATTCCTATGAGGTATGATGACTGCACCCTGAGCTTCTTTTAATTCTTTTGCTAAGTGCTGCAATTTGGTCCTTGAAAAGCAGTGTACTATGACCCAACCTATTAAGTTCCTTTGAAAATTGACAGTAGATGAAGGAAACAGACATTCTGGCTAAGCCAAAAAGCCAGAGCATGAATTGATTAAATCTTTGCATGTTAGTTTAAGCTTCATAGATTGAACAAATAAGCAAGTGAACATACCATCACTTTTGATTCCAGAAATGCAGCCACACTCTTGAGTGGCTCAGGCTAGGAGCCAGGGGGTGCTAGAGCACACCTCCCTGCTTCACTGAAGCAGACAGCTTGGGCCAAGGCTAGCCCACCCATCCTGCCAGTGGGGGTTGTGAGGGAGATGCAAAGCATCCTGGGATGCTGGGGAACTGTGAGTTAACTTGAATCTGAATGGGATCTGGGACAGAAGTTCTGTAAACTGATTTAACTTAATTCAGTTAAGCCTGATATTGCATCCATCCAGGTTTATCTTAAACTGATTTCAACCATTCTGAAAGTGGTTTATGTGCACTGAACTTCTGGGGTGCGCCTAGACAAGTGTATGTGTGCCTCTTGTGGCATCTCAAACCAGTTTGAGATGCCACAAGAGACACCCTGAGAATGAAAAAATGTTCCCCATGCTGCATATTTGCAGTGCAGGCTCAAAATCTGGCACCTGGATTTCCAGGTATCAAATGAAAACAGCAGGGAGAAAAGCGGTGCAGGGCATGGTTCCCCACCATGTCCTGAGGCAAGCCGGGGCTTGGACCTCCAGAGATGCTCTGGCAGCTCTATGGTGCCCCCTGGTGCCCTAGCATGACCTAGGAGCTAGTCCCCAATAAGTAGGGATGGGGGGATTGAGGAGAATTGAAGGGGAGGGGTTTCCTGTGTCAGAGTGGGGGGAGGTCGGGGGAGTGGGTCCCCCTGTAGGGCCCACAGCCCCCTCCCTGCAGGGTCCCATCTCCACCCCTGCAGAGTTGAAACTCACCCCTGCAGCAGCAGCAGCTGTGGGGCGCTCAGGCCCTGCTGCTGTCAGCACTGCCGTGGTGCAGTACGGTGAGGCACTGATCGGCTCAGAGCCGGCGCCACTTGTGATGTTCCTAGTGGAACCAGCCCAGCTCGCTGTGGTGCCGCATGGGGCCATGCACTTCAGGGAGCACTGGGGCTGATCACACTGTCGCCTGGGGGCCAGTGCCACTTGCAGAAACCACGTGTCATGCCAGGCCAGGTGTTGCCTCCATGGCTAGCTCCCTTGGCTGCAGATCTGGGAGGAACTGGCCAGGGTTATTTTGCCCCAAGTGGCACAACTTGCCCCACACCAAAGTGCTTGTCCGGGCATGTGCGCTAAGGCAAAAATCCCCGACTCAGATTTGTGCCACTCCTCTTTGAGCTGCTGCAAGTGCATGTGCCTGTATGTGTGGATGTGTCCCTGTTGTGTTACAGATTTGAACTGGTTTCCAATCACTTATACTAGTTTATGTGTAATTTCTGTCCCTAGCCTCTGAGAATGAGTGATTTGGAACTGCAGTTTTATCCTGCCAAGATTATTCCTCCACTATTTACTCCTCTGAGAAAACTTTCTGGAAAGACTATTTCCCATACCACCTTGCTTTAATGCCTCACAGGACTATTTTGCATTACTGGCTCCTGCAGAAAAGCTAATATTTTCATTTTGCAGTGCTGTCATAATTCATTTTACTTTGGACTTGAAAAGTAAATCAAGAAAATAGCTGAAGGCATGATTGTGAGTAACTACACTTGTACCACATTTCTCAGGAGTTTGCTGTGAGCTTTTGGCATATAAGATTTGATTGTTTGCCTTGTTACAGGAAGAGCTACACAAGGTTTCATTATCCACCTTGTTACAGGAAGAGCTTCACAAAGTTTCATTATCCAGCTAGTATTTGGTATTGATTATGAAGCACAAGAGCAGATTATAAAGTTACCATTCTTAGGTTTCTTCTGCAAATGGAATAAATAGATCATTTATGACTCCAACTATGTGAATTGAGCTTTAGGGCTGTTATAATTGGGGAAACCACAGCTATTAATTATGTGAACATTTTACATCAGATGTCAGGGTCTCCAGCTGTGATGTCTATGGAAACAGACTAAATAAAATACCTATTACACAATGTAGATTTTTTAAAATTCTCAGTCCTTCAAGGTTTCCGATGATGACAGATCTCTTTTAGGAACAGTGTAGCCTACATCTGGGCATAAAGCTGACCTTTGAGGTCCTTTCCAGTTCTTTGGTTCTATGGCCAATGATGCTTCATGAAGCTCTCTTTCTTTTATGTAACTTTAAGCAGGAGCAAACTTCTCTATGTAAAGATATATTTGCAAGGCCAGAGCTCAGATTTTTCACTTTTGAGTTTATGTATGCCCAAGAATCTGCAAACATAAAAATGTATATTTTTACAAAACAAGTCAGGCAGTTAGACTTCTATGCACAACCAGACTCAAGATCTTTGGGAGAGCCAGGAAGATTATTCTTATGTATCATTCATGACTAGGTTGAGAGCTCCTCTGTTGATCTTTTCTTCCTGTTACTGATCATTAGAATTCTGCAAGGGAACAGTGACTTCTTGTGGCAAGCATGACTTCTATTCTCTGTCCCTGGATATAAGGGAGCTGGGAGTGGCTATCAAGATAGAAGGAAGTAGGATCTGACAGAAAACAGTTTTTCAGGTATACCTCAGAAATAGATAGGCATAGGGAGACATTTTAGGCTTTTGTTCAGATACCAGTACATCCAAAGGAGAAACATGTAGACAATAGAAGGAATGTACAGATCAGAAAATGCTAGGAAACCTCCCTGGATGCTTGTGGTACAAGAGTGGGATTTGTGGGTACTTTCCATAAAAGACAGGGCGGATGAAATAAGTCCTAATATGAGTGATCAAATGGCTGAATCAGGTTAAAAAATAGAATGAATGGGGCCAAAACTTCAGCTGGCATAAATCAGGATAATGTAGCTGACTTTATAGAAACTGTGCTGAGTTATATAAGCTAAGCATTGTCTGGCTCAGAGAGTCTAAAGAAAGATGATCACAATCATGAGACATAATAATCCTATATATTCTTCAGGAAAGAACTCAGAAGGATTTCTGCAAATTATTGTGATACCAAGTCTTTGCCACAGTGGGGAAGGATTCATTTGTGCTGAGATTTCATACAGTGTGAAAATAGCTGTCTATGTTCATCCTTCCCTGACAGCTTAACCTTTCCTATTAAAATTAATAGGAGAAAGAAATAAGTGGATGTCTTTTTCTTGGTGCAAAGCCTACGTGCTTGAGCTACAGGTATTTGTTTATAATGTTAAGTCTCCAGACTGAGTACAGAGAGAAGCCAAGCACTGGGCAAAAGCCTGGCATAGTGCAATAGCAGTGGAAAACGTTCAATGGATTGCCAATAGGAGTCTAATCAGCTTCACAGGAGATTAAAGGTTTTTGCTTAGAATTCCCAGCATAAGCACCTAGATGAAATAAGCACATTCATTGCGACTCTATACTCTTCTCACCAGAAGAATTATATTGTACCAGTGTCTATTTATCACTGGAGAGTTTCCATGGTTGCTAATTTGGAAAAAGATTTTCTTTCCATAGTTTTTATTGGTATCCATAGACAAGCTACTAATAGTTGCCAGAATACTGAAATATTTCTCTGGGGAAATCTCAAAAGAGCAATCTTCTTTTTAAATTTTTGGTTAAAAATATTTTCACTTGACTGTGGGGTAGTTTCAGAAGAAAATGAAACAAAATTCCAGGCACACAAATTAGCACAAGGAAAGGCAGGGTGTAAACTTACAGTGTGTTGCCTACTCTGCAGTAACTGCCTGTATGCATGTTATTAACCTGCGGTAAATGTGAGAAAGCGTGCCTCACTTTCAGCAAGGGATGAATTTTCTCACACAAGTAGTTGCTACAGAGGAGTTGACCTGTTGTTATTTTAAATCCTAACTTACTTCAAAGTGGGAGCGTCTACACCTGCAAATGTCCTGGGGTGGGTTAACTAACTCTAGAGTAACAAACTCTGGAGTACCAGGCAGGAGTTTACACCTGCGGGGAAGTAGCAGCATATTTGATGCTCATGGCAGTGGTTTGCTCCTGCCTCACCAGCATTACATTGGCCCCCTACAGCAGCAGGGAGAACTTTAGGTTCCCCCTGGGCGCTAGCTCAGGGGCTGGCAGGGAGCATGGGGCCAGGAGACAGCTATCTCTTGGCATGAGCTGGGATATTGCTCCCTGCTCCCAGGAGCTGCCTGCTGCCATGGTGGGCTCTGCCACCGGAGCCTGGGTGAAGAAAATGTCCCCTTGCCCTGTCAGTAGGGAGCTCCTAACTCATGCTAAGCAGTACCTTACTTGTTCCTTTGAGATCAATAATATTATTTCTGGATTTAGTGACAGAGGATGCTTAGAGACATTTGGAGAGGATAGGAGGAGGTTAGCTCATGTTAACCAATCTAACTTAGTTCACCCGATCTAACTTAGTTCACCCAGGTGTAGGCTTTAAATTTCATAGTTTCATAGTAGGTAGGGTCAGAAGGGACCTGAGCAGATCATCAAGTCTGACCCCCTGCCATGGCAGCAAAGAATGCTGGGGTCAAATGACCCCGGCTAGGTGATTATCTAACCTCCTTTTGAAGAACCCCAAGGTAGGACCAAGCACCACTTCCCTTGGAAGTTGGTTCCAGATCCTAGCTGCCCTGACTGTGAAGTAGTGCCTCCTGATATCTAGTCTGAATCTCCTCTCAGTTAACTTATTGCCGTTTTTCCTTGTTCCTCCCAGTAGTGCTCGGGGGAATAGGGACTCTCCCATAGCCTGCTGGTCTCCCTTGGCCAGTTTATAGATGGCCACCAGATCCCCCCTCAGTCTTCTCTTGTGGAGGCTGAACAGGTTTAGGTCCCGTAGCCTCTCCTCATAGGGTCTGCCCTGCTGCCCCCAGTCATGCGAGTGGCCCTCCTCTGGACACTCTCCATGCTGTCCACATCCCTCCTGAAGTGTGGACGCAGTACTCCAACTGTGGCCTGATGAATGTCATATAGAGGGGGAGAATCACCTCCTTGGATCTGCTCGTGATGCATCTGTGGATGCATGTCAAGGTGTGGTTGGCCTTCCTGACTGCATCCCCACATTGGCAACCCATGTTCATCTTGGAGTCTATAATGACTCCAAGATCCTTTTCTGCCTCTCTGCTGATGAGAAGGAAGTTCCCCAGCCTGTAGGTATGCTGCTGGTTCTTTTTCCCTAGATGCAGTACCCTGCACTTGTCACTATTTATCTCTTGTTAAGTCCATTTAAGTGCAAACTATACAGAAGTTCCAGGAAGGTTAGATCAGTCAGAAAATGGGTGACCTGATCTAACTTAACCTTACCTCCAAGGTAGTCTAACTTAGATCAGGTTGGTCATTTTTAGACTGATCTAACTTCTGTATGGTTCCCACACAGCCCCAGAGCTGGGAAAACACAGATATTGGCCCTAGCCCCAGGGTTGTACTTTATCTACCTCCTCCCTGCCACCAAGCTATTTTTAGTCTCTCCCTCACTCTTCACCCCTTGTCCCACTCCTGAGTGAACAACCCCATTCTTGGACCAGCCAGCCCTCCCCTGCTACCCTCATCCCACCAACCCTCCAATCCTGCAAGCTGCTCCCAGTGCCAGTTTTATCAGAATTCACTGGTACTGGGATCTGAGGAAGTAAGTTTTGGTGTGGGGAGGGGTGGGAGAGATGGGGATGTAGTTTTACTGAGGGGTTGTTTGTAGGAGGATGAGGAGGTCAGGGGGCTAAAAATAGCTCCTGGTCCTAGGGGGTGGTGGAAAGAGGTCTTCATCTCCTGAAGCCTTCTTGCGGACCCTACAACCCCCCCTGATTCTGCTATCCCTGCATCCCACCAACACCTTTGTGGACCCCACGTGCGCCTCCCAATTCCTGAACCACCCCCATGGACCCTGCCTGTCCCCGATCTCCCCATGGATCCTGCTTGCCCCCCCAATCCCTCCTGTGGACCCCATCTGTCCTTCCAGTCCCCCCATATATCCCTGATCCCTCTGGAGTCTGCTTGGCCTCCATTCCCCCAACCCGGCTGTTAGGCCCACCGTTCTGACTTACCTTAGATCAAGAGGCTATTTTTAACTTGATCTAACTTCCCCAAATGTCTGTACACAACCGAATGAGTGCAGGGATGAGTGAGCAGGGCTCTCAGAGTCTACACTAGGCTGGACATTTTAGTAAACAGTGGCACTTTTACATGAGATGCTTACTGCACAGTAGCCTAATAACACTGTGCAGTAGCGTGCCAGTCAAAAACTATGCTAATATGCTATTGCACAGAGTTATTAGGCTACTGCACAGTAAATGTCACAGAAGAATGTGTACTGGCGCTATTGCACAGTAACTGTAGTTACTGTGAATTTAGTTAGTATTTCATTAAGCAAGTACTAAACTAAACGTGCAGTAACTACTGTGCATTTAATGAATGTGTAGATGCACTCAGTGGAGAAGAAATGCAGAATTGTCAATCTCAACCACTTAAAACTTTTGAATCAAGCTTCAAGAATCATTAAATTTTAAGCTTTCATTTAGTGTTCTCTATATTTGGATTTTAACTTTTGTGTCTTTAGGGTTTGCATTTTCTAGATTGTGTGTGCAACTGTGAAGGCTAGAGCCTCTCTTGTGTTTTTTAAATGAAAGCTAGTATATTTCTGTGACTCCAGGGCCTAGGGCTTAAAGCAAAATTAATCAAATATTACAATACTCATAATAAAATCATGGGACCTGGCAATACTGTAGGCAGTCCTTGTTTTGCTTTAGAAGGGAGAAAGAAGGTAGGGGCTGAGGGGAGAGTGACAAGGGTAAAATAATGCAAATTACAGTCTGAGACGAGGCAAGGCAAACTGTTCAAAATAAATGGAGTCCTGAACCTGGCTTCAGCCATGCTGCATGAATGCATAAGTGGTTTGCTTATACAGAGGCCACTGCAGGACTGGTCAGGCTGCCTATACATGTGCTCATTGGTGTTCTAATTAAATTAATCAATTAATCGAGTCTGTCCCATGTTCTAATTAGAACTCTGCAGCATCACCACAGTATCATGTGTATTAAGTCCCCATGTATTTTAAAGTGGTCACAGGGTACTTGAACTAAACCTTGTCAAATGAGGTTCAGATAAAACATCCCACAGCCATTTTTAAATGTGCAGGGGCTTAATACATGTGATGGTGAGGCATTTTAATTAAAGCAGCTGCCTGGGAACCACTAATTAACCCCTTACCCCACCCCCATATACACACACCTCTGAGCACTTGTATAGGCAGTCTAAGTTTGGTAATAACAATATCAATGATAACATTGTTTATTATAGGGGGAGCTATGATTAAACTTGTGGGATTACTCACTTATCTGTTTTCACTTCATTGAGACGGATACAATCCTAAGAGTTGTCTTTTCAGTTTGTAGAAGAGTTTTTCCAGGACTGCAAGATGAATGTGGGAATGGATCACAGAATATTTGGGAAATATTTGGGAAGGCTGAAATCAATCAGAGTGAGGGCCAAGGTGGATTATTATTTCTGCCTGAATGGGGCACTCATGAGCAGCAGTGTAACCACAGTTGAGGGGGGAGGAGGTGACTGGAGCCCCAGTCCCAGGTGCCAATTTAGGGAAGTGAAAAATAGCTGTTGCAGCTCCCCTAGTTGCCATGTTGGCAGCCCAGCTGTGGCTGCTCCTCATGTGCCACCATCTCTCAGGGCACAGAACTGCCCAGTTAAGCCTCTAGCTTATGAACCACCCTCTGTCATTGATATCTCAGGCCTCTAGTCTGTGCTCTTTTGGGGTCTCCCAGTCCTTATAAAGGAGAAAGCTGTCATCCAGCCATGATATCAGAGAGATGCTTTATATACAAAGCACAATACTGATCTCATTCTTCTTTGTTCAGTTGCTTTATATGGCAGGAGAGCTTGTCACTGGTTTTGCCTTTGGAAGGATTTGGTCAGCCATGTGTGCTGAACTGGTGGCATTCAGGTTTTTTAATAACCTTTCATGAACTGAACTGGATATGTGAGAGACAGGGGAGAGAGATTTTTCATTTTATACTACAGTTGGTTATCGTGTTCTCAACTTAACATTGTTTTTTATTTTCTTGGACAGATGGTCAGAAGAAAGTTCAAGAGGATTTTGACATAGACATGGATGCACCAGAGACAGAGAGAGCTGCAGTGGCAATACAGTCTCAGTTCAGAAAATTTCAGAAGAAAAAAGCTGGGTCCCAGTCCTAGTAGCTACCTCATAGTTTAAAGTAATAGTTCTGAAGTGATCTACCATGAAATTAAGAATTAAAATTAAGATGCATGTACAGGAATTCTAAATATTTAAAATCTCATTGGCGGGTATAAAAATAACCAGCTTGTGTGTGGCTTCATCCCTGTGCTTATCTCCCATTCCACTTCTTCTGTAACTCACCATTTTACTTGATGTTGTAATAAAAAGTTAGGATGAAGTAATTAAAGTGTCTGCCTTCATCTGTCTTTTTATATTAAACCAGCAAGCACAGCATTACAAGTGAATCCAGCCCAGATGCTTGTGTTCCTCTTCGCTTAAAGCCTGGAGACATCACAGCGCCTTATGTTAAAAGATTTTTGTGGAGAGATGAGAGAACAAGCCTCTGCCCTGCTTCCCTCATTTGGAGAATTCCAGCTGCCATCCAAATGTGACAATAAAATTATTTTCCTGTAATGAGCCAAGAGTGAAAATTTGCAGGCAAAAACAGGCATCAGAGAAAAGAAAGTTTATTTTTGTATCTCAATTAAGGCAGTAATGTTGTTTAGATAAGGAAATTGTCAGGTGAGACTAGGTCCCAGAGAGCAAAACACAGTCTCATATGGATAACAGGTCAGAGTTACACCACTAGCACAAGAGGTCAACATTTCTAGAAATAGACCCTCCCCCTCTAAAATGCCTCCCCTCAAATCCTTCTAATTTTCTTACAAAGATTCATTTGTTAGAAGGAAATGCCCTTTCTCAACCTCTTTTTTTCTTTTCTGATTACAGCTGTTCAGTATTGACATAACACATTTCCCCTGGTTCTCTTCCCACCCCAGCCTTTCAGGGGAGGGCCTTAACCACCAGGTCGGGTACAGCTATTTTGTAGAGGGGTTAAAGCTGTACACCAAGAATTCAAAGTTTATTGATGAGAGAGAGTGTGCCAGCTGGTCTAGTAGTTAGGATACACAACTGGCCAGGTGTGGGGAAGTACTAGTTTTTGGTCCCTGCCTGCGGGGACTGTTTCTGTATTTTATCCAATACCCATTTAATATAATATGTGGATGTAAGCAACAGTATAAAATAGTGTCATTGCTGTCACCATCACCATGTTTTTTAAAGGAAAAAATGGTCCTAGCTGCATTTTGTACAGCCCCCAATCTTGGAGGTGACTATTAGGCATGTTCCGATCCCGCGTACTAAATGAAAACCAATGGTGGGGGGAGAGCTGCCTCTCATAGCTGAGTGATAAAAAGACTCGCCCAGGAAGCTGGAGACCTGGGTTTTAATTCCCCTCCTTTGCCTGGAAACAGATTAAGCCTGCATTTTTCAGGCTTAGCTAGTGCGGTACTCAAACCACTACACCATGGGTCAGGCATTATATAGACACCTCCTTTTAAAGATGAGCTACTGCCCATTGCATTTACTATCACATGAAGAAAGGAGATACAGGGCAGTGGGTTAGGTTCAAAGAAACTCCAGGTTAGAACCCAAATCCTACTCTCATTCAGGGAAACAGCTGTTGCCATGAGTGTTGATCATAGAAAACCCTGTCTTCTTTGGCTTCCTTTCTTCCTCTTGGTTCATATTTACTTCTCTTCAATGTCCATGAGGCCAATCTCCAAAAGAGTACTGAAACAAGATCAGTATTATGCCTGACCTGTGGTGTGGCAGTTAGAACTATGTAAAGAAATCAGACAGATGCAGATTCATATCCCCTTTGGAGGGATCCTAAGCCCTGGGTTTCCTGGCCTTAAATGTTCAGCTATTTATGGGTTTTTGGCTTCCCATATATTTCATGTCTTAGATGCTGTTATATGGCTAGAATGAATACTTGGCTGTGCATAAATTCTGCCAGAATGGAGCCTACTGCATGCTCAGTGGGTGCATCTGCACAAGACATTAATTGAGGAGTTGACTAATTAGCTCCACAGTAAACATCTCAGTGTCTACATGAGTGCCCCTGTTAGGGTGCAGAAAACTAATAAATGCTATAGCAGGGTAATACTCATAAATATAAGTAATACCCTGCCGTGGAGTTTTTTAATGCTGGCTAGCACCATGCTGAAGCACCCTCATGCCCCTGGCACAGGCAGCCCCTCTGCAACACATTGAGCCCAAATTGGAGCAGCCCTAGGCTGGCAGGCTGATCCCCTGGGCCTCCTGCCAGCTAGGGCTGGTCCAACGCAGCTCAATGTGCTGCAATCTAGGTGCATATGTAAATGACACACCTGGGAGCAATAAACTGCATAACAATAAGGCCTGGTTATTGCTGCGCATTAATGGCACATGTAGGTGCATCCCACATATGCATACTTACATTCTCACATGCCTGGGGAATAGTTACCTGGAGGTAAGTGGCTTTTTTGGCACTTATATGGCTAAAAAGCTGTCATTTAGACCAGTGGTTCTCAACCTTTTTCATATTGTGACCCATTTGTAAACATCAGGGGCCAGTCCTGACCCAGTGCCCCTCAGTCCTGACCCACTGCCCTGTGCCCCCAGCCCTCCAGTGTACAGGGCAAGGGGTGGGTGTGTGTGTGGTGGAGAGGGTATAGGAGCCCCCAAGCAGCCCCTTGAAGGCTGGAACTCTGCCAGCCTACAAGGGAAAAGCCAGTTTTCCACATTTTTCCCTTTTAAAGGAGAATCCATTTTTAGAGTTTGTTCACAACCCTTTCATATATTCTTGCAACCCACTTTCCGGTTGCAACTCACAGGTAGAGAAATGCTGATTTAGGCTATGGACATATGCATATTTGGAACCATTTTCCAAATCTCCAATTTGGAGATTCTTGCTCCAAACCACATAGCAGCTGCTACCTCTGAAGTTTTGTGTGGAGGAGTTGGAAATGAAACAATGTAATAGAACCACTCCAACTTTAAGGCTGTTTCATCCAGGGTTAAATTCCCAGCAGTTCTGCTACATTTGTTTTCTTCCAGGCTGGTCCATAAGTGGCTGCTATAACCTAGCAGCTGCAGCTATTGCATGCTCCCAAGCACAGTTCCCCTTTTAAAATGTTGTCCTTCTGAAATGGCTTCAGATGTACTTGTGTCCATACATTTAGATGTACAAAAGAAAATAGAATTCCACCCAATGTGTAGAATCTAGAAGGCACAGATACAGAAAGAGGACATCATCTAACAGCAGCATCAGGGTCATAATTCTAAAATCATAATTAGGGCTGTCAAACAATTAAAAATGATCGTGATTAGTTGTGGAATTAAAAAAATTAGTCACAATTATTTACAATTTTAATTGCACAGCTAAAAATTCAAAATTATGTGCAGAAAAACTAAAAATTATGCAAAATTATGCAAGTATTTTGTATGGCTGGGAGGTGGGTGTAGGGGGAATTTGTAAAGGTGTAAGAGGCTCTGTGTGTGTGTGCGGGGGGGGAGTTGGAGCCTCTGGGGGGCCAGGACCTGAGCAGTGCAAGGACCAGACCCCCTGCTGGTGTGACTGACTAGGAGATAATTTGCTCCCAGTCAGCATCTATACTAGTGCAGTAACTTCTGCACAGTTAATCTAATTTAGACTAATTTACTATGTAGTAGCTGCTGTGCACGGTTACATGGTGACGCTTTACTATGCAGTAGATTAGTCTACTGTATAGTAAAGCATCTTGTGTAGGCACGCCCCATAATTATTGTACAAAAGAAACACATCTATTGGTAAATGAGCTACCGCCTCTTCAGAAGCAGGACTTTTCTTCATTTGGGAGTTCTGAGTGTATCCTACAAAAAAAAAGTCTGCATATAGCAGGGGTGGGCAAAATATGGCCTGCAAGGCTGGATACAGCCTGCCAGGCCATTCTATCTGGCCTGTGGGGGCCCTACAAAAATTAGTAAATTAATATTTATTTTCTCTTGGATGCCTGTCAAAGATGACATGAGCCAGAGGCAGTAGGACCCCAGGGGAGCTGGCAGCAGGTGGCAGAAGCCCAGACCCACCCCCCCTCCAGCCATTTCCATGCTTCCTGCCCCTGCCCTGCTCTAGCACCACATAGCTCCCAGCTGCATCACTGGATTGGGAGCACAGGGCCATGCCGGTACATGTGTGTGTGCACTTGCGTGTGCTGGTGTGTGTGTATGTATGTGCAGGCAGAAGGAGAAAGAGGGAGAGAGAGAGAGTGTGCAGGAAGGCGCAGTGTATGTGTGTGTGTGTGTGCATGCAGGTGTGTGTGTGTTCATTGGCTGAGTCCCATATGCACACCCCAGCATACACATGCACCCACACCCCGGGTCTCACTGCCATACATGCAAACCCCCACACCCACACCCCTTCACATACCCGAACCACCCTCCCCCTACACACAGTTCCCCCACAAACCCCATACCCACCCACACCCCAAGTATCCACACACACACCCACATGCTCCATCACCCCACATACCCACACACCCACAGCCCCCCACAAACTTATACCTACCTGCTCACAATATATAGGAGTAAAACTTCATTTTAAGCTTTTGTGCAATCACCTCTATTTGCACTGTGCAAACACATGTAAATCAGGACAAAAATAAATTTTGAAATCGAATGAATGAATGTTGTAGGTGTTCGCTTTTTAAAATATAATTTGGTATTTTTCTGGTTCCAAGGGAGCAAAACCCCTTGCTGAAAGGAGTACTTCTGGGGGCAAGGGGAAGGACTTTTGGTGGCAAAGGTCAGGAGTTAGGGGGTGGGATTTCCAGTCGCAAGATGATGACCAGGGGGCGGGGCACCTGTCAAAGGATGGGGCTACCCATGCAGCCCTCAACAGCTTGCAAAAACTTGGTAAGCGACCCTCTGCCTGAAATAATTGCCCACCCATGACATATACAATGGAACATAATCTGGGAAAAATGAACAGGAAAATAATTTAGATTAATTGCTGCTGCCTTTCCTACAAATGTACTCTTCACAGTGGATTGCTTTTATAGTACAGATTCACCACAGATTCACCCAACAAAGCAGGCAACTTTTTTCACATTTATGCTGTTTTTTATTAGTTCTTTGCTCATGTTCAAGGTAGTAGTTTTAAACAATTGCAGATAGGCTACTCTAAAGGCATGGTTAGTATTCACCCATTCTTGAAACTACAGTTGCATGTTTTATGCCTGTCTCATTCTAATTTCCAAATACTAAATTGGCTCCATAATTCATCTGATTTGGGAGTTTCCAACTGGGAGTTTCTACTACGCTATTAATGTTTATGTTGCTTCTCTTTAGAGTGCCAAAAGGAAATCCAAAATGTTCCCCACAAGACATGATCTTGGAGATGAGAAAGATATTAAGCTCCTAAACATACTACCTATGGAGCAAGCTAATCTCAGAATACCTTATTGATTAGGATGGTTACTGAAGTGGGAAACCTTGGTTCAGAACCTTGGCCTGAAATCACGAAGGGATAATATTAAAACTTGGATTACCTATCTGCCAGGTGAGTGTCCTATCCAGTCAGGAATTCTAAAGCTGGACTTCCCTAATTTGTATAGCTGAGGCATGTCCACTTTTCATTAAACACTCAGCTGGGCATTGACAGAGAGCAAGAAAATGAGTCTCCATACTGCTGGTTAGGACACTCATTTGGTAGGTGGAACACCTTGAGTTTCAGTTCTAGTTCAAGTGACTGTTTAATTAGTTATCTAAATGAACCATTATCAATAAAAGTTATGGAGAAACCTGCCCAGTCTACCCTGGAGCTCTCACCGGAGGTGGAAGATGTAGTCTCAAATTCCATGAAGAGGTGGAATGGCTCTCTGAGGAACCCTGATGTTTTATTGCCCAAGTGCTCTAGCCACTGAACTACTAGAAAAAAAGCGGACCTCCTCATCTAACAGTTTTATGAATCTTACTCATCATTTCCTTTGCTTGTTTTACAAGGACTCAAAACCAAAAAATTTCCTTTCAGGTCAAATGGAATGCAATTTCTTTTCAAAAAAGAAAAACAGATAAAACAACAGAGTTTCAATCCAAAGCAAGTTTTATTTTCATTTTCAGTTTAGAGACCAACCAAAAATCCAATTATTCAAATAACCCTGCCTATGCACCATAAATCCATGAAAAATAACATTGTAAGGATGGATGTTCAAATGGATATGGACCCCTGCTGTGTGATGAGATATAACCATTAATGTAATGGAGAAAACCCCAGCCAGTAAAGGAGCATAAAATGACTGAGATACCGATAACCTCAAAATATAGTTATAATATAGTTATAAAATATAGTTATAATATAATAACATTGTTTTTGCTGTGTCTTTGGAACAGGAGTGCAGAATAATCAGCAGTTAATTTCAAAGTTGCATATTCCTGGTAAGGATTTAGGCTTAGCCTGAAGTAATATAAGCATAAGTTACTTTCCTATGGACTATGGAGCCAGGGAGCTATGGAGCCTGTCAGGTCTAACTGTCTCAATAAAAGATCCCTATCCTGTTTACTACATGCAATCCTGCTTTTTCTCTTATGGGAAAGATGTAGTAAATCCTCCAGATTTGCAAAGTATCCTTGGTTTTGTCTGCAGTACAGGGTAGCGTTACCCTTGGTAGCTTTAAATGAACTGTCTTAGGGGTGCTCCAAGCTGTAGCAGGTTAGAGCTTAGCACAGCCTAATGTACCATTTTTCTTCCTACCCCATACAGAGCTCTGTGCTGCCAGACCTAACTGGGTTAAAATATCTGAGCTAGCTGTCTGCAATGCAGACCTACCCTCAGTGGTATTACTTTACTTCCTAGATGGTTTGTTTTCTTGCAGTGCTCCAGCCAGAGGGACATTCTGCTTGTTCCCGATAGGAAAGTCAAGCTATCCCTTTGAGGGGTTGTGTTTGTAAATGGTATCTTTATTCAGTTATCAAGCTATTATCCCCTGAAGCAACTTGCAACCTGCATGTGCTGTGAACTTCTGAAACAGATTATTCAGACTCCAATTAAACTATATCACTATGATATATACAGTTGTCCTGTTCCTGCTTATTCCATTCCAGGATCTAGGGGCACACTTGTGATTGGACAGTTCTGGATTCTGTCCTGTGGAGAACAGGGGGGGATTTCTGTATTTTCTGAATACTCAGTTTATCCACTCATTGTACTGTACTGGGACTGAAAGGGTTAATTTATTCTCTGGGATCCTGAAAAAAGAGTTGAGTGTTGATCATATATGCAAGCTTGGGTTTTTATGGATGGAATAACAAGACCTTTGAACAGAGTTACCTTGGAGATACAAATAGAAAACAAACGACTGGACATGAACTTTAAATAACTAGCAGTCAAGGATTATATTTTCTTGCATATGACATGCCCCCAGGTGAGACACGCACCTTGCTTTGGGAAGACAGAATGAAAAAAAAAGATTTTTCCAGACTACATCCTGACCACAGGAGATTCTGACTACATGGTTGAATCCTGACCCTCTCTGTTAGGCAAAAGCTACAGTTTTAATCCTCCCACAGTGGCTGCCAATTTGGCAGTGAATATGAAAGGGCGCAAACTAACTGTGATGCTGCAGAGTACATTCCAGCCTTCCTTTTCTGCAAGCAGAGCCTGGGCAACCATTATACTTTTGTTCTGGTGCAGAAATCAACTTCCATATATGCTTAAGACGCACTCCAATTTTGGACTGCTCATTTTTAGCAGCTACGAATAGCTAGAGAAAGAGAGACAATACGGTATATGAAAACAGGGAAGCTAGAGTTTGAAAGAAAAATCTAAGGTGTTAGGACCTGGTGATAAGAAGTGGCTGCCTAGTAGAGTTAGGGAGAAGGAAACCTATCCTATCCTTGGGCAGAGGGGTAAATAATGCTGCCAGAGAGGCGTGTAAGCTTTGCTTTTCATTTTAAACTAAGGGCTGTAAAATACTGCACTCCAGTTGTCTAATAAATACTGGCTTGTTTTATTGCTGCAAATCAGCTGCTGACTGCATGGCTCCCCAGAGGAGAAGTTTCTAATAGGGTTCCAAGTTAATTTAGGCCTGCTGAAGAAGCGTTGACCAGAAACAGAAGTGCTAAAGTTGAAGATCAAATCTCAGAGGTGGAGATCTAGACTCCCTTTCCCTTGCAAAACAGATGAGGCTTACGTCTCTGCAGTGAAGGAGTACGCTCCCAGAGAGACTGTGCAAAGGTGTAACAAGGCAGCTGGGTGCCCAGGTCAGCAGGACGCATGGGGGCAGTAGCGGCTTCCAGCTGCCATGTTGCAAATAGGGTTGCTCAGCTGCAGGAGCAGCTGTTATTTTTTTGTCTTTCCCCTCCAACCCAGCACTCAGGGCTGCTGCCCTCATTGCCCCACCTTAATTATACTACTGAGACTTTGTAAAGGTCAGAGGTCTGTAAAAGGAAGGCAAGAGATAAGAAATATGCCTCACTACATTTGCAGGTGTCAGGCAAATAATGAAGATCACCATAAGCTTTGCTAGACTCTGCAGATTGCACCGTAGGGATTGAAGAATCCCAGTCTGATAGTCACCTTGCTGGGGAAGACGTGACCCTTACTGCATCATTTGAGTTCAGAGTTGCTACGTTATGAGACTGAGTAATTGGAAAAATAGCTTCAAGTGAATATACAGAGTATATAGGTAGTAACAAGTTCTCTGTTAGATTCTTTTCAGAACAGACCTTACATCAGGGCTGTTTACTGAAATGTATGTCAGCAGCCACAATATAATCTACTTCAGAGAGCAGTTAATCAATCTGCAGCCAGTGTGAAATTGATCCAAACTATATGAGCTGAATACATGAGTGCAAATATGTCAGTAACGAGATTTACAGGAGCTTGAAATAGGTAAAGGGGGTGGAAAGAAATAATTTAGATAAAAGAAAAGATGAAGGTTTCAGAAACTAACAGCAAAATGGCTGCCTATATTGTACATCTGTAACAATTTTCATTCCTGAAACCCCCCCATAAATTTAGTATGTGAGAGGTGTGGGGAAAGAACCATTTGAATGCAAGTTCTAGTCTGTTAAAACCATCGTTCTCATTTTTGACTGGGTTTACAATTTTTCCTCCCTTAGCCTCCAAAAATAGCCAGCTACTACCCACCCTTGATCATGCCGCTGTGCCTAGGACTGATCAGGGGATTGGAAAAGGTGATTGAGATGATTCTTTGGGATGCACCCACACTAGTTGATTGGTCGGTACAAAAAGTCTGCATGCTGTATTCATTAAGAGGAAATACTCAGATCTCCTCAGTCTTCAGTTCTTGAAGTTAGTTCCCATTGCCTGTGCTGGGATCTGTGCGTACAGTTATTGTTATTTAATAAAAGATTTTTATTTTAGGTCATAGTGGTCAAATGAGCAAGAGTTCAAGAGACTGTCACTGCAAGAGGGTTTTAACACATCCTGGTGAATTTTAACTCTTCATAAACATTAGGAGACTGATCCATATTATACAGAAGTCTTTAGGAAGACACCTAAACACCAACGGGCTTTGGGTCAGACCCTAACTCATAACCAGCTTAATGCTCTTGTAAAATATGTATTGAAGATAAGAACTTTCATTTCACATGTACAGATTGGTAAAATAAGACAGAAAAAATAAGACAGAGCTAATACCAAATGGCTCTCTCTTTACTGTTAGCAGCAGATTGCTAAGAGGATGTGCTTAGAGCTTACTGAATCTATTATTGCTAGCCTACTTGCTTCTGAGTACCACAACTATGATCTCACTTGGGTTCCCTCAACTGTTGAGAAATCTTTATTCATAGGTAGTACAGGATCCACTGTTGATTCTCTGGCCACTATAGGCTCAGCCATTAAATACTTGGGATTCTGCATTTGAAGTTTCATTCCTGTTTTAACTTAAATTGACATGATTGCAAATCCATTGGAGATAGCAGGATGGAGAATTAATGTGTGTGTGTGGTTGTGTGTTTGGTGTACACTAGAACTCATACCTGTGTCAGTTAATGCATGTGAACATGCATTAAAACTAAAATAAAAATTCAAACGTTGGCATACCCAGCTTAATATTTTAGCCATAGTGATTGTTTTTCTTGGACTCATAGCTTCAAGACTACCTTCATAATGAAAAGGCCTAGAAACTCCCTTAAAAACAGAAAGTAGCATCTAACCATAGCACAAACATCAGTTCTACGTGTGTTACTGAGTCCGTCTCCTATCTTGGGACCAAACTGTTTCCATTAATTTCAAATTGTCCCTGACAGGATCCTAACTGACCTCTCAGAATCTCTAATGATCTCTGAAACCTTCTCTGGAAGCTTGTTCCATTGCTGAACTTCTAAAGTGCTAACATTTATTTGTATTTAACCTAAATCTTCCTGATGACACTTCTGCTTGTTTGCTCTGGACCAAACATGCCCAGTTCCCTGAACTTCCCTCCTAGGTCTCATTTTCCAAAACTTGTAGCATTTTTTGTTGCTCTTTCCTGACCTCTGCCAGTTTGTCAATGAGCCTGAAATTAAATGCAGCCATCCAGCTGAAACATAACCACTGCCAAAGACAGCAGAATAATTAACTTGGCTATTTTATATGTGACAATTCCCTTGCTACAAATCTACATGGTTTCTGGCATGTTTTTGTGACACCATCATTTTGTTGGCATATATTCATTGTATCATCTCCAGTAAGTCCTCAGTCCTTTCTGTGCTCCCTTGGTCTAGTCAATGTGTCCCTGTGTTTTATACCAGTCTGTTATTTTTTTTCAAAGAATGTGTTGCCTTTAAAGTGTCTCTCCTAACTTTGTAGCTCATCTATCTCTTTATAATGTTGTGACAGCTCAGAAATCCAGATATACATGCTTACTGCAGCTCTTTGAAATTCTTTCTCCATTTGCAAGTCAATCAGAACAATTTTTGTGTTTCTCTTAGCACTCCATTATTTCACTCAGGTACAGAACCACCAAGGAACTTTCAATTAACTTTTCTGAAGCTGAGAAAAAAATAAATTGCTTTTTGTTTTATTCAAAAGAGGAGGTTTGTCTTTAGCTGTAATGACTAATTATTTGATGGAAAAAGTCTGAATGTCCATATCTAAAAATAGCCCTTAAAATAAGCATAGGGACTGCTACTCTCTCTCTTTAGTGTGGCATGATTTAATGCTGTTTTACAAGGCTAGACTGATATCACTACTCACACCAAAGACTAGTTTGCACAATAAATAGTTTTACTGAAGTCAGTAGAACTAGTATGTGGCAAAAAGCAACATTCAGTATCAGTGAGGATATCCTAAGCTGGCCCCAGTAAAGTATGCCAAGTGGGTAAATTTATGCAGGGCAAGTCTACATGTTCATGAGTGCTCCTTAAATACTGTGCATTTAGTTTAGTACTTGCTTAATAAAGTACTAACTAAATGCACAGTACCTAGAGTTATTGCGCAGTAGTGTCAGCATACTGTTATTTAGTGATGCTTACTGCGCATTAGCCTAATAACACTGAGCAGTAGGCTATCACCATGGTTTTTGCCATGACATGCTGCTGCAGTGTTATTAGGCTAATGCACACTAAGTGTCTTGTGTAGATGTGCCCACATTTAGTTTCCAGTCCAACCTAGTTCACTGTATTTGTCTTAATGTACTAAAGCATGTAATAATAATAGCATTGATGTAAGTGAAAATTAAATAGAGAAATAATAACTTGACAACCAAGAACAAAAGAGATGATGATTTCGATTGTAGAAACAATTCTAGGAAGTAAGACAGAGGAATATAAAGTCTATATCCCAAAAGGGATGACTGCCATGACTCCCACCTTGGTCCTATCACTTAACCTTTCTGTCTCAGTGTCCCCATCTGTAAGTGTGAGATGAAAATTCTTAACTTTTATAAATATCTCACAAGAGTGCTAAACTGGTAATGAATTGGGACCCAGTGCAAAGCCCTTTGGAGTCAATACATATCTTCCCAAAGGCTTCTGTGTAATATGAACCCCCAGTGTTTCTGAAGGGTTAGAATTCAACAGAATGAATTAAAACCCTCTTGAGAGTGAACTATGACATGCCCTGGTGATCAAAATCATAGGCTATGTCTACACAGCATACTTATCAGGCCTTTTCTCAAACAGGCTGCAGTTCTTTGGGGTAGGGAAGAAAAGGCCTTCCTCCTAAACAGAAATCTGCATAGATATCTCCGTGTGGGTGTATGGGTGGGCTGATGAGCTTGGGTGGGCAAATTAGCCCAGTCACTCAATTATGCTAATTAGCCCACCTGATGTACGTGCAGAGATGGCTGCATTGCTTCAGATTTAGGAAGCAGCCTGCCTAAAGCAGTGAAACATGTTTAAGGGTACTGGAGCCAAGCCCAGTGAGTTTATTACATAGACATCTCCGTGAGTCTGCTGAAATCAAGGTTGTTTTCTTTCAGTGCAGTATATTTTTTATCAGACAAGCAGTTGTAGTTTATCTTCATTTTCTCTGGGCCACATTTTGGACCAGCCATACATAATTGTACAGGAGCGTAAGGTAGAACAGAAGACACACATACCACCATGTCTTTTCCTTTCTGCTGCAGATGAGAGTAAGCAGGGTGTTAAGTTCCCAGCACTGTCTTTCCTATTTAGGATGGCAGGGAGTGATCAAAGAGCAAAGCCAAGCAACACATCTGAGCTGATACAGATCACCAGACAATTATTATTTCCACTTCTTCAGAACCAGGTGTGAGAAGGGAAGGAATCATGCTTTATAAGCTTATTAGAAAAACCTGAATTTAAATCCAAATCTGGATTTTTTCCAAGTTGTGTATGTACATTTGTATTTAGAGTCAGGATTTTAGGTCAGCCTGCTGTAGCGATAGGAACAATTGAGGTCCAGGTCCAACCTATGCTACAGAGTAGACAGTTTGGACATTAGGTTTATAGTAAGGTCAAATCCTACTTCTCCATCTGCGTGGTGAAGTCTGCCATTAGTGTTCTGCTTTTCTTATATGTATTTGGAACTTCCACTGAAAGAGAGCAGAATATCAGAGTTCAAATCTTATTGGGAGAATTGGAAAGGAAAGAAATGTCTTGAGTATTTTAAATTCATATATTGTTTGGCTTTTGCTTTCAAGAGACCTATCCTAGGTTTATAGTAAGGTCCTGGGTGATGTTGGCACCAGATGAAAATACCCCAATGAAATAACACAAATAATGGATTGAAGCCAACACTCCACCATAAATCTCAGTGTTCAAACAAAACTTTCTTTTCTCATAAGCTTAGTGAGTACAACACCCAAGGAAATGGGTGAGTCTTGAAGCACGACCTGTCAATCAATAACCTTAGGGTTTTTGGGACCAAAGAGGAATAAGCAGGTTCATGAGCTCTGTGACTCAGACCCTTGTGTGTCACCAGGAAGTTAATATACACAAAACTAGAACTCTTGGTTCCAAAAACGATACCTTTAATTAGACCAACTGGGAAATCTCAAGAAATTGTCCTTTTCTGCAAGCTTTTGGGATCAAAGTCCCTTTGTCAGGCTCTGGGAAAAGTATAGATGGTACAAGATGGTAAGAAGTCACCATAGGTAGGAAATAACATTTTTGCACAGAGGGAGCTAAAGATAAAAGGCTGTCCCTCTGGGTCCATGGGAGTGTCTTTGTGAGCGGTGCTGAGTAGCTTGTTGATGTGTGGATCAGGGAGAATTTTTTCCCTGGGGGTGTCAGTTCCAGAGCCTGACGAAGGGACTTCAATCCCAAAAGCTTGCAGAAAAAGATAATTTTCTTGTGTTTTCCCAGTTGGTCTAATAAAAGGTATCATTTTGGAACCAAGAGTTCTAGTTTTTTTGTATGTCTTCTTGTCTTAGACCAATGGGGCTATCAAGTACACTCCTGAACCAGGAAGTTAATGTATAGTCAGCTCAGGTATAAATTTAAAGTACACTCCAACACAGTGACTCTCTATGTGGACATTCATAGCACATGCTGAGGTCATGTCTAATTGCCTCAGCCACCATAGGGAGTGCTGCAGTGAAACGTGGTACTCTCAGTCAGCTCCAGCTTTCACAAATGTAATGTAGCTGCTGCTTGACATGTATCCAGTGCAGCTCTTTAGCTCTCTGTCTCAGACAGACTTACTGGCATCTTCACAGTGCTACTCTAATGGCAGCTAGATTACATTTTTTCAGAATGTGGTACATTATGTGCTGCGCTCCATGTGGTGCTCCCTAGCATGGGCTGAAGGGAGAGCAGATTATGTCCTGAGAGTGCTTTTCTGCAAGGTAGCTTACTCCATTTTGAAACCACTATCCTGCTGTCAAATGATTTGAGTACATCAGCTGCTAATATCTGTGGCAGTATGGCACAAGGAAAGAGGTACTCTCTCAGGAAGGCTTTAGTTACAATGGAAAGCTGGTAATTTAACACCTGATTCAGGGTTACCAGCAGAAAGCTGAAAAAAAATGCTTGTCTATATTTTGCAGACTGCAGAAAAAGAAACTTAAAAAAATTATTAACTTGTGAAGTTTTAAGTAGATATAAAAAGGGACTTAGGTGCCACAACAGAGAGAGTTCCAACATATATATATATATGTTAATATGTATAACTTTTAGGTATACAGCCCCTGAGGGTGCCTACTCTCTCTGTAGGGTATATCAGGAAAGTCAGTCACCTCTGAAAGGGATCCACAACAACCCATGGGCCAGATCTGCTTCTTGCCCCCACCCTGGTGCCATGTCATCCAGCCAGCAGAGCTCCCCAGGGTCTTTAAGACAGCCTCATGGGCTTCAGCCTTATGTGTTAGATTGGGTGTGCAGGGCAGCATGGGGCTGGGCAGGGGTGGCATGAAGCCTGATCCTGGTGCGAGGGGCCAGTGCCACCTGGGTCCCCAGGGTCTGATCTCAGCTTATAGGTGTGGGTGGAGGAGGTGCAGGGCCCTGGAGCCCAATTCCAGTGTGAAAAAGCAGTAAGGGGCTTAGAGTCTGATCCAGCTCACAGATTGGCCCTGCATCATTCATCTGGCCCACAGGGCCAAAGGTTGAGCACCACCAGATTAGAATATTCACCAGGATGTGAAAGACAGGCTCAATTCTCTCCTGTCTAATGGGACTCCAGTCTTGTTTCGTATACCTGCATAAAGTCCCCTAGCCATCAGGCTGCAGGTATCCTGGTCTGGAAAGTTCTCTATCCCTCCTATTTAAACTGTTCCTTTTTTACAGTTTTCTTTAGGTCAGAGGGGTTGAGACAGTAGTTAGGGCATTGTATCCTAGTAGTTAGGGCATTTATTTGGGAGGAGAAAGTTCTGGTCTGTGTTGCAGGGAATATTTGCTTATTATATTTTTTGATCTCCTGGAACCCAGCAAGCAGAGTTTCTGTACTTGTCCATTGTCATGGGCCAATTTGAACAAATAACCTAAGAGTGACAGTTTACATATCCTACAACAACTTGCCTGAGCCAATTCAGCTTGCCATGGGCACCTGCCAGTGTAATGCATGTATGTTAAAATTAACGATGAGCAACTCTTTATCCCTGATACCCAGTTCAGTTTTCCTTATTTTATCTTTGTGTGCTGGAGGCGTAGCTAATTCAAATGTCATTATTCCTGTCAGCTAGTCTGTGATTATGGAGCTGTCTCATCTTATATAACAAAATGGCATATTTAATATGAATAGCTTTTCTTTCCTATCTTTTGCAGTTTAATGACCTACTATAGATAATCTGCAGTATTTTAAATTTGCTAGATAAGATGTACCTTGCTGATGTCTGTGTTTTGCTTCTGAAGGGCTTATCGATAAGAAGTCACTGACTTAGCCAGACCAGAGTGATATTGTTCAGAAATATCACTTTGGAATCATGAAATAGCAGAAGTCCTTCACTTCAGCAGAACTACTACTGTAGATGTACCAGTAGGACTTTGTTTTAATAATGAACATTAGCATATATAGGAGCCACTGCTATAAGATATTGTGCTTCATTTTGGACTACAGTGCAGACATGGTGGACTAGGTTTTCAGGAAGTAGAACAATCACTGTAGCTGACCTTAAACAATGGAGTTATGCTGAATTATATTAAGCAAAGATCTGGCCCAATAGCTTGTCCAGATTTGCCTGCTTCACTGTCCCATTTTTTTCCTCTTCTCTCTTGGTATGCTAGAGCCACACAACTAAGACCACCCTTTACTTCTTTGACTCTTTTCCTAATGACTCAAGAACATAGGAAAGTGGGGCTGGAAGGGATTTCATAAGGTCATCTATTGCAGTCCCTTGCTCAAGGAAAGACAAATCATTACACCCATATGGCCATTCAACCTTCTGATGAAAGCTTCTAACGACGGAGATTCTACAACATCTCTTGGGCACCTGTTTCAATGCTTGACCACCCTTGTAGTCAGCAAGTTCCTCCTAATCTCCAACCTAAATTTCCTCTGCCACAGCTTAAGTCATTGATCCTAGACCTAACCCCTGTGGCCACAGAGAAAAACTCATTTTCATCCTTTCTATAATCAACTTTCAGGTAATTAAAGACTGTTATCAAATTCCCCTATAGTCTTCTCTGCTCCAGACTAAATTACCCTATTTTTTTCAGTCTGTCCTCATAAGTCTTGCCTCCCAGGCCTCTAATAATTTTTGCTGATCTCTGCTAGACTCTTTCCAATATCCCTTCTGAAGTATGGGACCCAAAACTGGACACACTACTCCAGGTGAGGCCTGATGAGTCCTGAATAGAGCAGAAGAATCACTTCCCTTGATTTGGAAGTGATACTTAATACAGCCCAGTATACTGTTGGCTTTTGTCATAACAAAAGTACACTATTGGGTCATATTCAGCTTATTGTCTACTGTCATCCTCAGGTCCTTCTTTGCAGTACTGGAACCTAGCCAGTCATTCCCCAATCTGTATTTATGCATGCAATTATTTCATCCCAAAAGCAGGACTTTACACTTGTCCTTGCTGAATTTTATCTAGTTGATTTCAGACCATTTCTCTAGTGTATCTAGGTCATCCTGAATTTTAGCTCTACCCTATGAAGTGTCTGCAACTCCACCAACTTGGTGTTGTGCACAAATTTGCTCACTGTGCACTCAATGCCGTTGTTCAAATCATTAATGAAGATATTAAACAATACTGGACCCAGGAGAGACCCCGGGGAACCCCACTTGCATGAGCCATTGATGACTACTCATTGATAATCTAACAATGATCCAGCCAGCTATGTATCCACCTCACAATGCTTTCATCTGTTCTGTATTTCTTTTTTCCATTAAGCCCTTGTGTTTGGATGTGATTCCACCCTTTTTGCCTCACGTATCTCCTGCAGACAGCAACACAGATCTTTGACCAAGCCTATCAAGCCTAGTTCTTTACCTCATCCTCCAAGGATGCACTCTGAGTCAGCATTTGTGGGGGAACCCAACATAGAGTCATAGTGGCACACTGCACTGGGGACTACCTTGTGCCAGGTGTATTCCTCAGAGATCACTTTTCTTGGCTTCTTATGGTATTTAAACAGCATATAAGGTCTGACTCATCATAGAATAGCTGGCTCAGTACCTTCCCACACAGGTTCATTAATTAATCATTAATAATTCTTAAGGGTCTTTCTTTCTTCAGGAGTTCTTATGTGTAAGATCAAGTTCCTCAAGCTTGGTAAAGAAGCATCCTAGCAGTGGATGGGGTTGTCTTGTTGCCTGGGTAGTGCCCTGCATACTATGGCCAACAACAACTTAGCTGTTGTTAATTATCCTATTTCTATGTAGACTGCCCTGGTATTTCAGAAAGGAGTTATTTCTCCTGTTGGCTCTGGATTTAGGATCCAGATACCTTGTTCGGGGCAGAGGAACCCACCTTCAGACTGCCTATGACCTTTCCATTCAATAATAGGCAAATTTATTGATACACAGTGATAAAAAAACAAAGCAGTACAAACAATCAAGCAATTCTATATATCTACCAAATCCTAGGGCTGTCATCAGAGTCAGAATACATCTGGCCAGGATGCACACTTCATACTGAGTCTGTCTCTTAGGTGTCAGATGTTAGCGTGGCATGTCAGCTTTCTGGAGGTGGGATGCCAAGGCCCACAGCCCCCTTCCAGGGGGGTGTATGAGATGCACTGCTAGTTTGCCTCAGTCCATGGTGGACATGGGGACCCTTTCCGGGGGGTGGGGATAAGGATGGGGACCCTTCTCAGGGAGGAGATGGAGGAGTAATAGGAAGAGATGGAAAGGAAGAGAAGGAGGGGACAGCAAGGAAGAACAGAGAAGGACTCTTTGTTTATCTCAAGTCTCTGCTTTTGTATTCTCCTTCCCTTCTGACAACTCTTCATCCATGGCTATCTCTGGTCAGTTGCTTCTTTGTGGTCACAAGTCCACATGGCCTTCTGGGCCTTCTCCTAATTTGGTCTGTTCCCCCAAAACCAGGACTCAGCCCCACTGCTGCTCCGGGGCCTTGTAGCTGGTGTCACTTATCTCGTGTTATGGGATGGTATGGTACATACTTTCTTGGTTCCCAGGTTTTGTGTCCTTGTTGTGTTAGACAGTATGGTATATACCCTGCCAGTTCTCAGGCTGTGTCCATCCATTGGCCTTGTTGTGCTAGACAGCCTGTCTGCTTCCAGTGTTATATGTAACTCTGTGTGTGAAACCCAGGTTCTCACAAATCAATTAGCCCCTGCTGCCCATCTTGAACCCTTATAATGCATATATCTATACCTATAAGCCAATTCCCAAACAACAGGCCTTTAAAAACCATTTTCAAGCCAATACCTCCCAGCTAAATAGGGTTTGGAATGACATGGGTCACCCTTAAAGGAATATTGGTTTTCTCTTATATAATGTCACAGTACTTAGAGAATTACTTATCTATTGATTGCTTAGTTTTCTAAAATGAAACTACATAGCATTGTCTCTCAGGAATACCCAGGCAACACAGCAAGTGCTAACGTACTGTGCCATATTTAAGTTATGCACAGCAATTGGTAGGTATTTAAGGATCACAGCTGTATTATATAAATTTCATATAAAATAGAATGACAAAACCTCAATATTTGATCATTCATCTCCAAGGTTGGCCTGCCCAACAAATGCTGGAGAAAGTTCTAACATCATTTATACTAACGTAAAAAAAATGAATTTAGTTTTATCATATACAGGGAAATTAAAGTCATTACTTACATGGAAACAGAATTGTATTCTATTCTAATTTTTCTCTCATCAATGTTGCCTTAGTCACTGAAGCTTTATGTTTACGGTAAATGACTTAACACAGTCAATCACTTTACTTAGTAAATGGAAACAAACAGAGTAGCTACCGGATAAACAAGTAGTTATTTTCCACTCAGCATTACCTCACATCTGCATGAAGTTTAGAACTGATTTATTGAAAGAGCAGACTCTTGGGCAGAGTCTGTTTCACTTTACACACCCAAATGGCAGTTTTCCAGCTGTGTGACATTTTTGGGACTTATGCATAGTTTGTGTTTCTGTCACCTGTGCAGTGAGGATGCATAAGCATGCACGTGTATACTGAACATGCACAGTAGACTACACACTGGTTGGGCAGGTACGTGACTACATGCACATATATACAGGATATATATAAATAACAAAATCCTACCTGGCAAAAGCCAGTGCTTAGAGGGTGGGAGCAGGAGCACCACCCTCCTAGGTTTTAGTCCTAAGAACTGAGCAGTTAGGGCACTCGCCCAAGAAGCAGGAGACCCAGATTCTAGATCCCCTTCAACTAGAGACGTTTTGAACCTGCAAATTTCAGACTTCCCAGTACAGTGCTCTCTACCTGACAGACAGCAGGTTAGATATTATCTGGTGTTCTCTTTAGCAGTCTTTTTGGAGATGAGCCACTGCATTTTGCATTTCATACTTATTGGATGAAATTCATAGGGAGCAATGGGGAAATTTCTGCCCCAGTGGGAGTGAGGGTCAAAATCTACAAAATCCACAGTCTGCTCCTTTCCAGGGCAGCATCCCTCTCACAGAGCCACACACCTTCTAAGTTCCTTGCTTCTTCTTGACCACTTGTGCAAAGGAGGACCTAAACTGTGGATTAGTGGTCAGCGTTCTGGAAAATCAATTTCAAATTTTGTCTTAGTGAAGGGAACATAGAATAAGAGTCTCTAGCTTCTGGACAAATGACCCAACCACTCATCTATTGGGAATAAAATGTGAGAAGGCCTTTCTCCTTTTCTGGAGTCTAACACCCAGTAGTCATAGGTTTTCATCGGTTGCATTTTTATGACTTGTGCATGTAGCTGTGCACCTGCCTACTGCTAGGTTGGCCACATGTCCTGTTTTCCCTGGGACCATCAAGTTTTTAAACACCAGGCACTCCATTGGTTAAATCAATGCTTTGTCCCATTTTCAGCAGGAAATATAGGATGTGTATTTAAAATGGCATTGTTCTGGTGCTATGTGTCCTCTGACATGCTCAGCTGAGACTGGAGCTTGGAGACAGCTGAGTATGCTGAACATCACAGGGGTATGGGGGAGCAGAGTGTCCTTTTTTGACAGTCAACCCTGCTGCATTTAGCAGCTATGTGGATGTTTATATGTCTTCATGGGTAATAAGCATCACAAGCTATGAGTAAGTGCCAAAAATGCCAATTACACAGCCAGAAAAAGGCCATTTGGACGTGTAAAGTGAGACTCAATTCTGTTCATTGTCCTGGACAGTGGAAATGTAATAGAATATAAAACCACTACTTAATACCTTCATAGTATAGCAAAATATTTATACTTAACCATTCATCTTTACATATTTTCAATATTGCTTGGCTGATGCATGTGAGGAAAAGGAATGCATTATACATTCAAGCTCTATAGACGCACATATAGAGAGGTAAATGGTTCTTTTATAGTCGAAGAGAGATGCGTTTCTATTAACCTGCTTTTTCTTTAGCATTAGAGGAAAGTATTGCTCAGTTATATTTATGTAAGGAGCCAGTACCTGTAATCTGAATTGAAATCTAATGCTATGATATTTTGCTGTGCATTGTGAATACAGTTCTGCAAACCTTTCCAAAAATACAATTAATTTATGAGTTATTGACAGTAGCATCTATGGTTCTCGTTTGCCAAGGTTTCAAGGTTAGCAACAACAACACAGAATGAAGGAAAAGTGAAATCTAAAAAATATCCAAAAACTGGGTAGGAGAAAAATTCACCTGGAGAGGTTTTCTTACCTGGAAGGCTAGGTTGAACTTTACTTTGATAAACAAGCAATAAATGACACGTGTCACCATTTTTTTGTTGGTAATGTAGTTCTTCAGTTCCAATGTTCACTCAGCGTTCAGTCCCTATTAGGGTAGCCATCATAGAGGATATTCCAGCTTTCTGCTACTCTGTCCTCTATTGATACAAAACCCCACAACTTTGTCCACTTTCCTTTTCAAGAGAAAAATAGAGGCTATTAAGGCATCTGGTTTCGTATCAATAGAGGACAGAGGACTTTCATCTTAAGTACACCACTAGATCCATCATCTACAGCCAAGCTCTACATTACAACTGGATCTGCTCTGACCTCTCTGACTGGGATGAACCCCTTAAAGACCTAGGCCAGGGATTTTTATAATTACAATACAATCCCAAAACTGTAGCTGCTCAGATCAACAAAGCCAGACTCAGACCTCTTTCTGACCTGCTACAATACCAGCCATGGGACAAGGACAACACCATCGCCTCTGGTTATTACCTATAGCCCCTGGCTTAAACACTTAAGACATGGTTAATGATCTCCAGTCTTTTCTGTCTCAACACAGCCTTTGGGGACAAAACTGTCCAGGCTTACAGATAGCTCCCCCTCCCCACCCTGCTCAAATGATGTCTATTAAACAACAGACTAACAAACTCCCATCCTCACCAAGGCACTAGGCCTTGAAGTGGACCCAAATGCCTGCTGTCCTCACATCAATACAGGGCACACCATCACTGGACCTAATAATAAGAAATACAAACAAATTCACCTGCAAATCTAATCAAATACACCATCACCTGCTTATGTTTCCTTCTGCTGTCTATATTGGACAGACAGAAGAATGAATAAATACTGAACTGACATCAGCTACATAAAGACACAAAAGCTTGTAGAAGAACACTTCAACCTATATGGACAAGCCATTGCTGACCTCAGGATTGCTGTTCTCAGTTACAAAAAAACTGAAAAACAGTTTGAACCAGAAATGATGGAGCAAAAAAATCCTCCACCAACTGGACTACATTAAGTATAGTTTAAACAGGTGTTATGAATTCTTATATCATTACTTGGTTTTCTGGCCCACTTTGTTCCTATGGGCTTACTGCTCAGTTTGTTTTTCTTTGCTTGCACTGCTTCCCTCCTCCCTCTCTCTCTCTTTCTCCCTCCCTCTCTTCTCTTTTGCATTCTGGCTGTGTTGATGCAGGGAAAGCAGTGATGATGATATATCTTGATTTTAGCAAGGCTTTTAATATGGTCTCCCACAACATTCCTCCAAGCAAGCTAAGGAATGGGTTGGATGAATGGACTGTGAGAAGGGTAGAAAAATGGCTGGACTGTTGAACTCAGTGGGTAGTGATCAATGGCTCGAGGTCTAGTTGATAGCCTGTATCAAGTGGAGTGCCTCAGGGGTTGGTCCTGAGGCCAGTTTTGTTCAACATCTTGATTAATGAGCAGGGATGGAGTGCACCCTAAATAAGTTTGTGGGTAACACCCAGCTGGGGGGTGTAGTGGAGATGTGGAAGGCAGAGCTAGGATTCAGAGTGACCTAGACAAATTGGAGGATTGGGCCAAATGAAATCTCATGAGGTTCAACAATGACAAGTGTAAAGTCCTGTAGTTAGCACAGAAGAATCCCATGCACTGCTACAGGCTTGGGAACCAACTGGCTAAGCAGCAGCTCTTCAGAAAAGGAACTGGGGGTTACAGTAGACAATAAGCTGGATGTCAGCAGTATGCCCTTGTTGCCAAGAAGGCTAACAGCATACTGGGTTGCATTAGTAGAAGCATTGCCAGCAGATCCAGAGAAGTAATTACTCCCCTCTATTCTGCACTGGTGAGGCAACATCTGGAGTACTGTGTCCAGTTTTGGACTCCCTACTGTAGAAAGGATGTGGACAAGTTTGAGAGTCTAGCAGATGGCAACAAAAATGGTTGGGGGCTGGGGCACGTGACTTATGAGGAAAGGCTTAAGGAACTGAGATTATTTAGTCTGCAGAAGAGAAGATGGGATGGGAGGGTGGAATTTCATAGTATCCTTTAACTACCTGAAGGGTGGTTCCAAAGAGGATAGTGCTAGACTGTTATCAGTGGTGATAGTTGACAGAACAAGGAACAACAGTCTCAAGTTGCAGCAAGGTAGGTTTTAGATTGGCTATTACGAAAAACTTTCTGACTAGGAGGGTGGTGAAATACTGCACAATGGGTTACCTAGAAAGGTGGTGGAATTTCTTTCCTTGGAGGCCTAGCTAGACAAAGCCCTGGCTAGAATGATCTAGTTGGAGATGGCACTGCTTTGAGTAGGGGATTGAACTAGATGATCTCCTGAGGCCCCTTCCAACCCCCATTTTCTATGATTCTGTGATTGTAATTCCTCTTTTCTTATACTCTGCTTTCTGCACATCCTTTAACAGCATCTGATGAAGTGAACTTGGGTTCCTGGGGTCAGACATTGGGAGGTAGGGGGCAGGGGGGCAGATGTCCATAGTGAGAAGCAGCTGCCCTGGAGGACAGTTACCTCTGCCCCTGGAGCCCAGGTCTGACCCCTGTGCCCCCTGCCAGCCTGGGGCTAGCACCTGGGGGAGCCTAGAGTTCCCACTGGCTGACATATGGGAGCAGAGCAGGGCAGGAATAGCCCTGCTCTGAACTGTTCCCGTCACGAGCAAATTTGCTCCCAACGGTGACACATATATGTGTACACTTAGGGAAAGCTTACTGCACAGTATTTTACCGTGGGGTAAGCTTTCTACACATTAATTGAAAGTGTAGATGCACCCAGTGCTCAGTCACAACACTGCTTCCAATGAACATGCTGCATGTGTGTTCCTTGTGTAAGGAAAAACAGAACATTAGAGAATAACATCGGGTGCAGCACAGTCATTTATCCATTTTGTATACTGATGGATTTTATTTGCATTGAATGCTGTTTCACTATTTCACTCCACAAATAGTCCATTTGGATGGAATAAGAAGCATGATAATAATTGGGAACAAATGTAAGGGTATGGCAATTGCCCACAGATAAGCATAGCTCTCAGACCCTGTTTTCTAGTGCAAATACATTTATAAATTCTAAACCCATGTTCCTTGTAGCTCTTCCAATAATCTCATAATTTTTGCTCTATGCATAAATGTTGTTGCCAGTAAATCTGGCTGGTAAGATACTTATAAAAATGTTCAGGTAGCTGGGGCACTGAGACCCAATTCTGCCAAATTTTGTTTCACTGGGTATGTCTTCACTGCTGCTGTTCCCCTCTGAGAAGCACGTGCCATACCTTAAGTGTCTCTCTCATGCTGTCTGTCTCATGCATGCTTATTGGGGCATGCTCAGGAACATGTAAGGCAGCTAAATTACCTCGTTTCTGGGAATTCATGCCTCTGAGTACACTAAATGAGTAGCACAGTGGTACTCCCAAGCATAGCATGGGGTGGTTAAAGAGAAGACCACTCCTTTCCTGTGCTCCATGTCTGTTGGCATCCATGTATTGTCTTATACTTAGACTGTAAGCTCTCCACAGGCCAAGGTGCTCTTATGTTATGCCTTTGTACAGCACCAAGCACAGTAGGTCCTGTTCCCTGACTAGGGCTTTTTTGTTGCTGGCATAATACTAATACAACATATGATTTGAGCCAACAAGCTACTGAGAAATAGTGGGTTACAGGCCATCTAGGAAGTCACTGTTTTATTCAAATAAATATTAATGTAAACTATTCCATGAAGAATTCACCCAACTGTCTTAAGAATGCATATTCCCACAGATTAGCAGCATAGTGGAGAATGTTGGCAAGTCATTTCAGGTGTCCTCATTTAAACATTTTTTTGTTTTAAATCACATTATGGGCTTATGACCTGAAAAACAGTTCATTCAACAGTTCATTCAAACTTTTAAAGTTTCAGGAGTGCAAAAACACATAGCCAAGGAACACATTTTAATGGTGGAGTTAAAACCCTCATAATAATAAGTATCTCAGAGAAACCCTTATGATGACACTAATGAGCACAACCAAGATCATTAGGAACTGAATTTTTCCTACTAACTGTGACTCACTCCCCTCCCTTTCTGTTCTCTATCTCTCTCTTTTTGCTGCCACCTGCTGCTAGAACATCATCAGAGAAAAGGCTGTTTTATTGATTTGCTACAATAAAGTTTGATTTAGTTTTTTGCTGCTGATGTAAACATTTTTATTTTTAGAGGGTAGAACTCTATTGAATATGAGCTTTAAAGGTTACTCTTGTTTGCATGCTTTATGCTACATTTTCCTCCATTAATCCATTATCATGTGCTACTGTCAGTGGTGATATTCTTTAGATGAGATAAGAAGTCAAGGTTAGTTCCTCTTGCTTGCTACTTCTCTGACATGCTGACCTGATGATTTTCACCCAATAGCTGTTATCCACTGGCTGTAGGGATACTTTTGTGCTATTGACTTCACTGGTTTAAGCATTATTATACAGGTTACTGCACTTCTGCAAGAGTATTCATACTGCACTTCTGCAAGAGTATTCATTGTTCATGGATTTGCTCTTCTTTAGTGAGGAAGTCTAATTCAAAGGAAGCCTAATCATACTCTGACAATACTGGACAACAACTACATCAGTATTTGTCATAACTTGAAATGTCAACTCTGTAATTGACTTTGTTCATGGTGGACACAATATTCTAAGGCCCTTAAGGGACTAGGCACAGAAGTTGCACTTAGCTTCATTTGAACTTATGTTCCAAAGTATCATGGACAATTTTTAAAAAATCCTTCCAAAGACAACTGGGCCTTCCCCCATTTCTTATTGCAACAGTTCCAGAATGAATTATGGTTATGACAAATAGGACAATTCATCAGCAGCTTTCTTCAAATTTCAGCTGAGTATTATTAAGAATCTTTTATGTGTAACATGTCACATTACATGTATTTTACACCCGCTTCCACCAATTTATGCTGTTGTAGTTTTAGTCATGTCACTGTTATTACCTACCTCAAAACTAAACACCAGCAACATTGCATCTCAGTTTTGGTCCTCATTAAGTCATGTATCTTCACAATAGAGAGAAACAGTTATCTAATAAAGGACATTTGAGAAAAGAATTAATATTACAGGACAGATTATTTTCTTGAGTCATTGTTTGAATGGCTTTTCCTTGTTACACTCAGAAATGAAATGATGAGCATCATGGGGTTCATCTTGATGTCATAAAATGGGAGTAGTTGTAGGGAGAATTGCCACACGACATCACATGCTACTTAAAATTTGCTTTAATTTTTGATCAAGTCCAGGTCCAGTTAAAGGGCCTGGTCCTTACTTTTAAAGCCCTCAACTGGTTGTGCCAAACATGGTTAGATTATGGGCAACTTAGCTCCTGGAATCAGGTGATTACTAGCAGCAACTTCACTTTCACTGTGGGGAAAAAGAGGGGGGGTTTAGTTCTTACACTTTCAAATAAAATTTGAAAATGTGAGCCCAATCTATTCAAAGAACAAATATTTTTTCCTGAAACTGCCAGTAGAATCAGAAGACAGCTTTGAGAAACATGACCTGCCCCATGCATCTCCTTGGATTGTTCACTCTGAGATTCATTGCTCTGAGGTATCTGTCAGACACCTCTCAGCTGACGGCTGGGTATGTCACTGGAGAGGAAGAGCAGCTCCTCTCACCCAAAGAGATGCACTCCAGGTGCTGGGGTAAGTCCTCAACATTTCTTGCTGCCACCTCTGTTTTTCTAGTGCTTGCAGAGTTGCCCCTGATACTCCCAAGAGGAAAGAGCTGCTACTGAAACTCTGGGAGCTACACTTGTCTGACTGGAAAAGGTCCTGCTGCCACTGTCACCGGAAGTGAAGGTGAGAGACAGAGTGGAAGAGGGACTGTGGGAGTAAAGCCAAGGGGGTCCTAAGTTATAGTATGCCTTGGATCCAGCCCTGAAACGGTGCTTTTTGATAAAAAACATTTCCCATAGCCAGTTTTGAGCCTGTTCTTCCTAGGGCCAGGTCCTTTTCAGTGGAGAGACCTGGGCAGTAGAATTCTTTATCACTGAAGAATAGGCTGAACTCATATGTTGTATCTTTAGGTCACATTGTATGCCCTGCCCCTTCTTGAAATCCAGCTTCTAGTAACATTTGCAGCTCCAGCTACTCTCTTCAGCAAGAAAATCACCTAAATTTGGTCTCTCTTTAGAAAGAGGCTCATCAAAATAAAGTTCTATCCATTCAGGGGTGGATTTGAGTCATTCATAACTAGAGCAGTGACCACCAGTGAGTTTTGGAAGGACCTTTTTTGGGAGCCGGTTGTCAGCATCCTTATCTTGTCCAATGGAGCTGGTGCCATAAAAGCATGGTTTCAGTGTTGGTGTTTGCTTGAGCCAAAATGCTGCCACTAGTTTTTCTGTCCTTCTAACTGTGGTGGAGGATTTTGTGATACTTAGGTACTATGTTTATGCATAGTTAATAAAATAAGTGGAGAGTTGGAAAAAAAATCAGGTACATCTTAAAATAGCTAATAAATGCTTTTGCCAGCATTGTGTTTGATTTGGACTATTGAAAAAAAATCAATATTCACAAGTTGTCATTGTTGTTATTTAGATTTAGATTGATATTCCATTTTATTCATGAAGGCTTAAAACAGCTCACCATTACAAACAGCTCACAAGCTAGGGCATAAGAAAAATAGCTAAGAAATATAATAAAGTCATTATTCACTAGAATATATGACTATGGTTTATAAGGATGTATAAGCAGAGAGAGGTAGTTAGTCTGAAGTCAGGTAGAAGGCAGGGTAGAGGGACACCTTATCGGCTAAATGAGAGATGCATAAGCTTTTGTGAGCCTGAACTCACTTCATCAGATGCTGTGAAAGGACATTTGTGTCATGAGTGCCTACTCAATTGAAGACTTTCAGGTCACTCTTGATTGCTACCATGAAGCATATGAAGTACGTGGACCCACTGTCAATTTCATAAAAAACAAGATACTTTACCAACCAATCCCAAGTCAGCTAGCTGCTCCTCTACATATTACAACCCCTGGAGAAGGCTGAACATTTCTTCTACGTGGGTAGCCACCTTTCCCAAAAAGTAAACATAGACAACAATATTCAGCATCTTATAAAATCTGTCGGTGCTGCCTTTGGATGTCTCCAAAATTGTGTCTTTGACGATCATGGCATCGGGACCCAAAACAAACTTCTTGTCTATCAGGCTATTGTCATCCCTACCCTGCTGTATGAGTGTGAAAGTTGTACAACATATCAAAATACCTGGAGGCTTTGTAACGTTATCATCAGTGATATCTTCAGGAAATCCTCCACCCCAGTTAGAAGGACAGAAAAACAAATGGCAGCATTCTGGCTCAAGCAAACACCATTGGACGGGACATGTCATAAGAATGCCTGACAACTGGCTCCCAAAACAGGTCATCCCAAAACTCACTGCTGGTCATTGCTCTAGAGGTAGGCAAAAGAAGAGATGTAAGGATACCTTGAAGGAAAAGCTAAAGAAATGTGATATTAACATTAGTATCTGGAAGACTAAAGTACTGACTTGTCCCTAGTGGCGATGTGATATAGAACAAGGCATTAATCATTTCAAGGACATTTGCTTCGATGTGAAGGTGGATTGGTGAAAGAGACAAAGGCAAAGAGCCCTGACCAGGATCTACTCCTTCCTCTGGAACTGCTTGCCATGTCTGCAGTTGAACATGCAGATTTTGGATTGGCTTCTTCAGTCATTGACCAATGACTTCCCTATTCATTAAAAGACTGTCATCCTCATATCAAGGAACTGCCGCTGCTGAACGGTGTGAAAGGACATGCACAGAACAGTCTATCAAATAGATTTGCGTCCTTTATCCATTCTCCGTGCTGAATATTTTAGAGGAAAATGCAACCCATCAACACACATATTCAAACTAATCAGAATAATAGAAAAGTTGTGATAGAAGGGACTTCCAGATATCATTTGGTCCAACCCTCTTCTCAAGGCAGGTTGACCCATTCCAAACTATTACATATATGTCCTTAGTTAATATATTCCTAAATATACACAATCAACCCTTTTGCACAGTTATAAGACATATTGCCCCCAAAACACACAACCACTCCAACCTGCCATGGGTAAAGTAGGTGGACAACAGCTGTCATTTTCGTGCTGCTGCAAGGGCTATTGAAATGCACTAAAGAGATCCAAGGAATAGGGTCATACCCCCTGCTGCAGAAGAAGGCAAAAATCCCCACCATCCATGCTAGTATGACCATGGAGTAAAATTCCTTCCTTATCCCATATAATTGTACCATAAGAGGTAATTGCTTTCTAAATACATCTGAGTGAACACAATATGCCCAGTAGCAAATGGGTCCATATTATTTTTCCCAGCTTAAAGAGACATCAGAAGTTATTTCTTATTCAGGTAAAGAATATTCTGAAATATTATGAAAGAATATTATTTACCTCAGTACCTTACCGCACCAAATTATAGTTGCTACTCAGTCTCTGCAGTGTAAAGTTACTATACTATTTAGGCTTTTAAAAATCTGTTTGTAGACCTCAGTAGAGATACTGTCTCTCTAGGAAAAATATGCAATACACAGAGGAGATACTATTTTAAATTTTGTTGTCATATTGATGGATGATTGCCTTTGTGCTTCAATAATGGAACAAGCCAGGCAACTGGGATTTCTTCTGGGCACTGGGTTATAACCATGGAACCAGCACATTTCATGAAGTTAGAGTGAAGAGAAAACAAGTACTGTGTTCTTAGCTATTTTGATCTATCTTTATTTCCTTCCGGAATATTCATTTGGACTCGTAAACTAGGCACACAATTTGTGAATAGATCATTTTTCAGATCTGGTATTTGGCTAGACATACACTGTGAAGAGAAGTCGGATGTTCTACAGTAAATTTCCAGTTAGTCTCCATCCAGTTGCCCTGCATACTGATACACACACACTCTCTGTGTGGGCATGAACAAATAAATGTGTACTCCAGAAATTCTCATCACTGTATACAAGGCAGTATTACAATTTAAAGTAAAAACAAAAAAAAGTCCCATTGTATTTCTCAGGTAAAACCATCTTAATAATTCCTGCTGGGCAGGTATTAAAGTATTTCAAGAATTCCCAGTAATCCCTTAAGGAACTCCCTAAGAAATTGAACTATTTAAACTTTACAAATGCATCCTAATTCCAGAGAGAAGAATGGGATATTAGTACAGGAAGCAGCCATTTTGTTTGAGCTCCCAAGAGAGGGTCAGGACACAGCAAAGGAAGATACATTTCACTTTCATTGGAAAGTGAAAAGGAAGAATCACTTCAACCTGTAGAGTTAACCTGCATCTAATGTCATACAAAAATGTTTGGTTGACTATAGTGCTCAAGGCGGATTGTGTTTCTGACATGTAGGGCAATCCCATTCTATTCAGATAAGTCTTTCCAATTACAAAACAGAATTTAAGTGTTACTGTTTATGTACACTATGCGTGCCTGTTGCACTGAAAAACCAACTCTGCATTGCTAACAGTGTGCCTATTTCTTATTCAAGGAGACTAATGTCCATAAAAAGGAAATGGAGAGTACTTCCTTTCAACCTTGGAGTTAGGGAAGGACACTACCCCAGGATAAGAGACAAGAAAGCTTACTTGCATTTATATTGGTGTACATAGGTTTGCATATGAACATGCAGGGGTAATGGACTGAAGGTGAATTTCTTCCTTTCTTTCAAGCTTCAAGATACTTAAGGATAGGAAATAAGAAATTAAACAAATCCAGTTCAGTCACCCTGCTCAAATCTGTGTAGCTGACCGATAACAAGTCATTGGCTTCTGTGAACTTAGTGGCTCAAGCGTCTCTAGTTTGCTGGGCTAATTTAAAGTGTATAGATTTATGTTGGACCTGATATGCTCAGTTCCGCTCCTTATGCAACTGTCTCTGTTTTCAGTACTCACTAGCAGGCAACAAGCAGCAAGGTCTCTTTATCCATTCCCAGAAGAAGCAGTCAGAGATGGAGGTCTTTGCCTTTTTTCTCTCTGTCTCCCTAGCTGAGGAGGAGAAATCAGGAGTTACATTTCTGTAGATTAAAGGCAGATTGAAGATGCTGGCTTGAACAATGGATTTTCTCCCCTCAGTTGCTGCTGAAGACACTGGCAGGAAGGCTTCACAACCACACCCAGCTAAAGCTTCCTCTTTGGGCTTCCTTGCCAAATGAAAACTTATTTCACCCTTCAGTGAAAAGACATGAGAGGAAACCTAGCTCCTTCCCCACCTCCCACCCCAAACTAAGGAAAGCAAACTCTCCCTTGCATTTCAGAAGGGGGTAAGGAAGATAAACTGACCCCATGTGGTTTACATTCCTAAATATTTATGAGATAGTCAGACATTATTCCTTTTTTTTGGGGGGGGGGAGGGGGATAATTTCTTCCCTTGATAACACCGTTTTATCTATATATATAGACAGAATTAGCAAATTTTAAACTTGCTATAAAAATAGCAAAATTATATGTACACATACAATAATTATATATATGATGATTTATGGTATCATATATAATAATCACACACATGCACACACACACATATGTTAGGGTTGTGAGAAATTTCAACAACTGTTTCATTTCAACACTGTTTTGACTCATTTCAAGCTCAAAACAGTGAAATCAAAATGAAATGAAGGGCTTTGAAACAGTCTTGAAACAAAACCAGGGCAGCTGAAACATTTTGAAAGTTTCAAAATGTTTTGAGTTTCAAAGCAGCCCAGCTGAGTTCCCCTCCCCAACGTTAGGATCGGGCTGGGGAAGGCAACTCAGCCCGATCGCACAGCCCCTACAGCCCTCCCGGGATTGCAGCCCTATATCTACCTGCCAGATAAGAGAAGCCAGGTGCTGATGCCTGGGACCAGCGGTGTGCTGACGCCGGTCCCAGGCAGCAGCACCCAGCTACTGTCCCTCATCTGGCAGTTAGATGAGGGCCCCCAACCCCGGGAGGACTGGCACAGCCCCCACAGCCGTCCTGGGGTTGCAGGTCCCTGATCTGCCTGCTGGATGAGAGAGGCTGTTTTGAGCTTCCCCATTATAGCCTATTGGTGAAACCTGAAACAGTGGCAAAAAGCATCACTGTTTCATTTAAACGAAACAGAACAGTGGTTTTGAATCAAAACGAAATTCGAAATGAAACATTGTTTTGTCGAAACTTCGAAAGGCAAGTCGAAATGGAATGGTACCATTTTGCACAGCCCTAATATATAACTCATATATCTCATTTATATTTACCCAGGGCTCTTTCAGGTTTGCACTCACTTCAGAATTTAATTTCTATCTGTAGAAAGGTCAAAGGCAATTCCATACTGTTGCCACTGAATGTTGAAGACTTTCCTGAACAGACTTGCTCTCACTATGTAAGAGCATATTTTTTGGTATCATTTGGCATATCCTTTGGCTGTTACTGCACCATCATTTAGTATTTCCAAAAGCAAATAGTATATGATGGCACAGTAACAGCTGTGCTGTAGGGTATATGTGTAGACGTGCTCAATAAGTATTTATTGTCCGTTTAGTTCTGAGTTGCTTGATTGTTTCTTTCTCATCTGCCTCTGGATAAGGTCACAGCCGTACTCACTAGGCAAAATCATGGCTTTTGCTATGATGAATCATTTCCAAAAGAATTATTTTCATGTAATGCTCAGTAATGTTCAGTAGGAGCTGCTCACCCCTTATGAAAAATCTGAGCACTTAGATATCTATATATGGCTTTAAAAAATAAGTTTAGTCACCCCCCATTTTTTAAAAATCTCATGCATGCTTCACCTATGCATCTAGAGTTATTTAAAAGTGTTTATAAGGGAAAAGAGTTGTTTCCAAGCAGCAATCACCATTAGTGGGAAAACTTCACCAGAAATACTAATAGAGATCTGATATTGCTTCACTTTGTGGGACGTAGGGGTGATACCCTACCTCCAGGTGACTGTCCTGGTGTTATCTTGTAAGATATTTTAATTTAATATACAGGGCTGGAAGACTTCTAAATTGATGGACCTGCAGAGTGACCCCCCCCCCCATATATATATCGCGCGCACGCGCGTGTGTGTGAACAGTTGAACACAGCTACTTGGAGTTAAGTTCCATAGCCCCCAAAGATGAGGGTTTGTGAACCAGTCAGGGGTTATACCTGCAGCAACAACTGCAGCCCAGTCAGGGGTTACACCCGCAGCAATAACTGTATAGGCAGCTGGGTTTTAGTTGTTTGCTGCAGCTTTTATTTTCAAAGACACCACTTCTCCTGTCAACCATATGGGACCTCTGGTGAACTTCAGCTGATTGAAGAATTGGCACATTTTCAAGTAAAGGCTGCAGCAAGCAGCTGAATGGCTCCTCTTTTATTCGGCAGCTCTCTGCACGTTAAACACTTGTGCATCACCCCAATCAGAACTAGTGGATGTATGCACTGAACCTGGGTATGACCGTAAACTGCATCTGACTGGAGGACATGGTGGCAATGTAGTGGGGCTACTCACGGCAGAGTAGCTCCTATAAAGTACCACTATGTTGCAACTTCCAGAGTAAGGTGAGTAGAGGGCACCTCAAAACCCTAGCCTACCATTGCTTTGTGGGTACTCCTTGGTTGCAGAAAGGCTAAGGGACATCACCTTGACAGAAACATGCCCTTGTTGTGGTGTTAGGCAGTCAGCAGCAGTTCTTATCATTGCTGTCTGGCAGAAGCTACAGCCATTGAGGCACTGAATGCCTGGACTCTGTATCGCCATTGGATTCTATCTCAGTGGTGTGAAGTGGGGATGGTTGGTCTTGGGCAGTCTCCACTTCTCTGTACTCTTGTCTAGACATATGCATTGGAGATCTTGGCGTGATGGTCATAGATCTCTTAGGTGTACACCATGATCCAGAAGTTTGACAGTTGCCTACCTATATGTATGTATGTGTATACACAAACACGTGCGTGCATGCATGTGCACACATACACACACACACACACACACACACACATGCACAGTTAAAGCATGGAAAGTAAAAATGGAAGTTTTTGTATAACATCCAGCAATAGACAAGTTTGAGGATATGCTATTCCACTGTAAGCTGTAATGGTGACCCAACAGAACCATCTCTTTACTTATGCAAACTTTGGGCCCTTTTGTAGGTGAACCATGAAAGCTATGGAACTGCCTTCTCCCCAGGACAGTGGCAGGTGAAGAAAGGGGGAGAAGAAGAGAAGAGGGGACATACCTCTGAACATGGAGGGGAAGAGAGGGAATTCTTACCTGTGTCAGGGGTTTAAAAAATCCCCAACTGCTGCTCCCACACCCCCTTTTACAAAATGCTGAATCCACTTCTGTAGACACCTGTTCTCTAGGAACATAACTAAGAGATTTTTTTTTTCATATAAGACAGAGAACTGCAGGCAGATGGAAACTTTTAGTGATTTTTCATGTAGCATAGTTTTGAAACAGATGGGCAAGATTCTACATCCTATCTACTTATCCTTTCTCTCCATCAAATTGTTTTGAGGCATTGGTCAAGACTCATACTTCAAATGCTCTTCTTTGATTTATATCTCAAGTTTAATCTCCCTTAGACAAGTTCCCTTTAACCAACAAGAATATCATTTCAGTTCATGCACCCAAATAGCACTTACCCATTTGTGTAACTGCTGTTATTAGCTTTTATCACAAGGAGCAATGTCCTCAAGTTCCAGCAAGGGAAGTGTAGGTTAGGTATAGGAAAATTTTTCTCACTGGGAGGGTTGTGAAGCACTGGAACAGGTTACCCAGAGAGGTGGTGGGTAAACCTTCATCCTTGGAGGTTTTTAAGATCCAGGTAGACAAAGCATTGGCTGGGATTATCTGGTTGGGGATGGTCCTGTTTTGAGCAGGGGGTTGGACTAGATGACCTCCTGAGGTCCCTTCCAACCCTAGTTTTCTATGATTCTATTGTGTGGGGGAGGTCGTTGGGAAGTAGTAGTAGACAAAAATTCACATCGTCTTGAGGGGAGTTAAAACCTCTGCACCTCACTTCTGGGGTGACTGCCCTATTGCCCTAAACCATTGGAAGGTCCTTCTCTTTCAGTCTTTTACCTTGCCCACCAACACTTTGGGGGTTTACACCTATCTTGGTATACATGGGTAGAGTCATGTACCTGCCCAGGCAAAGTGCAGCCTACTGAGCATACTCAGGAGATGTATAGATGTCTACACTGCACATAGAATTGCGAACTGTGCATAAGTGCCAGTTATGTGGCTGGGCAAGTGCCATTTGAGCATATAAAATGAAGTTTGATTCTGTCTTTTGGGACCATGATTAAGATTTAGTATACTCCATTAGCTGAGAGCAAAAACTAGTTCTGATACAACAGGTCATGCTAGCCCTTAATGTTCTACCACCGTTTTAGCCGCACACATGGCAAACTTTTATCCGAACGAATCTGCAGAATTCAAATTTTTTTATTGCCAAAATAGCTAAAGGGCATGCAATGCTAATGATAATGCTGGAAGCATATTATTGGCTCTTTAATTTATTTCAGCTAACTTCTGCTGATGGCATTTGGCTAAGCTAAACTGCTAGTTGAACTGAATTGGTTGTATGGTTCCATTAAAAAAAACCATGTTGGAAATAGTTCTACATTCTGAGGTATCTAATTAGAAAAACATAATAATAGTCAATGCAAATGTCTCCCAAGGAGCTGCATCTGTGCACCATGCATCAATTGCATATTAGGATAGCAATATCCATTTTCCAAGACATTAAAGCTATATAACAATAAAAAATGCACTTACAGCCTATGTGAAAGAGGAAGGCTTAATTTTTGTTTCTGAAGTCCTTTGTGTATTAATTATTTTCCTCAACCAAATAAAAAAGCAAAAAATTACACGCTGGCATGGCATGGAAATCTCTGCTCTAGTGTGAAAAAAATGGGTTGTTATTATCCTTTATTTATTGATTTATTAATGTAACATCAAACATTTCTGATGAAATATCTTTCAAATTTAAGGGGAGATGCCACTTTTAATGATAAAGTATAATAGGAACAATTACTATTATTATAACTGTATTTCAAAAGTGCTTTAAAGTCACTGTGAGGATTGGTCTCATTGGTTTATGCTCTCTCCAGACACAGAGTATTAAGACAGCCCTGGAGCAAAGGAGCACTTACAGTCCTCAGGCACAGGTCTGCAAGCTGCAACCTAAACCTGACCCATTTGCCTATGTAAAACCCCACTCAAGTAAAAGGAGTTCTATATGAGTGCAGGCATCTGCCCTTGCAGAGCAGCTCTTTGGATTAGGAGCCTGAAATCTAATGTCTGGAGAAGAAAATATTTTGTGAGCAAAGTTCTCTGTCAGATGTACCAGTGCAATCCTGTTTTTTTCATGATGCTCCTCCTTGACTTCTATATATGTAGACAAGTGAGGACAGCATTTTTTTCATTGGATATGTTTTCACATGCAACAGGATTCTCCTTACCATATGACACTTTTTACCATAGAGATAGATAGAAAGCGCTGATGGAAATTTTGCTTGCTCACTGTGAAGAAAGAGGATCCTGTGTGCTATTAGAACAAGGGAAATTCTCTCCTCATTCTCTAAAAATTGTTCATTCTGTGCTTCTTTTGTTTTCACCACCTTTCTGCATTTTATTACCGATGGCAATACTTTTTTTTGAGAGACAAGGCATTACTTTTCAAGGGGTCATTTTTTACACACAGGGCTACTGAGGACTTTACTAGAAAAGAATGAACCATTGTGGAAAAAGTCTATTAGTACCCAGTGGCCAGATCTCTTTCACTTATTAGGCATCTAAGTGGACTTAAGGTGCCTAAGCATGACTCTTCCACCCTTTTCAAGTCTTGAAAATTCATTAATGCACCTACTTTTGTAAAGGGCCATTGTCTTACAGTTAAGCCTGAGTCACTGAAAAGCTGCAAGGGGTAGGAGGACCCACCCAGTTTCTACATTAACTTCTTTTCAGGGTCTTGATCAAGATGGAATAGAATCACACTAAGGTACATGAGTCCACTTACACACCCAGCAGTGGAAATGAATATGACCCTGGTATCTGCTATATTCTTAACTCTGTAGTTGCTGATCTGCAATGTGTTCTGCTGGCTTAATCATCTGACTTGCCTTCCACTCTCTCCCTGCCTAATCCATCCCACATATCAACCTCCGTAGCTCTGGAGGAAAAGCTGTTGACACCCTCCTGGTAGTATTCTACCCTCATGCCTTCTTCAACAACCACAAAAACAGCCAGCCACAAAGAACCACTGTAGAAGCTAGCACTTGCAGAGCTAGCTGCACAGGGATACCATGAAACCCCTTGCTGTACACAGGTTAGGTGTGTGGGTGAATGTATAGGGGACAGCCTTGCTCCTTTAAAATGGCAAGGAATGGATATGCACATTTAGAGCCATGTTTAACATTCCCACACCTTTTTATAGACATGCTCAGGATGGGCAGTCTGAGAGGCTCACAAAAAGGCATAGCAAGCATAATCTAATCAAAAACCTAGCAGGAGTAGAGGCTACAGACTAATTCAGGCATCAGGCTACTATGGGTTGCTAAGCAACCTCCATCCACCGACAAGAGGTTTTGTCTTCCATGTCTTAGTATGTCAGATTCAAGAGGCAGCTATAGCACTCCTTTCCTCTAGGCAGATACTATTTTCCCCTGGCTGGGTCACTCCTAGACAGATAACTAAAATCCACATCAGACGGTACAACTGGGCGGGATCCAAAGCTACAGCCCTTTGGCCCAGTGAGGCCATGTCTATGAAGCTAATTCAGGAAATGCTTAAAAAAAAAGACCGCTGCACTTTACCAACTGCTGACAATCCAAAAGCTTATATTAAGATTTAGTAAAAATGGTAAACAAACTGCTATGGCCTTTGGTTGAGCCTAATTTGCAAACTCGAATAGCAGCCTCAAATGAACTTTCCTACCCAGGAGAACTTTACTAGCTTGTAGTTCCCCTGTGCAATATGAAATTCTGTTTCTATCTAGGAGAAATTTTACAATCATTGAATTTTCCTTTGCCTGGCAAAGGGTGCTTGGGCCTGAAAGCTTGTAAATAACTTTTTTTTGCAACTATCTAGTTGGTCTAATAAAAGAGATTGCCTCTACCACAAGTTTTATCTGCCTAGTAAAAAATGGCAGAATCCAACCACATGCAGCTCTCTTATGTATGACACTGGGGAAGGAACAGCCCACACTGGCAATGAGTTTTAGGCACAAAAAAATACAAATCCCCAACCAATCTTTAAGAAATCATATTGGAGGGCCTGTGGTACACCACAACAACCGATATAATTGTGTGTACCTTTGAGACACACTCCTGGAGTGCTTTCACATGTCTAGGGGGCCCCTCCCTCCCTTCCACAGAATAGGCTTACTCATATAGTCAAAGGGCATGTCTACACGAGATGCTTATCAGTGAATTAGCATAGTTTACTATGAAGTAAGCACATGCATCTACACATGCACCTGCTTACTTCACACTAAATCTCCCTAATCCTGAGGAAATTTGCTACCTGCAAATGCAAGTATCAGATTTACTCAGCATTAGTAACAGTGCAGTAGTGCTTGTGTAGTTGCCTGACTGGGAGCCAGATCTACTCCCTGGATCTGGGAGCTGGCTGCTGCTGGGGCAGGCTCCACCACAGTAGCCCACATGGGGACTATGTCCACCTACCTGGCAGCAGCATCTCCAAGCCCCCTAATCTGAGATCAGGATTGGGGAGTGTGAGCTGGGAGATCCTTAACTCCCAATCTCTGCTCTGCCATCATAACTGGAGACTGATGGTTGGGAGACCTTTATCTCTGGACCTGAGCCTCATGACCACAGAAGTCAGGTTGGGAGATAAGCATCTCACAGCAGCAGTCCTGCAGTCATGGGGCTAGCACTGGGAGCTCTCTGCTGGTGGGACCGGGGAGCTTGTTCCCTACCCAGTTCCATGAGCGTGGAGCTGGAGGGGAAACACCCACCCCAGCTCCATGCTCACATTGCTGGGTGGGGAACAAGCTCCCCAGCCCTTGTGATCACACGGTAAACTAAGTTAATCATAACTAAATGCAGGTAGTCAAAATGCAAATGCAGGTATCAAATTTAGTCATGATTAGTTACTGCACCTTAACATATATTAACACAACCTGGCACTAAGTTTGGTGCTGGGTCTGCCCTGCCATTAGGGAGCTGGCTTGAGTCCAGCCCCAGGGCTCCTGACTGGGATCTTCACCTGCCCTGGGGCTGAGCTGCCTCTTTGGCAGCCCCTAGCTTCAGGCTATAAAAAACCAGCAGCCATTCTGTGCCCCGGGGCACACTTCACAGGCAGCCTGAGAGAGCCTGTTGTCTGACCAGGAACACTGCAGGTCCTGTGTGCCCCTTGGACAATGGCAGCCTCTGCCAGTCCTGTTTCCTAGCCAGAGCTGCTGCTTGTCCACAGGTGAATGGACAGCCTGATTCACCCTCTGCCCAGCCCTGAGATCTCCCCAGGACTGCTGTCTGGCTGTCTCTGGCAGCAGGGCCAGCACCTGCTTCCTGCTGCTGCTCATCCCCAGAAATGTCTCCTGTGTTTGGAAGTGCTGTGGCACATTGCCTTTGCTGCATGGCTCCCAGTCCTTGGCCATGCCCCTGTCCTGAGTGCTGCTGGCCACTGTCCAGGGCTAGCTACACCAGGACAGCTGCACAGGGTTGGGTTAGAAATGGTATTTAAAGGACTGGTTTTTGGGAATTGGTGTATAGGTATAGTTATATGCATTATAAGGGGTCAAGATGGGTGGCAGGGGTTATGCATGGATTTCTAAAGAGCTTGGGAGACACACACACAGCTTTTCATGGCCCTGGAAGTAGGTGGGCTGTCTAGCACAACAAGGCCAATGGATGGACACAGCCTGAGAATGAGGGGGAGCATCTTATAACATGAAATCATAGCCTTCAAGGCAGACACTTTGTCTAACACAACAAGGACACACAGCCTGGGAACCAAAGAAGTATGTACCATACTGTCCCATAACACAAGATAAGTGACACCAGCAACAAAACCTCAAAGAGCAGGGGCACCTAAATCCTGGTTTTGGGGGAACAGACCAAATTAGGACAAGGCCCAGAAGGCTACGCGGACATATGATCACAGAGAGACAACCAACCATAGATAGCTATGGATGAAGAATCATCATGAGTCATGTAAGGGGGAAGGAGAATACAAAAGCAGAAGCTTGACATTAACAAAGAGCCCTTTTGTCCCATCCCTCCCTTTGTCCCATCCCTCTCTGTCCCTTCCTGTTTTGCTCCCTGAAAGGGGTCCCCACCCCATCCCTATCCCTGTCACCCAGGAAGGGTCACTGAGGCCACCATGGACTTAGGGCATACCAGTGACCCGTCTCATGTACCACACTGGACTGGGGCTGTAGGTCTTGGCATTCCACCTGCAGACTGCTGACACCTAGGAGAGAAGCCTCAGAGTAAAGCTTGCATCATGACCAGATGTACTTTGACTCTGATGAGAGCCCTAGGATTGGTAGATATAGAGTTGGTTGATTGTTTGTATTGCTGCTTTTTTGTTCCTACTCTAAATTTACCTATTATCAGTTGGCAGGTGTTGTGATTGGTCAGAGAGTTGTGCCTGCCCAGAATAAAGGTATAGGGCTCGGTTCCAAACCCAGTGTCAACACACAGGGGCCCAGAAAGCTGGTGTGAGAAGCACCACCACCATGTCATTGTCATCCTCCCCATTTAGGCCTGGCCTCATCTGCATGTGCATGCCCACCCTCAGCTGGAGCCTGGAGGAGGCTGGCGATCTTATGGTGCTCTGGGGTGATGCAGAGGTAGCGAGGCAGTTCATACAGGGTGGGCGCTTGAACACCCATATTTATGAGGCCCTGTTAGGTGGCATTCAGGAGCAAGGTGTGGCAGTGTTGCATAAATGTCAAGACTTTCCAGATGACTGTGACCCAATCCACAGTGGGTGGCTGTGACTGATAATCATTGGTCCAGATGTGCTCACAAGACCATACCCTTCATGTGGGAGCTGACCAGGATTTTGGTGCCCCAGGGACCAGGCCATACCTGTGCAATGGTCACCAGCAGGGGCAGCCTGCATCAGCTCCTACTTCATCCCACCCTGAGCCCAGTTCTCAGTTTCCCCATTAGTCTGAATAGCCAGATGTTATTCTTACAGCCTCCTTCTTTTTAAAAGTATATTCATTTTTGTCCCAAAGGGCTCTCAAAGCATGTTCTCAAGGAAATAAACACTTCATGTCATATGTTAATTCTCAGTGATGACCTCTTCCAAGAGTGGATAGGTGAGGAACACTTAAATTAATCATTGTCCCACTAAAACAGTTTGGGCTATCAGATAAAGATATATCAAAATTACATTCATATCAAACACTGTAATGCATATAAACATCAGAATGATACAGCTGAACACAGCTTAACACTACCTATGTTGTATCAGTAAAATAATGCAAGAAATTATGCAAAACACCCTATAAACCTCTCAGGTTTGTGACAAAGACTCTCCAGAGAGAAGCTGTTAGAAATCATAGTGACTGGTAGAGTTGAAATATGGCTAGTTCTACTGAGACATCAGAGACAGTAATGTGGGTAGTCTGGAAGTACTGCAAATGTCAAACCTGGCATACCTACAGCATGCCTGGCATGCACTACACAGGGCCGCAGCTCCAAGAAATCTCAGATCACAAACAGATTGGATTCTAGGTACAGAGGAAGTTGTTTCTCCAATATATGCACAATTGCTCACAATCACTGGCCTCGGGCCATTGCCACTAGCTCAAGCAAGGTATATCACCCTGACCCTTCTTGAATTCAGATGCCTCCACCATTGTCCTACTGATGCTCACAGGAACAGATAGTCTCAGTGTCCAAAGAGTGGTCCAAATCCAGAGGAGACGTCACCACAGGAATCTTGGTGTCATGGAACCACTCTGTCCCAGGCTTCAGGCTGTGCCTTAGTGCTCAGAGTACAAGCCCAACCAATGTCTTTGGTCAGAAGCAGCAAATCTCCATTCCTGAAGACAAAAAGAAAAGTGGGCATGTCTTTTGGAATCAGGCATGGCGCCTCTGGCACCATCTGTGGGGAAGGTTGTTCCTGAAGATTCTCTCCTGGGGCCAACCAGGGAGATGATTCCTCAGTGCTGACCATTTACTAT